>NW_004524591.1:25845034-25860270 GCF_000260255.1 Octodon degus | reverse complement strand
GGGGCTGGTGAGATGGCTCAGTGGTCTAAAGCACCTACTTAGAACAAGCTTAGCAAAGCACAGGGACTGCGGTTCAACCCCCTAGCACCACATGCCAGCCACCCCGCCCCCTGGCGGGCTGAGCTGGCCACACACACAAAAATAAATAAATAAATAAAATAAATTTAGAAGGCTGAAGCAGGAAGATAGCTATGAATTTGAGACCATCCAGGGCTATATAGTGAGCTCAAGGCCAGCCTGAACTGCATAGTGTCTCAAAAAGACAAAAAACAAAAAAGCATGAAAATCTGTATGAAGCCGGGCATGGTGGTGTACATCAGTAATCCCAGGACTCAGGACACTGAGGCAAGCAGATTACTGTGAGTACAAGCCTAGCCTGGGCTACAAAGTGAGTTGAAGGCCAGTATAAACTGTATAGCAAGACTCTTCTCAAAAAGAAGGAAAAAGTCAGTTTGGAGATTTTTTAAGAAAATTAAGTTAGGGGGCTGGAGAGATGGCTCAGTGGTCTAAAGCACCTACTTGGAACAAGCTTGGCAAAGCACAGGGACCGCGGTTCAATCCTCCAGCACCACATGCCAGCCAGCCGCGCCCCCTGGTGGGCTGAGCTGGCCACACACACACACACACACACACACACACACACACACAATAAATGTTAAAATAAAAAAATTAAAAAAAAAGAAAAAAAAAAGAAAATTAAGTTAGGGCTGTGGAGATAGCTTGGTCGTCTAACCAGCTGCCTGACAAGCTCAAGGACCTGAGTTCCCTGGTACTGCAGTGTGTGTCGGACCTGAAATGGGACATGGTGGCACACACTTGCAATCCTAGCACTGAGGAGGCTGAGACAGGAGGATCACTACAAGTCTGAACTGCATAGTGAGACCCCGTACAAATATATAGATAAATAAAAATTTAAAAAATAAATTAAAAAAAACCCTAAAGCTAGAAATCCCATTTGGCACAGATATTCCCCTTCTAGGTATTTTCCCCAAAGAGTTAAAGACACCATATAGTGGCAGTACATGCACACCTGTGTTTACGGCAGCACAATTCATAACAGCTGAACCTTGGAAGCAGCCTATATGTCCATCCACAGTGAATGGATTAAAAAAAAAAACCCACCACAAAACAGTGAATGGATAAAGAAAATGTGCTGTTTACACACAGTAGAGTACTACTAACTGCTACAAAGAAGGTGAAGGGGCCGGGGAGACGGCTCAGTGGAATATTCACTTCCCCGGAAAGTGCAAGGGCCTGAGTTCAATCTCTGGTTCCGCAAAACAAACAAACAAACAAACAAAAACCAAAGAAGGTGAACTCGAAGTCATTTGTCAGCAGATGAATGCACTTGAAACCATAATGGTAAGTGCCACAAATGAGACACACAAGCTTAACATCCACGGTTTCTGTTATATGAAAAAACCAAAATATGAATAGCCAAATAAAATATAGATAAGAGAGAGAGAGAGATCTCTCTCAAAGAGGAAGGTAATCAAGAGATGAAGGGAGGGTCAGAGGAGGAGAGGAAGGGGAAGAAAAAAGGAATTAAGAGGTGTCTTGCCCATGTACAAGTCCTGCAAATGCGTACTAAACACCAAGGGCATAAGTGGATTCTGAAACCAAAACCTTCGAAACCTACCACAATGGAAGGGACATGATGTGGGAAGCTGGTTTCAAGGATGACAGAAAGGTCGAACAGAAGTCAGCAATGAGGCAGTGACCCAGTGGCCACATTCAGGAGTGGCACGAGGACCTGGTATCATGAAGGACAGTCGTGTGGGTCCATGGCAGAGGCAGTCAGATTGAGGCTGAGAGACAGGAGGCAGGCTGGAGAGAGGCTCAGGGACAGGAAGTACTTAAGGTGGAGAGAGAGAGAGAGAGAGAGAGAGAGAGAGAGAGAGAGAGAGAGAGAGAGATCAAATTAGAAAAAGACAGAGCTGAGGATCCCCAGCAGAAGAGAGGGTTGGTGGCAGTCTCCAGGCAGCAAGCATAAGCATGGCCTGGAAGACAGTGGCCTATAGGTGAGACCCCATAACTGGAGCTTTATTGCTGTCAGTTGTTTAATGTTGGCCTGTTTGGACAACATCCATCTCCAGCTCTTAGTGCAGTGCTTGGGACAAGGTGGGCTCCCTGTGTTCTCTGAGGAGCTCCTGGGGCTGGCTGTCACAGCAGCTGTGGAATGTAGGTGTTGTGGTTTATGTCTAGATGTCCCCCAGGAGCCTCTGGATTCATGGGTGGGGCCTGAGGCTAGCTTGACAGTATGGGGTAGAGCCTGGGGAAGAGGCCGTCCCTGGGGGCTGGTAGGATGCACCTCTGGCTGTGTGGTGGGAGCAGCATTTCTCCGCCATCACATCTCTCCAAAATAAGCCCCACCTTTTTCTGTGTGTTAGCAGAGAGAACAGTGACTAAGACAGCTGGGGTACATCTCCACTGCTGAGGTCAACTACCCTCGCCTCCCCTCCTCCCCTCCTCCCCCAGGAGATGGCAGAGGAGAGGAAGACCTTTCTTCCCTGTGGCGTGCAGTTTGCGCTCAAAAGCCAGGAGTGAGAGGTTTGGCCTTGCTAGCCCAAAGTGGCTGTGAGATCTGGGGCAAGCTGCCTAACTTTTTCCATTCTCCGACTTAGGTTTTCATGTATGAAATGGAGACAATAGTACTGTTCTCTCCACCTCTCAAGGTCATTGTGAACGTGAGAAATGACATCACTCATCAACTAGTACTGATGTCAGAAGATCCCCTAAGCACTATTCCCTGGCATTAAAGGTTACGTGGCCCCTCAGTGCTGTGGGTCCTGCTGCTCACCCAGCAGAGGAAACATTGACTGCAAACACCTCAGGGAGACAGCTGTAGGGCTGTGGGGCTGGCCCACAGCTCCCAGGGTTTCTGAGAACAGAGAGGAGGAAGCCTCCTGCAGATCAATGTGCCCCTGCCCAGGTGAGGGCCCAGCCCGACTCCTTCAACAGCCTGACATGGGTAACGGAGCCTGCAGGAGGACACATGGGCAGCTGAAGCAGAGTTGATGCTTCAGACAGACTCTCCTGAAGCCGCTCCAGCAGAGTTGCTGGGAGCTGAGAATGCTTCCTGAGGGCGCATAGGCTAGGGCTTGTCGGAGAAGGCCCAGGTTCCTGGGGAGAGGAGAGCTCATTTCCTCATTTCTCCAGCTGAGAGGCTGCACAGCCCTCCTAGGAACAGAGGGAGCCCCTGACCTGGTCTATAGCAGCCTGAGAGGCCCCTGGAGGCAGAGGGTTTGTAGGTGAGGTGGTCGGAAGGAATGCAGGAGCCCCCCACGCCCTAATCCCCAGGGCCTGGGAGCGGGTGTGGCTGGTACAGCCTGGGACTGCACCTCCCTGCCAGCCGGCCCGGCCAGAGCCCCTCTGAAGAGGGAGGCCAGGCAGTGTGAATTATAGGCCTGGCCCAGTGGGAAGAGGGCTGAGCCAGGGGCCCTGGGCCCCTCGCTCTTTTAGGGGAAATTCTGACAGATCAAAGAGAATCTGCTCTTAGGCCCACCTTTCGCACACCACTGCTTCCAGGACCCTCTGTTCAGCGGCAGGAGTAACAGGACAGACAGGAGACGATATCTGTATGTGAGGAGAGCATCTTGCCTTTCCTTTTGATGCCTCTTGCAGGGTTCAAACCTCCATGCACAGCCTACCTGTGCTCTGTGAAGAAGCCTCACTGAATCCCTTCCAGTTCTGCCTTCCTGGGGTGGTTTTTCCCTTGAGTCCAGAGAGACTAGAAATAATGTATAATAGGATGCATTGACGCTAGCGAGACCTGCACAGGAGGGGACCTCTGTGTCTGCTCCGTGCCAGTCATGGGTTGCACCAATACTCTGTTACAGACTGACTACTGACCCTCAAGCTCTGGGCAGAACTGGGGATTTCCTGATGAGGCGTGGATGGGAAGGTCAGGTCACACATTAATCACCCAGCATCACCTAATAAGAGTTCACTACTTAATAGAAATCTTTGCCCTCTGCTTCACCCTTGTCCCTTGGACAGATGAGGATGCCACCTCTCCCTTCCTGGCCTTTATTTAGACTTTAAGAACTCTGGTGTCCCAGGTCCTCTTCCCTGGCCTCCTCAGGAAGTCCTCAGTGTGCAGACTGAAGCTGCTATCTCATGAGCAGACCCACCATAGAGCTCAGCAAACGGGGACCCAGGAGCAGTTTATCTCTTAGAGCAGCCCAGGGCATGTCTCCCTCACTTTGTCCCACCCTCATTGAAAGGGGGAGCTGTGAGGGGTCCGAATGTGGCCTGCTGAGCCCCTGTGGCTCCTGGGCATTCAAAGCTCAGAACTGAGGTCTTGGCTCATTCTCCAAATCTAGGAAGCCATCCCTGATGCCCCAAACCCTAACAATCTTTCCTCCTTCCAAATTACAGAGCCTTTTGATCTTTATCACTCCACTGGCACATACTTGCCAACGTGTTGGGTAATAAACTAAGAGCATCAGCGAGTGAACACTGGCAGGGCACTGTGAGGACCCAGGCTTCCTTCTTAGCTTGTTACAGCTGTTACCTCACTTAGCTAGCAGCAGGTCTGGGTGGTTTCATCAGCCCTCTGGGCCTGGGGTGAGCTTCTCTCCCCATCATTCGTCACACTCCAGGAATGTTTGCTGAAGTCCTCAGTGTGGTGTTGCAGGGCCCAGGCCCATCCTGGTCACTCACTTTCTCTTTCTCTTCAAAGCAGTCTAAGGTTCCTGCCCTTTCCTGCTTCCTGAGGAGAAAGATTAACAGACAGAGATCTACAAGGTTTTGGATTCTCTGACTGTGAGGACAGAGTGTCTGCCTCTCAGAGAGCCACCTCTTAGGGTCTGACTGAGGGAGATGTGCCTGGGCCTCCTGGGTGGGGGCTTGGTGTGTGGGAGCCCTTGGGGCGCATGTTTATGGTCCTTGTCTCTAGACGGTGTGTTGTGGGTGATTCCGGCTCCTTTTTCTGCTTTCCTGGATTTCCTACCATGAACAGCCATTGTTTTTACAATCTTGAAAATTGAAAATTTACAAAAATATGTGCTGAATAATTTGTTGAATACTAGTATGGTACATGATGGAGAGGTACAGAAACCTAGAAGCTGGACTAGCCTTCAGTGGGTACCACCCTGCCAGCTGACACCTGCTCTAATGGTCAGGGGTCTCCTCTGACTGACCAGTGCTTGAGCTGTGCCTTGGTACCTTTCCTGCCCAGAAGGCAGGGTCATTTCTCAGAAGGGAAGCAAATTCCCTGCTGTGGCCAGCAGTCTCAATTCAGGGAGGCACTTACTACCCTGGTCTCTTTCATTCTACAGGTGGCTGCCTGAGGGTGTCCTGCTGCCTCTCTTCTGTGGTACCTGTTCCAAGTTGCCCACTCTCTGTAGCAGGCACCTCAGCCCAGGTGTTAACAAAATCCAAGAGATGAGAGAGACCAATGGGGGAAAATGAGAGTTTATTTCCACATACATGGTGACCCAGCCAAACTCACATCTTTTTTTTTTTTTTCCAAACTCACATCTAAAGTGTTAGGCATTAGAGCAAAGGAAAGGTTCTAGTTTGATGTATTTGGCTGAAGGAGTTGGTCTTTAGAAACTGGGTGTGTATGGGGGAAACGAGGATACAGAAGTAAGACAAAGCAGTTAATAACTTAGCCTTGAAAGAAGACAGAGCCTTCTGGGTCCTTTGAGAACAAGATGACATAAACTGTTTATGGACATAATTGCCCATCTTATCTGTCCCAGAACAAGAAGTTAAAGCTCTGGGGGAGGAGAATGTGAGGACTGCTCTTTAAGTCTCACTTCACAGTACTGAAAAATCAGAACCAAGGCCTGGGTGGCATCCTACACCAGTTGAATAGAATCTCTAGGGTAGGTGTGGGGCAGGAGTGTTTTCTAGGCTTCCCTGGATGGTTGTGCTCTGTGGCCAGCCCTGAGGGCTGCTAGGAGTCCTATGGATGTGCTGGTCTGGAACTGGGCCTTAGGGGGGCACATGGAGGAGCCCAAAGGCTAGCAGTTGAAGTTTGGTTAGAGGAAAAACTGTCAGTCAGATTTATCCTCTACCATCTCCAGCAGCAATGACGAAGTTCTTGCCAGGCTCCGGGCTCTAAAACTTCACAGGTCACTTCATTTGCTGTCCTGTATTATTATGCTGTTTTATAATTGAGGTAATGGAGGCAAAAAGAGGTGGCACATCCCAAGGTAACACAGCCAGGAGGTGACAAGGCAGGGTTTGTGCCCAGTAGTCAGGTTCCAGTAGTCTCCCACGCCCTTGTACTGTATTCAAAACAGGGGGACATATCTTACCTAGGCATGGCGGTGTACACCTATAATCTCAGCACTTGGGAGGCTGAGGCAGAAAGATGGCTGAGGCAGAAAGATTGTCACAAATCAGAGGCCAGCTTGGGTTACATGGTGATCTCAAAACCAGCCTGAACTATGAAGCAAGATCCTATTTCAAAAAACAAAACAAAAGTTGGCTGCAGAACTGAAGTTTGCACCCAGAGACAGGAACATGTGGTGCGATGCCTTCCGTGTTCAACCTGTACCCACTCAGATGTGAGTATTGAAAGTGTTGAGGAAGGAATTGTTTGGGTAGGCTGAGGATCATCAAGCTAGCCTTTCTGGAGAGGGTTCTGGAAACAGTTGGAGTGGGGAGCCCTTCACACTGGTGAGCTGACTCTCCTAGTTATTATTTTTTCTTTTCTTTTTTTTTTTTTGGCAGAACCGGGGATTGCACTCAGGCCCTTGTGCTTGCCAGGGAAGCGCTTATTCCACTGAGCCATCTCTCTGGCCCCTCCTGGTTAGTATTATCATTATCATTATTTTATTTATTTATTTTTTGGCGAACCGGGGATTGAACTCAGGCCCTTGCACTTGCCAGGCAAGTGCTTATTCTACTGAGCCATCTCCCCAGCCAGCCCCTCTCCTGGTTCTTTTTAGGGTTTCCAGGGCTCCTTATCTGATAAGCTGGCCCCTTTGTGCCTCAGCTTTGCTCCTCCACCCGAGGTCTCCCTGGGGTGCGGCTGGCCACTCTTCAGTCACTGCCCTGGCTCTTGGGGACACCCCGGCAGGACTAGGCCTGGATAGATAAGATCTCTGCTTGTTAGCACAGCTGTGTCTGCAACACCCAGCCTTGTGTTTTCAAATCTGTGGAAACTTGGGTGCGGAAATGTGGCCATATCCACCCAACGTCAGAGTTGGGCTGGCTTCCAAATAAAAGGAAATTCAGTCAGTTTTCCCAGACACAGAGACAAAAATAGAGTGAACAGGAACCTCATAGGGTCCCCTGGGGTCCCAGAGTCACACCCAGAAAAGTCGACTGGAGCTTGAGTCTGGGTGCTGCCAGTGCCCTGCCCAAGAACTTGAGGTTTCAGCATTGACCGCTACCCTTGCAGCTGGTTTCCCCGTGGAGGTTCTTCAGCGGAGACATCCCACAAGATGATGCTGTCTTCCAAGAAGGTCACTCTGGTCCTCCTGCTGTTAGCGGCCCAATAGTTCCTGGGGATTTCCTGAGCCTCCGTCGCCAACAGGCTTAGTAGATGGTGCTGAGAGAAGTTACCTGGACAGTCCGGGAAAGTGGCAGAGGGGGAAGGAAAAGAACCAGGTGGTACAGCTCACCTTTGGATAGATCAGACCCTGCCATGATTTGTTATCCCCGAGGGCAACCTTGGATTCAATCTCAGGTATCCGTGTCCTGCTCGGGGTGCACAATGAGGATACCATCTGTGGGAACTTGTTCCATCTCAACAGCCCAGCAGTGCTCAGTGGGTATCGATGGCTCAGGGATCTATCCGCACACTCCTGGAGGGCGTTCCTACTGTACTGCCCTTTTATCAACCCAGTGTAGCACTTCCGACTCAGTCTCAGGGAGGTCCCACCCTGGCCTTGGAGGGTCTTCCGAAGAGCTCTGCTTGTTTTCTCCCCATCTGACTGATGAAGGTTGAGCTGCCACAAGCAGCTCAACTGAGCCTGAAATTCGGCTCTTCCCCATATCCTGCCATCCTTACCCGTGTGGTGAGCTGAGATGGCTCTGACCCCCAAGGGTCCCCGGAAACAAGAGGTTATGGAAAGCAGGGTCGCACCTCTCCACGCATGTCTACACGCTGGTGCTCTGTGTGGCCTAGCTGACCCCAGGCTGCCCTGGGAGACAGTGGAACTATTCCCAGCCCGTGGAGAAAGGCTCTTGGTGAAGCTTTGGCTTCTGGTTGTGTTGATGGTTATTGATAGGACACAGGATAAGGCAGCACAGAAATGCATGGGCCAAGTCATTTAACCCCCAGAGCATTAGTGTCCTCATCTGTTAAATGGGAACAAGATAAGTACCACCTTCACAGATGCTGTCAAAGTAAAGGTGAGGTAACATCTCTGAGCGCTGTACTCAGAACGTTTCAGAAGGCTAACGAGTGTGCTTTTCTGAAAGCACTGCACTGAGCGGACGATCTGTCTCCTCTGTGTCTGCCAAGGGTGGGTGCAGGATGACTCGTCCCTTTGAGGAGGACACAAAGGTGCCGTCAGGGAAGTGACTTGTCCTGGAGATATTCGATGAATCAGCAGCTGGGGGTCTCAGAGCCTGTCGTCTCCCTGCTCACGCAGGCCCTGAGTTGCTCCCTTCCGCTGCCAGCTGGGGTTCTCCCTCCCCTTACACAAAGGTCCTTCAGCCAGAAAGCCGGAAACCCCGCCCCATTGTCCTAGGAAACCCCGCCCCATTGTCCTAGGTTGAGGCCTGGGCCTCAGGAGTCCCCAGCGATCTGGGCTGATGTTTCCTTTTTTGTCTGAGATAGCTCTGGGCTGGCAGAGATGCCAATCGTTGGCGCAGGACAAGAAAGTTTCTGAGGCAGCGTGTGCTGCAGTATGAGGGGTGCCTGGAACCCCACAGCCCTCCTTCTCTGACCTCTTTCCCTCTCCTTAGCCTTCTGCCCCCTTCCACTCCCCACAGCTTTCAGGTGCTTTCTACCTTGGAAATGTCTGACAGTGTGGAGAGTGGGAAAGTGACTCAAGTACTTTTTTTCCCTGGCAGGCTGATTGTCCCCAGGAAGCAGGGACAGGGAGACTGGTATTTAAGTGTGTGTGTGTGGGGGGGGGCAGGTTTTAGTAGAATGATTCAATTGCTCTGGTTTTATCCGAGGAAAATTCTTCCTGATGGACTCTGGAGTTAGCATAAATGAGCTCATAAAATCTGGGAAATTTCGGTTCCTTCCTCAAGCCCTGGTTTTCTGTCTGTAGAGTAGGGATAAAAGCACCCACTGATCAAGGTTGTTGTATGGAATATGTGATCTAAGATGGCAGAGAACCTAGCAGAGGTCCTGCACAAGGGAGCCAGCCTGGTGGATGGCCTTGACAAGAATGACCAGGAACACCCTACACCTCATCCTTTACTGGAAAAAGCAGCTCACATTCTGGTGGTAAGTAGGGCGGGTCATCTTGGTGTGGAAGGACCAGCACCTCCTTCCTCAGCAAACAGGGCTGAAAGCTAACTGTGTGCCAGGCCCTGGAACAGCTCAGGAGATGACTGAGCGAGATGGTCTCACTTTCAGGGTGTGGGTGAACGGGCAGTGCCTGGGGTGCGGCAGGAACGGTTAACAAAAAGAAGCATAAAACAAAAGCAAAATAGAAAAACAAGACCCTTCTCCTAGAGATAGGAGTTTGAGCTGAGCATGACAGTATACACTTGGAATCCCAGCGCTCTGAGAAACTGAGGCAGGAGTAGGAAAATTTGAGCCCAACCTGGGTCACTTAGTGAGACCTTCCTTGTCTCAAAATAAAACAAAGGCTGGGGATATAGCCCAGTGGGAAGGTCCTGGCTTCCACACCCAGCGCTGCCAAAGGAAAAAAAGATAGATGGGTGCTTTTGAAAACAGTTAAACTAGGAGTCGGGAAGGCATGCTGTGTGAGCCAGGTGTGGACAGAAGGCCTTTGGCCAAGCTGCTGTTTGAAAGAGTAAAGGAGTGAACAGTGAAATGTGAATGATGAAATTGGCTGGAGAGGTTTTCCAGAAGGGAGGGACAGTGAGTTGGGGAGCCCCAGCATGGAGCCCCAGCTCCAAGGCAAAGCATGGCTCTGTCCACTTGGGTGATGTATGCATGTAGGCTGAGGACTCACGCTGGGCGCTGGGCTGTGCTCCCAAGGCTGTGACCTCTGTCAAGCGCAGGCGGCCGGCCTATTGCCTGGGAGTGTGTGTGGAGGGGGAGCCAGGGACAGCAGAAAGCTGACCGCGGCAGATTGAGTATTTTCTTAAATTAGGGTGATGGCAGGCAGCTGTCCCTGGTTTCTTGTTATTTGCTTATTTAGTCCCTGCTCTCTGATTAAATTTTCTGGTGCTATTTGCTGATACCAGAAGCAATCTTGAGCTTCTGAAAACAGCAGGGCCCAGCTGCTCCCCTTGGGCCAGCCCTTGACTTAGCACCAGTGCACCTAAGGGCCCACGGCCAGGAGCTCCAGGCGACCAGGAGCAATGCCTCCATGTGGCAGTGCCCCGAGCTCTCGGTGCCAGCCAGGAGCCCTCATTAGGATTATGATCCAGTGCAAGGAAAGTCACCTCTGTCCCCAAGTCAAGCTAGTTGCTTGGCTAAACTGACTGATACTTCCCCTCATTAAATTGATCCTCATTCAAATCATTTCAATGCAGCAAACTTTTCTGCGGCCCATCTCTACCACAGTTGACAGTCATGGGGAGGGTGTGTGGCTGTAAGATGTTCTGCTCGGTGGGCCTCACGTCTCAGTTGATGTTTAAGATGATCACAGTGCTAGATGAGCAAGGAACACAGGAAATGTCTCTGCCTCTCTTTTCCACCTGAGAAACTGTGACAAACTTGAATGTGGTAGCAGACTTGACAGACTTGCATAAACCAAGGAGTAAGAATACACCAAATGTCCCAGAAAATCCATCTTCCCCAGTATCTCTCTCTGGGCCAAGACCACTCACTGCCTACTTCCTCTGTCCCTGCATGCCCAGGAAATTCCATTTCCAAAGTCTGTGCTGTTTCCCTCTGGTTCTCCCTTGGGTTTTCGCCTCTGAATAACCGGCGCTTGGGCAAATCAGATTTGATGTATGCATTCAGCAGTGTGCATGTCAGAGTCATTACGGGCCAACTGCCTGCTGTACTTTCCAGGGATGCCTGGCATGAAGGCCAGGGCTGTTTGCGGGGTTTTCATTCCCATATCCCTATTTTGTGGCTCACTGTGCCTCACTACACAATGTGGGGCTACAATATCTGGTTTCTTGTGTCCCCCTTTGGAACGCCCAGCCTTCTCCTGCTAGCTCCAACTCTAGTTCTGCTTCAGAGCCTCCTTATAAAACCTTGGTCTCTGGGGACTTTTGTGGACCCCAAGGGCCTGTATTTCCCATGTACTGCCCACACTTCTCAGGTCTCCAATTTCTGTGGTCTCTTTAGCACCTCCCAGCATCCTCTTCCTGTTCAGTCTCAGCTTTTCTTACCCAGCTCTGATGACAGAAGGTGACTTTGTCCCCCCATTCCTCCAGCTGATCAGGCTCAGGAAGATCAAAGAGGGACTGTAGGAAGCACCATCCTATACCAGTAGTGGGTTGGATGCCTGTGCGACAAACCCTGAACCAGGCCAGAGAGGAACAGCCAGCTGGGACACATATTCAGCATCTCTTTGATGGGCTGGATGGGTGCACAGTGACCAGAATCCAAGGCTGGATTCCTTCTGGAGTACCTGCGAAAGGGTGGTGGTGTGGACAGGGCAGGGGGCATCTCCCTGACCTCAGGAGCCTCTGTTTCCCTCTCCTCCCCTGGATCAGCAGCCACTTTTAGATACCGCTGGTAAATACCAGAGCTCAGTCCACAGCAGATGAACTCTTTAGCATTTTCCCAATTCCTCAGAAGTGGTGGGATCAGGCTGGCCTTTCCTGTGGGAAGAAGGAATCTTCAGAAAGCCAGTCTTGGAGGTGGGTCTGGCCCTAAACTTCCCCTTTAACCTTCCTTTGTGAGCTGGACAGTGACTCACTCTGAACAATGATGTGACTACAGGAGCATGCCTGGGAGTGACAAGAAGGCCTGCAGGTGGTGGGTGGGGGCGTGAAACCTGGGGACAATCAGTAGAGACCTCCAGAGAGTTAACTCAGGATGGAAAGCCACCGCACTGCTGAGGTGAATCCTGGTTCTTGGGGCCTGGAGGAGGGCTGAGAAGGGCCATAGGTACAGGAGACACAGAGCGGGAGCTGCAAGAGAGGAAGAAGGCCTTGAACAATAGGAGAGCAAGAAAAAGGGCTCACCAAAAGTGAGGGAGGCAAATGCATCCCACGCAGCCAGCTGTGCAGGAGAGCTGAGGAGAGACCCTGGTAAAAACAGAACCAGAGGCTCTGTGCTATGAATCTGAGGAAGCCAAAGGCCACCCAGCAAGGTGAGGGAGAGGTTCGGTTCCAGATTGACCAGCCAAAGAGGGAACTAGTGGGTCCCACAGAAATCTGAAACTGGGTCTCTTTCTTCATCCCTTTAGACATGGCCTAAAGGTATGCAAAACTTGAATTGGGAAAGCAGGGTGGGTGGAGGGAGACCTGTGGAACTCCAAAGTAGAACAAAGACAGCAATCAGATCTCACAGCTGCCCCTGGGCGTTGCTACTTCTCCCTTCTGTCACCTTCTGGATTCACCCATTTTATCCTGCCTTGTCTTCCCTTCTTCCCTGGTTCTCCCTAGCTGAGCACTGATGCTGGTATTGTTCCCTCCTCCTGATGTATTTGGGCTCCCAGTCTGTTCCATTCCATTCTCCCTGGGCAGCAAGTGCTCGCCCAGCAGCCAGTATGTCTGGGCTCTGGGCTGAGCACTGACATTCCCTGACCTCAGCTCACTCTTTGTTGGGGAGACACACATACAGCTCATGTAGCTGGGCATGGTAGTGCGTGCCTGTAATCCCAACTTTCAAGAGGCTGAGGCAGGAGGGTTGTTGTGAGTTCCAGGCCAGCCTGAATTGCATAGCAAGACCCTGTTTCAAAAAACAAAAACAAACAGCTCAAGTACTAAACAGAACTGAGTGACTGCTCCAGGCATGATCTAAGCTTAAGTGCTGCGCTGGCCACTGATTAGCTTCCTGCTTTCCTCCCTCCCTCCCTCCCTCCCCTCCTTCCCTCCTTCTTTCACAGTCTTGGTTGTATCTGTTGAGCGCTGAACTTCAGTTTTAGTTTTGGGCCAGGCACTTCTGCCTGGAGGCTCATGGCTCTCCCTCTCAGTGTGTCTCCCCCAGAACTCCTTACATCCCCCCACTTCTTTGGATTGCCCTCACAGGCAGGAGCCCCACTCACTGGCCCAGCTGCAGGCCTGGTGCTGCTTTCCCCTCCCCCTCTTCCTCCTGTACACACATCTGGGGGCAGATATGTGAGGGCCCACCTGCCACACTCTTTCTTCTTCCCCATCATGTCTGTCCACATGGCCACTATTAACTGGGACTTTACTGTCCCTACCACTGGTGCAGGGATCTTTGCTCTGGTCCCCATTGGCTACTCTTCATGAACAGCTCTGCCAGGAATCTTTCTTTCTTTTTTTAATTTTATTTATTTATGTGCATGTGTGTGTGTGTGTGTGTGGCCAGCTCAGCCCACCAGGGGGCGGGGCTGGCATGTGGTGCTGGGGGATTGAACCGCTGTCCCTGTGCTTTGCTAAGCTTGTTCTAAGTAGGTGCTTTAGACCACTGAGCCATCTCACCAGCCCCTCTGCCAGGAATCTTTCTAGAGGGAAAACCAGTATTCTTTTCATCTTCCAGTTCCGGGCCCTTGCTCGCTGCAGTTTTCAGTGCAGTTATGGCCAAGTCCAAGAACCACACCATGCACAACCAGTCCTGAAAACGGCACAGAAATGGCATCAAGAAAGCTTGGTCACAAAGATATGAATCTCTGAAGTGGGTGGATCCCAAGTTCCTTAAGGAACGTGTGTTTTGCCAAGAATACAACAAGCAGAGTTTCAAGAAGATGCAAGCAATCACTCATGGCCAAGGCCATGAGTGCACGCGGCCAGGCTATCAAGGCCCTCGTCAAGCCCAAGGTCGTTCCAAAGGGAGTAAACCGCAGGCTCGCTTGACTTGCCTATATTGCCCACCGCAAGCTTAGAAGCGTATCTGTGCCCACATTGCCAAGGGTCGCAGGCTTTGCCGGCCAAAGGCCCAGGCTCCAGTCAAGGACCAGGCTTTAGCTTCTGCTGCAGCCAAGGCCCCCAAAGGTGCCCAGGCCCCCATGAAGGCTCCACAGTGAAAGCCTCTTATCTGCTGATGTAAAAACAGAAAGACTGCTACGATCTCTGGGGTGCCATCAGGTGTGGGGCTGGTGTCCTCCTGTGCTTTTTGTACAAATAAACCTGAGGAAGGATAAAAAATAAAATAAAATAAAGGGAAGACCTCTTTCTTTCTTTCTTTTTTTGGTGGAACTGGGGATTGAACTCAGGCCCTTGCGCTTGCCAAGGAAGCGCTTATTCCACTGAGCCATCTCCCCAGCCCCATATTCCATTTATTTATGCCATTTAAAATTTATTATTATTTTTGTTATTCAAGACAGGGTCTTGCTATGTAGTCTAGGCTGGCTTTGAACTCCCTTCAAAGCTCAGGCTGCCCCTAAACTCTCAGCAATCCTTCTACTTCAGCCTCCCAAGTGCTGGGATTATGTGTCATTTGACAGCATGCATATCGGGACTGTTAAAAACCAGGCACTGTCTTGAGTAATTCATAAGTATTAGCTCATTTAATCTTCCTAACAATAGTATGAGGCATGCATGGTTATAGGCACATTTCACTGACTGTAAGAAAGGGATCACCAATTGTAAGATGCACCTTATTTTTATAACAGTAAGAAAGGAAAACTGTGATGCAATTCTTTCTCACCGTTTTTTTCTTTTTTTGTTTTTTGTGGTACTCAGAATCAAATTCAAGACCTCATGCCTGGAGTGGGGAGATGGCTCAGTAGAATAAGCAAGGGCCTGAGTTCAATCCCCAGTTCTGCCAAAAAAAAATAAAAAAAAAAAATAAAAAGACCTCATGCTTGCCAGGCAGGTGCTTTGCCGCTGAGCTATATCCCCAACATTCACCATACTTAGTTTTAATTTTATGTTTAATAAAAGGTCTGGTTAGACTTGTTTAGACATGGATTTTCAACATAGATCTTGTTCATATGTAAGTTTATTTATTCACTCAGTCATTCATTTATTTGTTTTGCAGAACCAGGGATTGAACTCAGGCCCTTGTGCTTTCCAGGCAAGCACTTATACTACTGAGCCATCTCCCTGGCCCCTCATACATAAGTTTATAAATGAAAAAAGTTAACATAGGT
>NW_004524591.1:25843023-25844019 GCF_000260255.1 Octodon degus | reverse complement strand
GTGTTCTCTAAAACTGAAGAATGAATTTTAGGAACAACGGAGGTTAAGAGCAGGATGTTTATTGGGGGAAAGAAAGCTTCTGTCTCGGAGAAGGACAGAAGGGGACCTGAGCAGATTGTCCCCCGGGGAAGCTGTCTTTTCCAGGGACTTTTATAGGGTAAAACCATGCAGTGAGACAGGTCTAAGGTACAGAATGTGGGATCTCCCCTAGGTGGGCAGGAGGTGGGACAAAACTATGGTCAACCAATGAGATTTCAAGTACCATTGCTCAGGTAAAATTGATTAAATCCAGGATTGAATGAGAAGTGAGTCACGTAGCAAGTGGGCATGAATATAGAACAGGAATTTATCTGGTATCCAGCCAGTCGTGGATACACTAGTGACTCTTCCTGGCTTCCTCAAGGCGATGAGCAATTCCCAATGCTTATCTTTAGGGAGGTGGCATTTGTTTGATCTTTGGTCTGTAGGTCTGGCCCACAGTAGGAGCATCTGTCTCTCACAGTTGCAACTTCTCTTGTCTTCTGTGCTGTCTCCTTGAGGGTCTAGCCCTGTCTGACTGCCTGTAATATTTCTATCAAAGTTAGCTGCCTACAACAGCTTGACTTGGAAATTTTTGACTTACATGCACAAATGATGATAGCTGTACCATGACTGCTACCCAGGCAGTGACTCTGGGATGACATTAGACATGTTAAAATGTTAAAAACAAAATGCTCTGTGTCTTTTTTCTTTCCATAATTTTGTTGAGAAACAAATAGCAATGAGACAGTTTCAAACCAAATTGGTAGGACAGTTTCAATAATTAACACATTGCATACATTCCTCCCAGTGGTTAATTGCTGGACAAGATGCGGACATGATTGCTCTGTGTCTTGTAATTGATGAAAAGTGTTACCTCACTGTGCTAATGACAAAATGGAGGTGGTGAGCTGGGTATGGTGACACACACTGGCAATCCCAGTAAATCAGGAAGCAGAGGCAGGAGGATGGAAAGTT
>NW_004524591.1:25839799-25842923 GCF_000260255.1 Octodon degus | reverse complement strand
ATTTATTTATTTATTTATGTGTGTATGTGTGTGTGTGTGTGGCCAGCCCAGCCCACCAGGGGGCGGGGCTGGCCAGCATGTGGTGCTGGGGGATTGAACTGCCGTTCCTGTGCCCTGCCAAGCTTGTTCCAAGTAGGTGCCCTAGACCACTGAGCCATCCCACCAGCCCCTAGAGGAGAGATTAACACACAATTTTGAGATTATCCATATGAAAATTTAAAAACATATCTTTGGAAAATTAGTTGAGATGACCATAGAAATCCAAAATATAGATTGCTTTATTACTTGACATTCTTTAATACTGTAGCTTGGCATACATCCTAAGAATATGTTCTCATGAGATAGATGATATATACTAAAGGTACACACATATGTGTACTTTTTTTTTTTGAGGCAGGTTTTTGCTATGTGGTTCAGACTGTCCTTGAGCTCACTACTTAGCCCAGGCAGGCCTCAAACTCACTGAAATCCTTCTACCTCAGCCTCCTGAGGTATGCACTACCATTCCCAGCTTGTATACATATATACTTTATATATTAGTTAACAGGAAAAACATTTTATATGATTTAATATTCTAAAAGTATGAAAAGAAACAGTTTAAAATCTCTTTTCTTCTGTTATATTTCTCTGAAAGTAGTCACTCTTCTCAATTTTTTATTGAGATAACCAGTTACATATAAGCAAATGAAATACACTAGGTGAGACCTGGGAAACAGCTCATTGGCATAAGCACCTACCTGGCAAGTGCAAGTTCCTCAGTTCTATCTCCAGTACTGCAAAATAAACAAACAAAACTACAAAAAGCAAAACAAAAATCTCAGTGATGTGGAGATGAACAGAGGTTAAGCATCTTTCCCAAAGTCATACTGTAGGAAAGTGGCCGAAGTGGGCTGTGAATCTCAGCGCCCGCCTCTGGCCAGTGTGTTCCACCATCGCTAGAGTGGTGCTGGGCACTGAGACCCTTGCTGGAGGTCCAGCCTTAGAGCAAGTGAAACTGACCCTCCTGCCAGCAGCCTTCGAGTCTTGTGGCCCAGCCCCGCCTGCTGCACAGCCTCAGTGGTTCTCCGGACCTGAGCTCTGCTGCTGGGTCTGCTTCCGGCTGCAGTGGGCACAGGGCTGTGGGCCTGGCTGGCACTGCTGGACCCTCCTGCAGAAGACAGCTCAGCACCACCAGAGGGTAAGGCTCTGCTCCGTGCCTACCCTATGAGTGAGCATGCCTTCCTGGTGCCCAGCAGATTGGGTTGCTGTGGGCAGGGGCCTGGCCTCTGTGTTGGTGACCCTTTCCCAGCTCAGTGGCCCTGTCTGCAGTCTCACACACCAACTTCCCTCCATCTCCCCTGGAGTGACAGGAAACCTGATGCTTTGAGATCACACTGGAGATCTGGACTCTTCCGTATCTGCCACATGTGTGCCAAGCACCTGGGCCCCTCTGATCATTCTGTATAAGTGACATCCTGTGTGCTGGGTGGTTCCCTAGCAACACAGTGAGTTGTGGGACAATGTCTGACTTGCTGTTTGGTGGACTAGAGTGCCCTGACCCTGCAAAAACCCCAATAACCTAACAACTCTTGGTGCACAATGATTGCGAGGTTCCTGGCTGGAGCACCCGTGAGTGTAGAAGTGTGCATGTGTGGGTGTTCATCCGTGTGTGTGCAGGTTGGGGTGAAAGCACTGGTGCGAACTGCATTGCTTGGAGGCTCCAGGATCCCCTCTCCCGTTTTTGTCTAAGCCAGCGCCAGCTTAGACTCCAGCCACCCTCCTCCACAGCGCGGGGGTGGCAGAAATCCATGTGAGGGAGAAGCCGAAGAATGTTCCAGGCCTTCCTTCTCGGTTATTAAAGACCTCTCAAGATAATGAGGCACAGGGAAGAACAAAGAAACAGAAAACCAGCTAAATTAAAAAATACCTCCCTGCGCATGCTGACCATCGGGCTCAGGCGAAGGCATTTGGCGGATAGTCAAGGCTGTGTGGAGAAGGAATTTCTGGCTGCAGCAGGCAGGAGGGTGTCCGGGTGTCCATGAGGATCTGGGCAGCGTCCCACTGATTTAGCCTATACACGGGCCACTGAGCTGAGAGGTTGTGTCCCTTATTAAAAAATGCTGTGGACTTGTGGGTGACATCACATTTTCTCTGATATCAACCTTTAAGATATGAAATTTGGAGGCAAATCCCATCTTGGTGTAAAATCCCACTAGGGAAAGATTTTCTTTTTCTATCTCAACTTTTTGGTACCCACTTACATAGCTATCTACAACTGTTTCTGAGTGCAGGGATTGCGCAGGTACTGCTTTTTTTTCTCCTTCTTAATCTACTTCCTCTAAGCATTCTACTGCACCCCAGAATTTAGAAAACTAGCCGTGTTGAGGGTCATGGCTCTCCTTGTTTAGAAAGATTTAAAAACTCTATATTGTATCTGGATGAGAGATGCTGCATCTTTGCCCTAATTTCAGGCTTTTGCTGTTGAGGTGAAGCCCCTTTACCATGATTTAAGAGAGTCAGAAATGTGTAAGATAGAATTTTGTATTCGCCACTTTCTGGGGTGAATAGAGGAGCTGAGCTGGGGTTGGAAGAATACTGGAGCAGAGTCTTAAGTGCTTCGAAGAGGTAAATTTATGCTGACCTAGGGATTGCTGGCGAACACATGACACAACCATTTTCTCTTGGTGGGGCACCTACAAACTCCTGCCACCATGGAGTGGACAGAAGCCTCCTCCTTTTTTCCTTCTTACAGTCATCCCTACCAACCATGCCTAGTGACACCTCACGCTCTGCAGCCCTTGAACCTAGCAGAGAAGCTCACGGATGTTGGTTCTGTTCATTACCCAATGACCACCACCTCCTCCCACCACTCCTGGACACAGCAGCCCCAAGGGTGCCTCTGAGGCAAAGAATCCTCTGTCCCCCAAAGCTGGTCTTAAATGCCTGAGTGTGAGGGTCTGGAGTGCTGGCAACAAACACACATAAACAGAATCTTTTTTTTTTTTTTTCGGTACTGGGGATTGAAGTCAGGACCTTGCACTTACCAGATGGGTGCTTTGCCACTGAGTTATCTCCCCAGTACCCTCTTTCTTTCTTTCTTTCTTTCTTTCTTTCTTTCTTTCTTTCTTTCTTTCTTTCTTTCTTT
>NW_004524591.1:25828206-25839699 GCF_000260255.1 Octodon degus | reverse complement strand
CTCTCTCTCTCTCTCTCTCTCTCTCTCTCTCTCTCTCTCTTTCTTTTTTTCCACACAGAATCATGAGAAGAGGCTGTGAGTGAGGCCTGAGCCACAGCAGGATGAGGAGACACCATAGCCAGGACAGGGGCGCCCAGAGATGTAGAGGTCCAGCGCCAAGGGGATGCTAAGGCACCAGCTTCATGACACTACAGCCTTGGTGTTAGAGGGGCTCCTGGAAATGTCTCATGGGTCTCAAGACCCTGGTTGCCCAAGACCTTGCTTCCACATTTATGCAGAGGCCAAAGGGTTTGTTGGGTATGGGGTGAGGGTGAAATCAGCCTGGGCCAAGGGAGAAATGGAAGCCCAGTGCTGGGTACCCATAGGATGGTCTATAGAGAAAAGCTGGGAAGAAGCTTAGAAGCACCTTTGGGAACTTGAGCGAGATCATGTGGCCCCCTGTGCTGACACTCTCAGCTGTGTTCTTCCTGACCTCCAGAACAAAGAAGAGGCTTCCCCAGGCTCACACTGTAGTGGGCTCAAGATAGGTCTCCTGTGCAGTTCAAGTGTGGAGTCAGAAAAAGCAGCTTGAGAGCAAGTGACCTTCTCCAGCTCACATGGCATCCGATCTTGGGCCACTGATCTCTCCAAAGAACCATTGGGCCTCCCAGGGGCCATAGCCACACCTCACCAGCAAGCAGGCTGATGGCCTCTGTGTCAGGACTCCTGCATCCCAGGGTGGAAAGTTGCAGCCTGAAGGACACTCTGGCCATCTGTTGGGAAGTGGTCAGCAGGAGCATGAAGACTCCTGAGGATATACAGTGTTACATTGAAGGATGCCTGAGGTAGGCATCAGCTGGGAGGTGACAGTGCTCTTTCTGGGATGCCTTCAAGCAACTGCCCATTCCTGGTCTCTGGTGCTGGCATGAGGCCTGGTGCTGATGTAGCGTGTTTGTCCATTCAAACTCACAGCTCCCAAGGCCTTAGCTGCCTGCGGTGGCGATGGGGATGACAGGGACTCGGTCACAGCTTAGAGGGTGGAGAATAAATAGAATGCAGAGAAGACAGGCTGGGATGTGCAGAGAGGCGTGGGGGACATGCTGGGGGAACATGCAGCTCAGGGAAAGCCTTCCCAGAGAGGGAGACTGGCTCCTGAGCCCCCTTATCAGGGAAGCAAGGCCAGAGGCTGAGAGCAGGTACTAGGAACCAAGGCCCCAGTCTGCATTCCTCTCATAAGTGGAATTACACCAAGGCCCTTTTAACTCCTTAATTAATGGAGCTTCGGAAAAAGCTCTCCATCATCCTTGCCCCTCCACTGCCCCCTTCCTCAGCCCACTCCCCCTTTCCTTGCTGAGGAACCTGGGCCCCTGACATGATGATAAAGGCTAAGCCCCCCACCCTCACCAGCTCCCAGCCAGGTGGGGGCTGTGGCTGGAGCTGCCTCGTACCCAGTACCCAGGACTCTGTTGTTTAGAGAATCTTCCAGCGTTCTTATGGGCTCCCTGTTCCTGGTACAACTTGGGGGATGATGTCAAGTGGTGTTGGTCAGGAGCCCTGGAATTCCAGCAACCCATTCCCCCAGCCTCCCTCTTTAGTTCTGTGCAAGCCAGGTCTGGGGCTCTGGCTTGGGGTTAGAAACATGGGTATCTCTAGGTGCCCATGAGGTAGGAGGTGATGGCTTGGAACTTAAATGTGTCCATGTGTCTGGGACTGAGCCTTAGTGCTGAGCGGATGGCCCCATGCCAGCCAGCCTCAGGGTCTGTGTTGGCATTGGCATTTGCAGAAGCAGCACAGGGAAAGTGCCTAAGCTGTGCTCAGGGTATTTTAGGAAGTCCAGGATGGGCACGCTGAGGAGCAGGCTGCTCTGCATGGTGGAGGGGTTAGATGCTGCGCGGTGGTTGAAGTGGGCTTGGAAGGGCTGGACGTTCCTGGGAGGCAGAGAAAGAGTGGAAGGAGAGAGTGAGTGAGTAGATCTATGTTTTGGAAAAGCAGTGTGTAACAACCAGGTCAGCATGGGGAGGGCTTGGAGGCCAGGGCCACTTGAGCCACACTTTAGTAATCCTGGTGACAGATGACAAAAGTCTGAGTGAGGGCCCTGTGGTAGGAGGTCAAAGAGGACGGCTGACCTTGGAACTGATGGCGTGTTATGATCTGTCACATCAAGTCAGAGGTGCTGGGTGTCTTTGAGGGAGATAGGGAGCCAGTTTGGGGAAGGAAATCAGTAATTTGGCATCAGTCAAGCTGTAGTCAGCAAAGGAGTGAAGGTCTTAGGGGTCTAGTAGGCAGTTGGCCAGTTTAGCCTACAGATGGAGAACTCGATTAACCTGTGTGGATGGGGCTGAGCCCAAGGTAGGTGTGTGTGTGTGTGTGTGTGTGTGTGTGTGTGTGTGTGTGTGTAGTGCAGGGTGGGGAGATGGCAGGGTGGCTAGGAGACCAAGAGAGATCATCCCAGAGGCAGGGCCCTCTGAAGTCTGGAGAAGAGCAAGAATTCGGAGGGAATCTTCATCAGTGCTGCCAAAAGAGAATTGAGTCACTCTGACCCATCATGGTGGTCAAAGACAGCCTGCCCATCCCCACCCAGTTCTGAGAGGTGCTGGGTTGGGGAGGAGCTGATAGAATCCAGAAGGTCCTCTGGACTTGGTGTTGGCAGGTGTAACAACCAGGAGTTTGTCAGATCCTGGAAACCCAAGCTCCTGCCTGGGGACACTACTGCACCCTGGGAACCCTGGGCTGTGCTTGGGGCAATTGGAATGCATGAGTTCTCTTTATGATTGTCAGAGAGTTGAACCTTCAATCCTTTGTCTCTGCAGTCAGCTGTCTTGTGCAAATAGCGCCTGATGCTGTTGAGAAATTAAGAGGCTAAAATCACCCCATCTCTTAGGGAAATGGCACCTAGTGTGACCTTCCTGCCCTAGCTCCTTAAATCATAATTTATCAGAGTAAAGCAGCATGGAGAATCCTTCCCACAGCTCCACCTTATGGCTGGAGGATGTGGAGGCAGGGTGGGCAGGATGAGTTTTGCCTGCAGCGCAGGATTGGTAAGCATTGCTGAGCATTGCTCAACTCCTCTGGGGTGGGGTGCTGTCTCCCAGCCCGCCTCTCAAGGGTGACCCCATGCAAATGTTAGCATGTACTCAGGGCAGCCACAGGCACAGAAACTGGGTGCAGCTCACATGTGTCACTGAGTGAGAGGCCTTCATCCTGTGACACCTGGGGGCTCCCTCTGGGCCCTGAGCCCACCTACTGCAGCAGAGGTTTGCTGGCATTTGGAGGACAAATTAGGATCCACACTCTGGAGCTCTCCCTGCTGCCTTTCTCTCTTGGCAGTGCTGGGATCCAGCCCAGGGCTTCTCGTGTGCTATGCAGGCGCCATACCACTGAATGACGTCTCTCGCCCTTTTCATTTTGTTTATATTGAGATGACATTTTGATAAGTTGCCTAGTCTGGCCTTGAACTTGTAGTCTTTCTAAGTAGCTGGGATTACAGGAGTGTACTGGACCCCTTAATTCTAAAGCAAAATCTAGAACTGCAGAGATAGCTCAGTGGATTAAGGGCCTGCCTAGGCAAACGCAAGGGCTGGGGTTCTATCCCTCGTACCACAAGTGGTGTTGGCCCTGCCCTGGGTGTGCCAAGCCAGCCACCAAAACTGGGTGTGGTGGTGCATGCCTGTAATCTCAGTGCTGGGGAGGCTGAAGCAGGAGGATCAGTACAAGTCTGAGCTGCATAGTGAGACCCTGTACCAAACACACAAAAAAAAAAAAAAAAAAAAAGCAAAATCCTATCACAGCAACCTTGGCTTAAAGTCCCCTGACGGCTGTACCCATCGAAGACTCAGGCTGGAGCTGGACCTATGGGTGTTGTGTCACTAAGCAACATCCCAACCCTATTAATTGCCTGGTAGAAGGATGGAATGTTGCTAAATTGTCCAGCTAGGATGCAAATTTATGTTCCTCCTGCTTCTGCCTCACTCTGAGCTGGGATTATAGGCGAGTACCTCAGTGCCTGGCTTGATTTTTATCATTTTTATTTATTTCTTTATTTATTTTAAATTAATTTTATTGAGAAACAAGTAGCAATAGGACAATTTAAGAACCGATTAGTAGGACAGTTTCAATAATTAATACATTGCATAGTGTTATCTTCAGAGTGGTTATTCACAGTACAAGATGTAGACATGATATCCTGTCCACAAACACTATTAGTACAAATCTTTCTTCTCACTGAATTAAGAGAAAGTAGCTGTATATCTATCCTAACTATTTTATATATACAGATACAAAATTGTTCTTTACTTGTATCCCCTTTTTTATTTACTTTTGTCAGAGATGGATATTCTCTTGCCATTTAAGTATTGTAGGTGCTTGAACTCAGCAAAAAAATCCAATATAGTCCAGTAGTCCATAATAGTAGTGGGTTATCTGCAGGACTGGCAATGTCAGAAGTTGTTGGTGTGAGCCTTTTATAGCTCAGCATATTAATATGGCTTTGCATTTTATACCTTGTGTTTATACTTTTCTGCTGGATGGTTAAGACCAAGATGAAGCAAGACCCATATAACTAAAAATGTAACTTTTGTATCTGCCAAGGTCAGCCAAATCCCCTCAGAGAAGCATAATTATATTTTTACCCTATAACATAGGCAGTTGAGCTTAACCTCACTATTAGGGTAGCTATTTTGAACAGTGCTGAAGATAAATTTAAATTTACCAAAAGTGGGGAAAACGCCTAGCCACCAGTAACTGTCATGGTCATTATGCATGTCCACAACACACTAGAACTTCGTGCGATATCCTATCCTCAAACTGTTAGAAGTGCTGGTTATTTACTTGCCATTCCAGTATTTATCTTATGTTTTGCTCTTAGTACTTCTTTGCTATCATGAAAACTTATTCTTAGTTCAAAAAAATAATTAAGAAAGTGGAGTTCAGTAGTTACACGGACCCCATGTCATAAGGGTACACATTTAGGAAAACGAAGGCTCTGACATCGCTTGACTATTTTTTTCACTTAGTATCTCAAATAATTATTATTTCTATAGCTTTTCTCTAAATTATCTTAGTTCTTCCTTAATTTATTTAGTTTTCCAAATAACTGGATAACCGAGATCTGTAGTACTTCATACTAAAGATGCAAGTTGGTAATATTATACCTGACCATCAATTTTTTTTCTGAAATGTTTAAAATTGTTGAGCAGAAACCAGATATGTTTTTGGGGAAAAAAAAGTGGGGAAAAGTAGATTCAGGGCGAGGAAAAGCATGAACAAAGTCACAGAAGGGAGAGGCATCTTCCTGCCCTCCGAGGATAAAGGTCATCCAGTTTGTCTCACCAAACACTGAGTGAAGCCTGAGGGACAGTGGCTTTCCAGAGAAGTTCCCTTGGAGCAGGCTGTGAAATGAAATGTATGCCAGCTGCAGTGATGCCTGTTGTGGTAGCCACGCTGCGCCTGGGCTGGGACTGGTCCCACCGGCGCAGGGTAGCAGGAAGCTCTCTGCATGCTCACCAGACCTGTGCTAGGACTGGGTCTCTTTTATCATTTTTATGTATACAGTTCAGTGGCATTAAGAACTGATCACTCACCATCACCTTCCATTCCTGGAACTCTCTTCCTCTTGCAAAACTGAAACTACCCATTAAACAATGCCTCCTTGTTCCGTCCTCTCCCAAGGCCCTGTCCCCACCTTTCTGCCTTCCGAGTCTATGAATTTGACTGCTCTAGTTACCTCTTATCCTAGAGTCAGACAAGATGGTATTTGTCTTTATGCGAGTGCCTTATTTCCTGTAGCTTATGCCTGCACTTTCGTCCATTCATAGCATGGGTCAGAATTTCCTTCCTTTTAGGAGCGTAATAGTATGATATACATAGAACATATTTTTTTTCTCCATACATGTTAAGTATGCATGTATATCACTAAGCTACTTCCTGTGCTCTCACCACATCTTGATTTTCATTCACCTGGTGCTGAACCTTGGCTTCGGGCTATCTTTTGGCTGATGTGGGCATGGATGACATGTCTCCCCAAGTTCCTGCTTTTGGTTCTTTTGCGTCTGCTTACACAGAAGTGAAAGTGCTGGACCATATTGTTACCTTGTTTTTATTTATTTATTTATTTATTTATTTCTATTTTTTGCAGAACCAGGGGTTGAACTCAGGTTCTTGCGCTTTCCAGGGAAGCACTTATTCTACTGAGCCATCTCCCTGGCCCCACCCTGTTTTTTTAAAAAATTAATTAATTAATTAATTAATTTTGTGTGTGTGTGGCCAGCTCAGCCCACCAGGGAGCGGGGCTGGCTGTCATGTGGTGCTGGGGATTGAACCTCGGTCCCTGTGTTTTTGCTTAGCTTAGCTTTTTCTAAGTAGGTGCTTTAGACCACTGAGCCATCTCACCAGCCCCCCACCCTGTTTTTATTAAAGGAAAGTTTGCTTTAGTTACTGATCATAAAGCATAATCTGGTATGTACACTTATAACGCCAAGCATAGTCTTATAGCTTTTAGTTTTTCTGAGAAATCCCTGTACTGTCACAGTGGCTGCAGCATTTTGCTCTCCCACCAACAGTGCACCCGGGTTCCAGTTTACCCACATCCTCCCAAATCCTTGTACTTGTTATTTTGTTTTTTGGTAGAAGCCATCCTATTGATTGTGAGGTGACATCCCCTTGTTTGATTTTGAATTTTCTTAAGGACTAGTGATATTGAGTTATTTTATTAATTTGGAAAAATGGTGCAAACCCTGCCTCTCAGGGGCCAGGAGACTTCCAAGGCAAAACAGAACCCTGTGTGGTGCTCACTAAGGGCTGTCAGTGACTCCTTTTTCTTTTGTGTGGTACTGGGGATTGAACTGAAGGATGCTCTACCACAGAGCTATACCCGCCCCCTCAGCTTAAGAGAGTCACTGCACATGGACAGTCTGGGCTTGAACTTGTTTTTTTTTTTTTTGGTGGAACCAGGGATTGAACTCAGCCCCTTGCGCTTGCCAGGGAAGTGCTTATTCTACTGAGCCATCTCCCTGGCCCCAGGCCTTGAACTTGTGATCCTCCTGTCTCAGGCTTCCAAGAGTCTGGATGACGGTGTATACGACCATGACCAGCTGTATTTTTTTCCTTGAGACTTGGACTAATGTGGAAGAAGTGCTCCATGGAAGTGCACAAAGTTCCCTCCTCTCTCCCTCTCTTCCTTCTTTCCTTTTCTTTCTTTCCTCCTCTTCCTCCTTTTCCTTCTCCTGCTCCTCTTCTTCCTCCTCCTCTTCTTCATCTTCCTCTTCATCTTCCTCCTCCTCCTCCTTTTTTTTTTTTTTTTAGAAAAATCAGTAGGCTTTTTTTTAAAAAATTTTATTTATTTATTTATGTGTGTGTGGCCAGCTCAGCCCACCAGGGGGCGGGGCTGGCTGGCATGTGGTGCTGGGGGATTGAACCGTGGTCCCTGGGTTTTGCTAAGCTTGTTCCAAATAGGTGCCTTAGACCACTGAGCCATCTCACCAGCCCTCCTCCTTTTTTTTTTCCTTCTCCTTTTAAGAGAGGGTGTTGCTAAGTTGCCCAGGCTGGCCTCAAATCTCTGAGCTCCAGTGATCCTCTTGCCTCAGCCTCCCAAGTAGCTGGGATTACAGGCGTGTGCCATTGAGTCTGACTCTCTGGAATTCTACACTGATTCTGGTCTCCTGTTGGATGCAGGGTCTTCCTGAAAGGTCCTTGTCCCAGCACCACCTCCTGTGGCTGTGAACTGAGGTAGGGAACATGGTGGGGGGTTGGGGTGGGAGCAGAGAGACAAACCAGAGTGGTCCAGAGCTTCCTCACTCCCCAGGCCTGGAGGCTACCTCCGACTCTCTGTTTGCATGGAAGAGGCCACCTGGGAAAAGGCAAGATTCACAGTGAGGACTGCAAAGGGCTCTGGAATCTGCCCTGACAGCTTGCCTCTGCACGGGGGCCCACAGTGGCGGACGGGCCGCTTCTGTTCCTTCTCACCGTTTTACAGCTGCCCAGTGGACAGGCTCTGACCATCAGAGCCCATTACTAAAAGCTCCTTTGAAGTGAAGCAGACACTTTTAAGAGAAATCAGGGAGATAACCCTACTCCCTGCTCCCGACCCAGGAATGCCCCTCCCCGATCCTGTTGCTGGAATTAGACCTGACTCTTTTATCCTAGGCTCCAGCATTGCTCCTTTTGTTTGTAGTAGCTGTGCTGAGGATAGGTGTGTTCCCAGTTGAGATACTTTTTTCTGAATTTTAGGGAAGGGTCTATAGGATGTTCAGGATTTCACTACTAGATCGACTTGTTATGATCTGCCTGTTTACAGCCTCCCAAGTGCTGGGATTATAGGCTTGCACCTCCACACCCAGTCTCAATTGCCATCTCAGTGCGCCCTGGGAGTGGGTCTGGCACAGCAGGTCAGGGGATCGAACCCCCAGCCCCTGTGCCTGTCTAGTTGGGATACTCTTTTTTTTTTTTTTTTTTTCTCCCAGAACCAGGGATTGAACTCAGGACCTTGCACTTACCAGGCAAGTGATTCTGGGATACTCTTAACTGGGATTGCAAAACGATTCCAGAGGGCAGTAGGGAGGGAAAAATGAAAGAGGAAGAATTACAGAAAACTCAGAGCTGGAGTAGGAGAAAGGGTCCAGTGGGCAATGATACAGTGTGAAGGCCATTTTTCCCAAAGTCTGGGGTGATCTCAGGCCAGCAAGGCAGGAAGGAAAAGTCGGTTGAGAAATGAAAGTTAACCAGAGTTCACGCAGGTGGAGTTGGGGGTAGACTTATCTGGAAGCCAGTAAGAGGTGGGTGGCTTGGGACCCAGGCACAGGTGCTGCAGGCTGGGCTGAGACTATCTCGTGACATTGTTCAGTGCTGAGGGCTGGCTTGGGAGGAGCTGAGCTGGAGCTGGTCTGGGAAGGCATGCCATGTGGGCCCCAAGGCTGACCAGTGAAGCTAGGAGCAGTGATCTGGGGAGGGGCTGGGACCTCAGTGGCAGGCCTGATTCGCATCCCCCCTCTTTGCCCCCTCGCCAGTGACCTTTGGGCTGTGTCTGGTCCTTCCCACTGTGGGTGGTTTTGAGGATCGGAGAAGGCAAATGTGTCAAGTGCATGCCAAGTGTGTCCCAAGCTCTGGAGCATTTTCTCGTTCAGTGGTGGAAGCAGGGCCGGTGGCGGTGGGGCGTGGCCTCCGTCTCCGGCACCATCTGCCATCACACGCTTGTCTCTCCAGGCACATGCCCTGGCGTGAAATGTTCTCAGCATCTCTTTCTGGTGGGTGCATCTGCTCCTGTCTTGCCAGGGGTGTGCTACCCTGCTGTCCATCTGGGCTGTCGCGCTTGCACCTGAAGGTGGTAACTGTAGATAAGGAACGAGGGCACCAGAGGGTGCCGATGGCAACTGTCCTTGGCACTGCCCCGGAGGACGCTAGGGATGTGCTCTGGAACTTACAGTGCGTGGGAGCCCTGGCCATGTGGCCTGGGCTTGCAAAGGTGGAGAGCGGAGCCCCAGGTCCTCCTGGGACCACAGCGTTCCTTGCTCTGGGCTAGGCTCTGCATTATGGGGCTGGGCGTGCTGTAGGTGCCTGGGTCAGTTGTTGCTCTCCAACAGCCTCCCGGACAACCCCCAGAAAAGAGCGGGGCTCATAAATTCTCCCAAAGGGCGCGGAAACAAACTCCCTTGCACCTCCTCCACTTGGCTCTCTGTGACTTCCTTTGGCCTTTGAAGCTGGCATGGTTGTTTGTGGAACCCCTGGCTCAGCCGGGTGAAACCTTGCTGGTGGGAGGAAGGACTGTTTCTGGCTGTCCCATCTGGGATGCTGGACCCTGTGCCCTCTTGGCCACCCTTCCCTTGGATTCATTCTCCTACTGTTACTTTATTTTTAGTTGTAAAAAAAAAAGTCACATCAAATTTACTTCCCTCGCTATTTTTTATTTATTGGTGTGAACGTATGTGTATGTGTGTTGGAGACCTGAGGAGAACCCTTGGACTAAGCAAGGGCTCCCACAGAGCCACATCTCCAGTCCTTTGTAAAAAAAACAACAAAAAAAAAAAAACAAAAAACTTTAAAGAGAATAAAGTAATAGTAAAGAAAACATTAGAAATGAAACAGAATTTTACTAAACAAAATTACAGGAATTCAACAATGGTTATTGTATTACATGTTGTTGTCTTCAAATTAGTTGCTCAGATCACCAGATATAAACATGCAAAATTGGTCAAAAAATTAAAAAGCAGAGAAAAAAGTTAAGCTTTAACTGCTCCTTCACAGAATGGCAGAAATCAGCTGTACAATTATCCAACCTGATATATATATATATATATAGATAGATAGATAGATAGATAGATAGATATAGATAGATATATAGATCTTCTTTCTCTTTTCCTTTTCCTCAGCGCAGTTGTTCCTCCCCTTTGAACAGTTCCTTTCCCTTCCTTACACTAGGGAGACAATATGATATTTACACATGTGGGCCTGATCTATTTGCCTACAGTTATGGTCTTGAACCGTGATCTTGCCAGGTTGCCTGCTTCCGACTTGTGGTCCTCCTGCCTCAGCTCCCCGGCAGCGGAGACTGCAGCTGAGAGCTTCTGGCTCCTCCTCACCATTTGTAAGTGTGCAGTTCGTCAGCATCACCTGTGTCCCCCTCCCTGCCACCAGACCTCTGGAGCCTTTCATCTGGTGAAACTAAGCCACTGTCCCCACTGAGCCGGGCCTCTGCCTCGCCAATAACTGCTCTTCTCCCTCCTGCTGCTGAGAGGCTACTGATTTTCTGGATCTCAAGTAAGTGGTCTCACATAGCAGTTTTCCTTTCGCAGTGGTGTTTCACTTCACATAATATCCACAAGGTTTATCCCTGTGGTGCATGTGTTAGAATTTCCTTCCTTTGTAAAGCTGAATAATAATCTATTGTGTGTACATATCAGAATTTTCTTTGTCCATTCATTAATGATGGGCCGGTCAGCTTGGATCCAGGTCCTGACCCTCCTCCTTTACCATGCTTACTGGATGTGGAGGATAGCATTAGTTTCTCAGGTGCTATTAGGAAGCCACTTTGAGGATCCTCAGATTAGGGGCTCTGTTGCTTCCCACTTCTCAGAACCCCTAGGAACTTTGACCAGAGCACCCCTTATTCCTGTCATGTTTACTGTTCCTGCACAAAAACTGCTTCAATAAGCACTTTTTTAAAAAAAATTATTTATTCATTTATTTGGTACAGGGTCTCTCTATGCAGCTCAGATTCGTAATGATCCTCCTGTCTCAGCCTTCCCAGTGTTGGGATTACAATTGTTTACCACCATGACTCATTTCAGGGGCCAGCATGGTATGTGGGACTGGGGAATAAACCCTGGTCCTTGTGCTTGCCAGGCAGGCACTTAGACCACTAAGCTATCTCCCCAGCCGCTTTTTTTTTTTTTTTTTTGAATGCCTTCAGGGCAGGTTTGGCTGGCTTGAGTTGTGGGGATCGAAGCACAGCAAGCTGAGTCTGACTGCTTTGTTGAAGCGGACACTTAAAGAACTGAGCTAAGGGACAGGCCCCCATCCCAGCCC
>NW_004524591.1:25820202-25828059 GCF_000260255.1 Octodon degus | reverse complement strand
TTGATGCTTAAAAGATTGGAAACTTTCAAGTTATTTCATCTGGTCCATGCTTTGGCTGTGTGAGGTTTCTGGTTCCCATTTTTCAGATGCAAAAAGGGACAGTAGGACCCTGAAAGGAGGAAGGTGGAGTGGGAGGAGGTTGGAGTCCAGGTGGGGCCAAGAGTCAGCAAGGTGCCTGGGCTGGGCCAGGGCCTTCCGAAGGGCAGGGCCCTGCACTTTCCCCAATTGTGGCCGGTGCACCTAGCTTGCCTCCCTTGGCCCTAGCCATGGGCTGGATACAGAGCCTGAACGAGACCTGCTCATGTCAGGAGCAGGTGTCCCCAGACCAGGAGGCTGGGAACCATCCTGAAGCCATCCAGACCCTCTGGGCTCCTGGAAAGTGGAGAAAGCCTGGGAGACAGGAAGCCTCAGGACCTGCCCCTGGGTTGGAGTTACCTGTTGTCCCCAGGCTGATCATTCTTTGCCTCCTGCAATGTGGGTTTTTGGTGACTTCTGGGATTGCCTTGATTTCCCTCCCCTGTCCCTCTTATCACACCAAGCTGGGCCAGCAAGATAGCTCAGCAGACTAAGCACCTGCTTAGGCAAGTGCAGGCACTGAGATTTGAGCATCAGTACCACATGCCGCACCTGCCCTGCCTCTGGGTGTGCTGAGCTGGCCACAGAGCAGGCTTGGATCACTATGAGTCCAAGCTGTACAGTGAGGCCCTGTACCAAATACATAAAAAAAAAAAAAAAAAAGAATATCATCACACGAGACATTTTAAGGACAAGTGTGGGGCTGGTGGTGGGTAGGGGTCAGGATGGGAACACAGAGGTGAAGGCACTGGCAGGGTGGACGAATTGGCTTCTCCTGCCCACTGCGAGAGCAGGCCAGGAACTCCAGCTGGCCTCATCTCTTCCTCCTCCTCCTCCTTTTTTTTTTTTTTTTTTTTTTGCGGAACCGGGGATTGAACTCAGACCCTTGTGCTTGCCGGGGAAGCACTTATTCTACTGAGCCATCTCCCTGGCCCCGATCCACCTCCTCCTTCTAAAAGGCAGTAATAATAGAGGCCTAAGGATTGTTGAGACGGTGTTCGCTCTGTGGTGGGGGTACCCCCAGTGGGGTCTCAGGAGATCTCCAAAGAGGCCGGGTGGACTCTTGACTCATTGCCTACAGGATGAGTTATTAGTTTGCTGGCTTTTGTTACAGAAAGGATTTTCTTTTTTTTTTAACTTTTTTTTTTTTTTTTTGCAGAACCAGGGATTGAACTCAGGTCCTTGCGCTTGCCAGGGAAGCACTTATTCCACTGAGCCATCTCCCCAGCCCCCAGAAAGGATTTTCAAAATGTGTGTCAGTAAGGGGTGTAAAGGGTGCTGGGGAGATGGCTCAGTAGAATAAACGCTTGCCTGGCTAGCACAAGGGTCTGAGTTCAATTCCTGGTTCTGCAAAAAATAAATAAATAAATAAATAAATAAATAATAAATGAATTAAAAAATTAAAGGGGACCGGGGAGATGACTCAGTGGAATAAGCGCTTCACTGGCAAGCGCAAGGGCCTGAGTTCAATCCCTGGTTCCACTGGAAAAAAAAAAAAGAAAGAAAAGATATATAGTATTGGGGCCAGGGAGATGGCTCAGTAGAATAAACGCTTGCCTGGCAAGTGCAGGGGCCTGAGTTCAATTCCTGGTTCCGCACCAAAAAAAAAAAAAAAAAAAAAAATTAAAAAGGTAAGGGGTGTAAAAAGGTTTATTGGGCAGGATTTTGTGAACACTCAAAGAAATGGTGTGGGGAGGGGAGATAGAACTTGAGATTGTGGCCTGGAGTTGGGTTTATCTATGTGTCTTGGGCTGTCTTCCAGTTTCTAGAATGTTCCCAGTATCCCCTGGTCCCTACCTATGGACTCTGTGAAACTCTTTGAAGCTACACACTTTCTGCAGGATGGATCTGCAGGCGGGAGCACCATGCAGAGGTGATAGCCCTGGAGACTTCCCTTCATAGGATTGTTTTCTTTAAGATTCTTAGGAATTTTTAAGCGAATTTTAACTTTTTGTGTCCCAAAGCCATGGTTACTTTCTTATTTTGTTTTCTTTGTTTTTTGGCGGAACTGGGGATTGAACTCAGGCCCTTGCGCTTGCCAGGGAAGCGCTTATTCTACTGAGCCATCTCCTCAGCCCCCAATTTTTTTATTTTTTTGCAGAACCGGGGATTGAACTCAGGCCCTTGCGCTTGCCAGGGAAGCACTTATTCCACTGAGCCATCTCCCTGGCCTGCCATGATTACTTTCTTAAAAGTGCAATTTAAAATGTATGATCATTAAGATCCTCTCTTCTTTTTCTTTATTTCTTCTCTCTTGCCTCAGGAAGTAGATTTCCCTCGAAAGAAGCTGACACAGGCCAGGGTGAGGCCCAGGTGGGGAGAGGCAACGAGGAGTTCGGGATTAGCTGGTGCTCAGAGGAAGAGGGGAGTGTGTGTGGGGTGTGAACAGCCTTGTGCACGTGAAGGGTGTTTTGTGCTGTGTGTGTTTGTTGTGTATTGGGGGATATGTGTGGCAGTATGCTTTGTGCATGATGTGTGTGTGGTACTGTATGTACTGTAGCATATGTGTGCCATGTGATGTTGGGTACATGTGTGGTGTGTTTCAGAATGTTGTTCCATGTATATAGGTGTTGCCTGTAATGTTGGGAATGTTTGTGGTGCATGTAGTGGGTCATGTGTTGCATGTATTGTAGGGTTTATATTCTGCATGATGTTGGGTGTGTGTGTGTTGTGGTATATGTGTGTGGTGTGTATCTGGTGTTGTGTGTGAGTTGTGATATGTAGTGTGTGTACTGTACTGTGTTATGAGCCTGTGTGTGGGTTGTGGTGTGTGTTGTGTGTGGCTTGTGTTGTGTATGTGTTGTAGGTTGTCTGTTGTGCTGTGTGTGTTGTTTGGGGTGCATGTTGTATATTGTGGTTTTTTTGTTGTTGGGGCGTGGGTTGTGCATGGGGCAATGTTGTGCAACACACAACATTGTGTTTTGTGTGCATTGTGGTGTGTGTGGTCTGTGTTGTGGGCTGCGTGTTGTGTTGCGAGGTGTGTGTTGTGAGGTGTCCTTCACAGCCCCTTCTCACCTTTCAAGGTGGTGGCGGCAGTCTGGGGGGCTCCATAGCCCTGAGGTCGGGTCAGACGGCCCTGGGCCGCCACCTGGTGGCCGAGAGTGGCAGCTGACCGGGCCTTTCCCCCGCAGCTGAGGCTGGGCGCCTTCTCTCTCCCGCCCTCCCTCCTCCTTCCAGCGCGGCTCTCTCCAGTCGCTACCATCTCTCCCCACCTCCACCTCCTACCGAGGGAGGCAAGTCTCTCGCTGCGCCTCCCCAACTCCCCAAGCGTCTCAGGCCTAAGCGGGAGCGATCACGCCCAGGTGCGCACCTCCCGGCGGCTGCGAGGGGGACATGGAAGAGCAGAGGGCTGGCAGTTCATAAGCCTCTCATGGGTCGCAGGGGCAGTGACATCGGTGTGGCGCCCTCCCTGCCAGAAGCGCGAGCAGTGAGAGGGTGACGAGGGGACCACCTGGCTTCAGGGATTTGTACTTCACACACACTCTGACAGCTGTGTTTTTTCCATTAATGATTTTGGAACAAACAAAGGGATGATTTGAGACGAATGAAATTACACTGTGTGCTTTAAGCGAGCAATTCACACAAACACGACTGACCTGGGGTGGTGTGTCGTGCAGGCGTCCTCATGTTTTCCCTATTGATCCCATCTTCCTAAAGAGTGGTGGCGACCGTCCCGCGCCTGCGATGACCCCTTCATTCATTTGTACATTCGGCTTCTGGGGCAACAGCACGTGCCTGGCACTGTGTTCCACACAGGGGACAAAGGCCAGTAAGGTCCACAGTGGCCCCTAGTGGCTCCGGCCTACACAAACGTGGGTCTTAACCAACTCTGTCCATGTGTGCTCTCCCACAGGCTCTGAAACGCCAAGTCAGCACCTGTGCCCTGGTCCCTGGAATCCCGTTCCCACGAAGCCCCGAGACAGGTTTGTAGCCCTTTCTAGAACAGACTGGCTGGAGACGGGTGGCAAGGCAGGAGATTTCAAGGTGACAGGCAGTGGCCGAACCAGGCAGAGCGCCTCTCTGAGTGCCCCAAGGCTGGAAGCCTACCACTGTGTGTCGCGGGCTGCCGGGCGGGGCTGCAGGCGGCTGTCACCAGGAGGCACTTGCTTCCATGCATTCTCTGGCAGCTTCCTTCCCTGTCATGAGGTGGGTCACACAGTTTTGGTAAGCGCGGGATGATCAGAGGAGCTCATCACCGGGCCTGTCCTTTCTGTGGTGCTTCTACCTGGGCCTGGTGGAAGCGCTGCTCCGCGGCTGGGGCTGCTCAGTGCCGCTGTCACTGCCCACAAAGATGAGTGAGCAGGCCGTTGCCTCTCCATGACAGCATCTGCAGAAGAAAGTTCTGGACACACTAGTTCAAAGTAATTTATAATATTAACTCATAACTGTTCAGCTCAAAATCAGAGTGAGAAAGAGAGGAGAATAGAAAAAAGGAGATGAATGCAATGGCCAGCTGAGATTAGGCTGTGTAGTGTTGAAATACACAGGTTTTCTTTGTAAAGTAGCTTCTCAAATACTTGGATAAATGCCTTCTGGGCTGGGGAGATAGCTCGGCAGTCTAAGTGCCTGCCTGGCAAGTGCAAGGATGCGGTTCGATCCGCCGTACCACATGCTGTGCCAGCCTCGGAACCCCAGTGTGCTGTGCTAAGACAGGAGGATCACTATGAATCTGAGCTGCGAGGAGAGACCCTGCACCAAATAAATTAACAAATAAATAAATAAGAATTGTGGGGAAAAAGTTGAGAAATACTGTCATAGAGAATTTCAGCTGGTCAACTAGGCTTGGGAACGGCTGTGTGCCGCATTTCCTGAGGTACCTGGCTTACTTTTTTGAGTTTAGGGTTGCTGACTCCAGGAAATGGAGAGCTCTGCCAATTACTTTTTTTTTTTTTTTTCAGAACTGCGGATTGAACTCAGGCCCTTGCACTTGCGGGCAAGTGCTTATTCCACTGTGCTATCTCCCTGGCCCCATTTCTGCCAATTCCTAAGATTTCTAGGAGCTTTAGGGAGATTAACACAGATAGATGGAGCCCACACAGGAGGTGTCAGGAAATGGGAGCCAGGGCTGGGTGTGTGGCCAGGTAGGAGAGCACTTGTCTAGCCATGTGAGACCCTGGGTTTGATCCCCAGCCCTGCAACAAAATAAGGACAAAAATGAAGGAGGCCCAAGAGGGACCCCCATTTATTGCACATTCCTTCCTTTAAGGCTGCAGACTGCTATGTAAAAATCCAGAGATCTTTTGAACTGAAATGGAAATTTCTACTTTAAGGCTTCCAAGGTTAAAAAATAAATAAAGCCCTTTATTCCAGGGACACCCCACCGGTTAGGACACGGGAGCTGCAGCCCCACCTGTTGGGTGCTAGGCTGTTGCTCTGCACACCAGGGCTCCTGGCCCCAGACTGGCTCCACCAGGCCCACCCAGTAGCTGGGAGAGCCTGCAGGTGGGTGGGACAGGCCGGGGCAGGAAATGTCGATGGCCCTAAAAATAGCCTGGGAGGGGGCAGGAAATAAACTTAGGGCCAGCATGGAAATGCCTTCTGAGCTGCCAGGAAACCAGGACTAGAGCTGGGGGGGGCAGCCACCTCCCGGCAGTAGATCTGACGCCCTGAGAGTCCTCTGTCTGGGAGCAACGGGGGAGGGGGGGTCCCCTGGAAATGGTAGGCTCCATCCTCTGCTTTGTTCTTAGTGCAGCACATCTGTGCTCTCTTGATCTTTAGCGGTCATCGATGCCATTCTGTACTTGGGTGACCCACTGCCCTCATTTTCCCAGGAGCGAGGGGCTCCTTGGATGTAGAAATTTGAATGTTAAAATAGGGGAAGCACTGGGCCAACTGATAAGCTGGTCATTCTAGATTTTTTTATTTTATATATTTGGTACAGGGTCTCATTGTAGTGATCCTCCTGTTTTTCAGCCTCTCCAGCACTGGGATTATAGGTGTGCACCACCACACCTGGTCTTGGTGGCCAGCTCAGTGAGCCCTGGGGTGAGTCTGGAGCGGTGTGTGATGGGACTCCAGTCCCTGTGTTTGCCTAAACAGGCACTTAGTCTGCTGAGTTATGTCGCTGGCCCTTGGGCACTCTGGTTTTGAAACAGTCTGCATAAAGGTCTGAAAACTCTCCTGCAATGAGCCCATCCTGCCTGCACAGTGAGTCACCCCTTGACTTGGACCATGCCACCCCTCCTTGACCAGTGAAATTCGCCTCTGGGTGTGATCCAGCTCTCTGGTCTTTTTCAAAGCTCTCCAAAGCAGCAATTCTCTGTCTGCAGCCCTAAACTGTGGGCTTAGGATATGTGAAACATCACCTGGGCTCCCTATGTGGACCACCCAAGAGTCTCCACCAGTAGTTCCTGTGGAGGCTAACCCTTTTTTTTTTTTTTTGGCAGGGGATTGAACTCAGACCCTTGTGCTTGCCAGGGAAGTGCTTATTCCACTGAGCCATCTCCCCAGCCCCTAGGGCTGACACTTTGCGTAATCCTAAATCGTGCAAGGGACCGTGGCACACTTTGAGGAACACTGACCTAGTGTTTTATCTTCTAGTGGGTCTAGGAGCTGTGATTCTACCCTTGACACTGGTTGCTAATCATGGAACTCATTGCTACTCACATACAATGCTGACAAGCAGACGCAAAGCACCCCAAGCTCCTCAGAGATGTTGTTACAAAGCCCCACTTGTGGTCAGTGGGCTTTGTTCCTCGGCATACACATCTGGGAATTTCACTTCAGAGGCACAGATTAGCCCAAGCCTAGACTTCACAGTCCTCTCCACGGAGGTACTGACTTCCTTAGTCCCTTTGTCTGTGTGTGGGAAATTCATGCTGATCTCCTGGATAAAAATTGGACGCTGTAGAGACACCTGGCAGCTCTGTTCTCTATGCCCTTGGACTTAGGTCAGCGGCTGGAGGATACTTTTTTGTAGCTACTTTTAGGTCTCTGTAACTCCAGTCACTGGAATCTCTGGCCTCCCCTCTTGCTGCCACCCAGGGCCTCAGGTATGCTGCTAAGTCAATGCCCAGGCATATTGATCCAAGGTACTGAGAGCATGATTTGGGGGCAAAGGTTCTCCCTGGCTCCTGGGACCTGCCACACCTCATGATGTCATGGGCAGTGAGGAAGGGATGAGCCCTATGGCCTGAGGGATGGTGATGGGGTGTCTCCCCCATGGAAGTTAGCATCAAGGGGGCTATGCAGAGCTGGGGTGCAGGAAGCTGGAACACAGATGACTTGGGGCTCATCTAGTCAGCAGGTGCTCTGTGCAGGATGCTGTGTGCCAGCTGAGGGCTGTGGTAGGCAGGGCACTCACTCAGGATTTGGGGAGTCAGAAGCAGTAGCCACAGGCACTGCTGCCACATGGGGGTCCTTTGAAGTCTACAGACGGAGGTCGGGTGGTGGGAAAAAGCAGGGGCTTCTGCATCAAGGCTGACCCTGTCCTGTGCTGTACTCCTAAGGCACAGCTTTGTTTGCTGTCTACCAGGGACAGGACAACCCCAGAGCCTGGGCTCTGGCTGGATCTGCAGAGACCAAAGGGATATGTCCTGGAGTCAGTTCAGCAGCCTTGCAGAGAGGAAGGGGGCCTTGGTCATGGTTTCTGGCTGCTTTAGGTCACACTTCTGCCCTCACCATTGTGTTTGAGCCTATTTCTTGGTGCCTGCAAGCCCAGCCTTTCTCCTCCTCCTCCCCCTTTGTCTTCTTTTACAGTGCTGATTGAACTCAGGGATTCATATGTGCTGGTATAAGCACTTTACCACTGAGTTACATCCCTGGCTAGCTGGCTTTCTCTCT
>NW_004524591.1:25815314-25819892 GCF_000260255.1 Octodon degus | reverse complement strand
TCTGACATTGCCAGTCAAGCGGAAGACCCAATACTATTATGGGCTACTGGACTCTTTTAGAATATTTTGCTGAGTTAACACACCTATAATATTGAAATGATGGAACTAAGCAAAAAAGGGTATACAGATGAATGTCCATTTGGTATCTGTGTATTCAAAATTGTTAGGATTGATATATCATTTCATTCTCTTAATGAATAGAGGGATTTGTTCTGCTAGTGTTTGTAAATAGAATATCATGTCCGCATCTTGTACAGCAACTAACCCCTAGGAAGACAGTATGCAATGTGTTAATTATTGAATCTGTCTTACCAATTTGATTTGAAACTATTTCATTGCTATTTGTTTCTCAATCAAATTATGAAAAATAAATAAAATTATTAACTTATAAAAAAATAAAAAATAAATTTTGTTTTCAGGAAATCAATGGAACCTAAAAGCCTCTAACAAAAGGGCTAGAAAAATGCATAGGTTCAGGGGGCCTGGGCGCACTGTCGTGTTTCGTTCATGGAGTGTATGATTGCTTGTTAAGTGTTTAGGATGGATGGGGGTGAGGTGCAGTAGCTTTAGGTGAGTAGCTCTGTGGTGGGCAGAGCTGGTTATTCATGGTCATGTGGCTGCTTTATGGTTCAAGGGTCTCTTGAGCAATCAATATGCTCATTTTCCTATTTTATGTGACTTAAGAGTAAAGTCTTACAATTTTTAAACAATTGAGAAACCTTGGCATTCTGGAGTCTTTGCATTTGGTGGCGCTTTTCACTGTGTGTGTGATTTGACTGAAGCTGAGATCTTATGTGGCTAAGGAGTGGGGCCCGTATCAGTCTTAGGAGTGTGTGACCCTAGTAAAGTATGTCTCTGAGCCCCAATTTCTTCTCTACAATGAACACAACATATCGAAAGCCTTCCAGGGCCAAATGCAACGGGGGATGTGAGAATCCTCCCTGCACTGCGAAGTTCTGTGCAAGGGCAGGGTGTTACTCCTGCCGTTATCGCTCAGTGCACCATTGTTTCCATGGGAAAGCCCAAGGTGCTTCACGACAATTGGATTTACAGTGTGGTTTCCAGGAATGCATTTGTCTCAGAGCAGCCATTGGCCAAGAGAAACATAACCCGACGTGAGGATAAAATGCACTGTGGCAAAGGGCAGGAACTGCGTACGCAGGTTTTAACAGAAAGGGAAAAAGAAAACTTGTACAAATGGCGATATTCATCTGGCTCCACCTTGGCCATCTGTAGTTAAGTCTTTGTATTAGTCAGGCTTCCCTAGAAAGGCAAAAAGGACAGCATGTGTGTGTGTGTGTGTGTGTGTGTGTGTGTGCATGTGTCCATCATTCCTTCCATCATCCATCAATTATTTCTCTGTCTCCCTCTTATCAATCTACCTATCTAAAAAATTGCCTTCTGCAATTGTGGAACAAAGCTGGCAAATTAAAAATCTTCAAGACAAGCTGCCAAGCAGGCTGGTGATGTGGGAAGAACCACAGTTCAAATCCAGAGGTATTCCACCGGCAGAATTTCCTGCTGGTGAGGCAATACGGTCTGTTTTATTTAGTTTTCCAGCTGATTGGATGAGGCCTGCCTCATGACAAAGCCTGCTGATGTCAATGTTAGTCTCATATGAAGCAATCTTTGTGGGCTGGGGATATAGCTCAGCCAGGCAAGCACAAGGTCCCAAGTTTGATCACTGGTACCACCAAAAAAAAAAAAAAAAAAAAAAGTCTTTTACAGGAGCATCTAGAATAATATCGAATGAGATATCTGGGTTCCATGGCCCAGCTGAATTGACAAATAATATTCATCATCCTAGGCCTAGGGATATAGTACAGGGAAAGGCATATGCCAACTGCATGAGGCCCTGAATTCAGTCCCCAGCACTTTCCACCCCTCACATCTCCATCTATGCCCCTCCTTATGGGATTCCATGTGCCTGTCCCCTCCCGTCCAGAAGTTGGAAGCTCTCTCTCTGTGCCTGTGTCCGTGTCTGTATGTCTGTCTCTGTCTGAGCCTTGGCACTGGACATCATCCCTAACCATTTTTATCCTTCATTTTTAGACAAGGTCTCCCTAAATCACTAATCAGTAACTGCTCAAGCTGGGCAAGAACTTGAGATCCTCCAAGCTACAGCCTCTTATAGTACTTGGATTACAATATGCATATCCCCCCACCCCAGTTCTACCTCCATCCACCTGGCTCTTTTTTTTTTTAGGAAACGGGGATTGAACTTAGACCCTTGTGCTTGCCAGGGAAACACTTATTCTACTGAGCCATCTCCCTGGCCCCCACCTGGCTCTTGTTCATATTTTTTAAAAACTTTCTGTAAAGCTTTATTCCAGGGGGTTCAGTCCTTCTTGACAGCTGCCTTCCTCATGGCGGCCAGCACGTTGCTCAGCTCCTCACACTTCCTCTTGGCACGGATGTGGGTCCCCACCCTTTTTTTGATGAACTTGAGGGTGTGCTTGTCCTTGGAGACCTTGAGCAGCTCCATGGTGCACCGCTAATAGGGGGCGAAGCTGCACACTTCCTGGGTCTTGTCCCACACTAACTTGGTGTGTTTGGTGAGGTGTCCTCGGTTGTGGCTGTGCCTCAGTTTGCTCGCATTCTTAGTTACCTTGTGGCCCTTGTTGTGGCCCATGGCCGTGGGATAGCAGAAGGCCATGGCTACTGTACTTCAATGCTTGCTGTCTTTTGTTCATATTTTAATGCGGTTGCTAAATACACCCATGTGTCCATACAGTAGCTCCTTCAAGTAGAAGGAAGTGTTCCCCTAAGCACCCAGACAATAGATGGGGTGCAGGTCTTTGTTGAGGGGTTTACAAAGGAGGACAAGGTGCTTGGCCAGGAGGCTTGCCAATAGGGTGTTAGCTGGTATCATGTGAACAGAGGTTTAAGATACGCTTGCACTGAGGACTTACCTCATGTTTCAGCCACCATCGTAAAGCGCTGTGAAGGTAGACTGGTTTCTTAGGAACTGATGCTGTTAGGTGTGCAGGTGCATGCCTGTAATCCCAGCACTCGGGAGGCTGAGGCAGGAGGATTACGAATTTGAGGGCAGCCTGGGCTAGATAGCAAGTTCAAGTTCAGTCAGAATTACACAAACACACTGCCTCAAAAACAAGACACTCAAGCAAAGTTCAGTACTTAGACCTAAACCCAATCAGCCCCAGCAAACTTACCTAACTGACTCTCAGACTTGTGAGCTAGAGATGGATGCTCATTTCAGTGTATCACTGAGCTTTGGGGAGGTTATATTATATAGTATTATCATGGCAATAACTGTCTGATTAAAAAGAATTACCAAATAAAAATTAAAATTATGATGATTGCACTAAGATAGACATTATTAATTGACTGGAAGACATAATTTATTGACTAGAACTGCTTAAAATTCACTCTGGGTTGAGGGAAGAGTATGCCTGACAAAATAAATTTTAGGGAGCATTAATAGGGAGCAGTGAGATTGTTTTCTGATTATACCCATGAATCCTGCTTGTTTGACTCAATGGTTACATATACCTCCATAAACAGTATGTAGGAATGCTATAAGATGTTTATAAATGTACACAAATAGTATCATATTGTATTCTTAAAATGGCCCTTTTCTCTCTCAGTGTTGTATTTTTAAGATTTAGTTGTGTAGGATGTTGCACTAGGGATATGGCTGGGGCAGAGAGCTTGCCTCTCATTCACAAGGGCCTGAGATTGACTCTAGGGCTCCATACACCCCCTACAGGTATCACTTGATGCTTACAGATTTAGTTTTTCATTTATATTACTGCAAAACATTCTATGAATATACCACTGCCTAAAAAAAAAAAAAAATCTATTCTCAGCCAGGCCTGGTGATACATACCTAGAATCCCAGTATCATTGACAGCTGAACTAGGTAGAAATATTGTAAGCAGTCTGATGGGGTTGGCCCTTGAGAGAATCAGGGCAAAGATGAAACCTCATCACAACCGTGGCCTGAGGTGCATCTATTGGAGGCCAGGTCCCAAGATAAAGATAGAATGACCAGGCCGAAGAGAAGTGGTAATAGCTGGTCTAATGAGGTCGAGATAGATGCCAGTCACCAAGACCCTCAGGCTCATCCCTTCCTGAAAAGTTCTTTGTTCTTACCCTGTAAAACTTGCTATGTGGCTTGCTTTCTTATTGGATCAACAGGATCTAACTGGCTATACTTATGATCTTATTGGTTGATTATAGCTGTAATCCACATAGTACTCCTGTGATGATGTTCTATAAAACTTCTCCTGAGAATTAGGGTCCTCAGGAACACATTTAGGACCCCTCCTGCCTCTCAGGAGCTGTATCTCTCCACCTCAGTACACATTTTCTACTCTTTTTAATGTATTTGGTTGTTGTAGGGTCTCACTACACAGTTTGGACTTGTAGTGATCCTCCTGCTTTCAGCCTCCACTGTGCTGGGATTACAGGCACATGCCACCAGTCTGCCTTGGGAGAGGGCTGGCATGGCATGTGGTGCTGGGGATTGAACCATGGTCCCTGTGCTTGCCTAATCTTGCCTAAGCAGGCGCATTAGTCTGCTGAGCTATCTCACCGGCCCCCATATTTTCTACT
>NW_004524591.1:25806901-25814805 GCF_000260255.1 Octodon degus | reverse complement strand
TCTTTCTTTCTTTCTTTCTTTCTTTCTTTCTTTCTTTCTTTCTTTCTTTCTTTCTTTCTTTCTTTTTCTTCCTTATTTTTTTTTTTGGTGGAACCGAGGATTGAACTCAGGTTCTTGTGCTCACCAGGGAAGCACTTATTCCACTCATTCTTTACTTTTAGAGAACACAAACTTGGTGTATTGGATACCTAACAGTTTGGGAGTTATAGTATTTCCCTTATATCACAGTTGGAGGTCCTGTTCTCATTCTTAGAACAGCAGCACTCTGAGAGGCTAACACAGGGGGATTAAAAGTTTGAGTCTAGGGGCCAGGGAGATAGCTCAGTGGAATAAGCACTTCCCTGGCAAGCGCAAGGGCCTGAGTTCAATCCCCGGTTCTGAAAAAAAAAAAAAAAAAAGTTTGAGTCTAACCTGGAAAATTTAGGGGCAGTCTATCTCAAAATAAAAATAAGGAAAAATGGTCTGGAGATAGATGTAGCTCAGCAGTGCCAAGGTCATGGATTCAATTCCATCATCATAAAAGGTTTCTTTTCCTAGGCTGGCCAGATAGCTCAGTGGACTGAAGTGCCTGCTTAGGCAGAGCATAGTGGCCGGGGTTCGATCCCCGGCATGCCATGCTGGCCCCACCCTCAGGGTGTGCTGAGACAGTGATTGAGACTGGGCGTTGGGGGTGGTACACCTGTAATTCCATGTAAAAGACTCTTCCAGGACCTCGTCTCTGTTCAAGAAGCCAATATTTATAATTAAATAAAGTTATGTTATTGGAATCCCATCAAGTTGATTCCAATCTACCACTTACAATGCAACCCATGGTGAAAATAAAGACACTAAATTATATTTTCAATCATCAGGGAGTCAAGGGGCTCTAAGTCCAGCCATGAAGATGGCTTTCTGGAACCAAGAGAGTGACCCAGGTCCTCACCCGCTTTTTATTCAGTGGAGAAGTGGCTTGAGGAGGATTGACTGAGAATTGTGGGAAGTAGGTGATCATTGTGAGCTGAGCTAGGTGGGTGGCCTAAATTTACTTAAGGCCAATTGATAAACAGAAGTCCTAGCCAGCTCTGTACATAGGAAATAGGGTCAGGCTCAGTCAAAATGGAGATAGTCGCTCTTCTTTGAAGGAGAGTTGCTCAGGTGGTCCTCCACAATTTCAGCTCTTGGGAGCCTGAAAACAGGAGATTCACTACAAGTCCGATCTGTGTAGTGAGACCCTATAGACTGTGTACTAAATAAAAAAAGTTTATCTTCCCAATAATGTACACTATTAGGCTCTTACCTTTCTCTTCTTTGTCTATTACAAACTACGCATTAAGAACCATGTTTCTTGTATAATCTTGTCATGAGTTTTCTAGTAGCAGAGCCTTCTTGCTGATGTACATATGGGTTTCTCAAGAGTGTAGATCCTGGGGCTGGGGAGATGGCTCAGTAGAATAAGCGCTTGCCTGGCAAGCACAAGGGCCTGAGTTCAATCCCCAGTTCTGAAAAAAAAAAAAAGTGTAGATCTAGACTGGAGTGGCGTTCTCTTGTGGGGTTAGACCCAGCTAGATGACTTATAAGCAATGAGACATAAGTGGAAGGGGTCTGTGCTACTCCTACATGGATGCTCGTAAGACCTAGTGTGCGACTACTCTGTCCTTCATACTGCCTGTGATCAGCACTGTTCCTGATGGAGAGGCTTTGCTAGCTGCTCCTTGGAAGGAAAAGAGTATGGACCCAATCCCTAGACAGCTTAGATGGCTATGGAGCATGAGGAAGAAACAGACTGGACTGAGATCTAGGTTATTTTGTTGTCAGCATACCCTTTGCAGCTTGTCTGTAGCAGGGATCAGTACCCAAGGAGTGGGTCTTCATGACTAAATGCCTGACTCTGGAGCCAGCCCGAAGGACCGTGGAGTGAGCCTGGGGAAATAGACCTCAGGCTGCAAGAATGGTCACCCCGTGTGCACTGGACAACCAAGTGGAGTTTTACAAAATGACGCTTTACCCAATGAATTTATGGGTTTGCGGAAAGAGGCTGGAAAGTGGACTGCTGTGTGTAAGTTAGATACTCTGAACAGTCAGCAAGTTATCGAAAGAAAATTCATCCAGGAAAGAATTGACCAATGTGCAATTTTTTAATGGCTGGAATAAGCTGTCATCACCCAAAAGCAAAAACTGAGAAGGGTTTGTAGAGAATAGTTAAAAGTCAGTTTGTAGCAAGAGTTAAACATACGCTGTGGATGTTACCTCTATTTATTTATTTACTTATTTGCAGAACTGGGGGTTGAACCCAGGACCTTGTGCTTGGCAGGCAAGCGCTTATTCTACTGAGCTATCTCCCCGGCCCCTACCTCTATTTAAAGGATCTCTGGACATACAGTTTTAAGGTGTCTTCTGATAAAGGTCCAGATGGTACTGCTGGGCAAATGAAACTTTTGAACTCTGATGCTCCCTGCTGTCAGCCACCTCCTTTTCCTGCAGCAGCTGTACCCTGGTCTGATAGACAAGTGGCTTTGTCACATCCTGTTACCACACTCCCAGGCTGGCTGAAGCCACCCAGATGTGCAGAGCTGTGAATCTGTCACATCTGGGTAATGGCCTTTGTCCTGCTTCTGTGCTTTGCATGCTTGCCTTTCCCCACCACAGCCTCTGTACAAGGCTGCCATACCCCAGGCTCGGGGCTCAGACTTCGGAGTGCTTCACTCCCCGGGACCTACTAGGGTAGTAAAGCGCCATTCCTTTCCCTTCTCCTCTGCTGCTCAATTTCTTTGCCTCTAGTAAACCTAAATTTGCTGTAATAGTATCAGACAAAAATGCATCAAGGAGAAAGGTTAGGGGCATGAAGCAAAGTATCTTTAATTTTATCTAGATTGGAGTAGTACAAAAAAGAGATAAAATGAATAAAAATTTATTTTTTATTTTTCATTATTTGTGGTTATTTGTGAATATATTCATTGTGTGTAGCTGGCACATGCACATGGCACATCTAATTTAGGAGATTTATTTATTTTTTATTTTTATTTTTTTTTGTGGAACCGGAGATTGAACTCAGGCCTTTGCGCTTGCCAGGCAAGAGTTTATTCTATTGAGCTATCTCCCTGGCCTCTAGGAAATTTATTTTTAATAGAACTTTGATGTTTGGTGTTTCCTGGAATCAAATGGTAAGAACTGATAGCTGTGGTGAGAGAATTACATTTCCCAGAGAGCCCCTGCCTGATCTAGATTTTTTTTTTCCTAATGTATTTAATACAGGGTCTATAGGGTCTCTCTACATAGATTGGACTTGTAGTGATCTTCCTATTTTCAGCCTTCCAAGCGCTGGGATTACAGGTGTGCACCACCACACCCAGTCTCAGTCACCCTTCTCAGCACACCTCAGGGCTGGGGCTGGCACGGTATGCTGGGGATTGAACCCTGGTCCCTGCGCCTGCCTAAGCAGGCACTTTAGTCAGCTGAGCTATCTGGCTGGCCTTTGATCTAGATTTTGATTGAGTATTAAAACATTTCTTGCTTAGAGAGAGCTCACAGAGTAAGCACAGATTTTTGCTGTCCAGGTAGGTTTTGGAGGATAATGGAAAAAGGGAAATCTCTTGAAGGATAAGATTGGGCCAAGTGGAAAAAAAAAAAAAAAAAAAGGCTGACAAGATATCTCAGTGGGCTAAGCACCTGCTTACGCATGCACAGGGACCATGGATTGATCCCCTGCACCACATGCCACGCCAGCCCCACCCCCAGGGCAGGCTGAGCTGACCACAGAGTCCAGGCATAGTGTTGTATGCCTGTAATTACAGCACTGGGGAGGCTGAAAACAAGAGGATCACTATGAGTCTGAGCTGCATAGTGAGGCCCTGTAACAACCAAATACATTAACAGAAAAAAAAAAAAAAAAAAAAAAGAAAAGAAAAAAGATTGGGCCAGGTGGAATGAGAATCTAATCTCTGGGGAAGAATTCTCAGCGATCTCAGAACTGCTTCAGATTAGTGTCTGCTGTAATGCATTGTTCTCTGAATGGGAGTGTTTTAAGCTGTTTTCCTCCAGCCCTAGGGTTCCTTACTAAACTCTGGTTGTTGGAGGAGATAATTTGTCTTTTTGGTAATCTGATGAGGTGTACCCCAAGGACATGTAGAGATAACTACTCATCACTCTTATGGAAATTACTGTACTGTACAATATTGGATATCTTGGGCTTTGAGCTTGGTGCTATACTAGCCCGGGGCTTTAGGTTGCCTTCTTTGGAGGGAGAGTATACTAGGCACTCAGGAATGAGAGTAAATAAAATGCTGGGTTTGGATAGAATTTACTGTGGAAATCATTACTGCTATTCAACAACATTATGACTGTCCTCTTCCGAGCTATGGTGTGAGGAGCCCCTCCTCTACCCTGGTCATGTAAAGGGTTGAGTGACTCTCACAATGTCACAAGATATGCATTAAAAAGATGTTATTAAGAAAAGAGAAAACTCAAAAGAGCAGGCTCAGCCAGGCAGAGACGCACATACTCCCTCTTTCTCCATCATTCTTGAAGGGGCAGGCAGGGCCACGCTGGGCCACGTCAGGGTGTGGGGACCATCCTAGTGGAAGACTGCTTCCCATTGCCATCCTTCCCGTTTGTGGGGAAAGCATGAGCATGTGGCTGTGTTAGAGGAGAAGACACAGTATGCTCAGCAGCCTGTGTTTGGGGAGGTGGCTTTACTAGATTTGTCTAAGGGCCTTGAGGCTCATCTAGTGTTGTCTCCACTGCTGGGGGAGGAAAGCATTAGTTTAGATGACAGAACTTGGGTGCTGTACCTTGGCTGGGAGAAGGGGTGGTCTCTCCCGTACCACTCAGCTTCTGTCTGGACAGCACGTAATTGGTGCCTGGGATGCTTCCCTCTTCCCTTGAAGACAAAAGCTTCCATGTGCTTGCCTTGGTAAACTTGAGGAGCCTCCACTGTCCTGTGAGTGTCTAGGCCTCTTCTTTTCCTATTGGGGCAACTGTCAAAGTTGCAGAGGAGGTTCTGGGGGTGAGGACAATGTGAAACAGATACCCCTGTCACTCTGGGACAAGGAGCAGAAAGGGAGAAATGAAACTAGGTTTTCTCAAGCTCCTACTATTTGTGATTTTTTTTCTTATCTGCAGTGTAATTGTCCTAAGCTATCCTGGCATATATGTTTGCTCCTGTTCTGTTTTCCTTTTTTTTCATTCTGTTTTCCTAATGTGTGAGTCCACAGCTATAAATTTGCCTCTAAGAACTGCTTTCATCACATCCCATAAATTCCACTAAGTTGTGCTTGAATTTTCATTAAATTGTAGATATTGTTCAATGTCTCATTTAATTTCATCTGTGACCCATTGGTTGCTGAGTAAATCCTGGCATCTACAAATGGATCTTCTGGATTACAGAGTGTGCACATGTCTGGTTTTACTAGACAGCACCAAGTTACCCTGGAGAGTCATTGTTTTAACCCACACTGTTCCTTACAAGAGAGAATTCAGAGCTTCATCTGGGCCATCCCCTTCAACTTCTACTCTGCAGAGAAAGGATCTAAGCAGATAGGAGAAGACTGGCAGCCAGGCAGGTTTGAAGTCAAACTGAGAGGTCAGAGAGACAGGAAGACATGCGAAAGTGCCAGGCAGGCAGGGTGTGGTCAGATAGGCTTAGGCAGCTGCCTCTACTCATACCTGGAGTCTGGAGAACAAGGAAAGAGTTCCCCACTGTGTAACAAGGGGTCAGGACTCAGGCAAGGGATTGTTCTAGGGCAAGGGCATCCTTGCAAAGGCAAAGATCAATTGCTGTCTGGACTAGTAGCTTCTTACTTGCTTGGTGTTGATCTCCACACCCAGGTGGCATAGTTTGCATAGCTGAGTAGAATAAAGAGTTGGGAATGACATAGGGGAAATATAACTCCCAAGTTACTAGATGTCAGAGATGCTGGGTTTGTGTTCCCCAAAACTGAAGAAAGAATTCTAAGGAACAATGGAGGGTAAGAGTAGAAAATTTCATTGAGACAGTGACAACTCCTGAGAGGCAAGAGGGCGCCCAAATGGTTTGCTACAGACCCCACTTGGCAGGGGAAATTTTATAGAGCAGAATTGTGGGGTGAATTCAAAGTGATGAGGTGGGTATGTTTCTTTTTTTTTTTTTTTTTTTTCAGAACTGGGGATTGAACTCAGGCCCTTGCCAGGCAAGTGCTTATTCTACCGAGCCAACTCCCTAGCCCCCTGAGGTGGGTATAAATTGAGTCAAAACTATGATCAGGGGCTGGTGAGATGGCTCAGTGGTCTAAACCACCTACTTAGAACAAGCTTAGCAAAGCACAGAGACCGAGGTTCAATCCCCCAGCACCACATGCCAGCCAGCCCCGCCCCCTGGTCCCCTGGTGGGCTGAGCTGGCCACACACACACACACACACACACACACACACCCCAAATAAATAAACTTTAAAAAAATTAAAAAAAAAAAACAAACTATGATCAACCAATAATGTTATAAGTATCATCACTTAGGTGATTACAGTGCTTGACTGAATGCGTCAACTTGAGACATTTAGAACTTTGAGTCAGCTCAGCAATTCTACACCCTAGGGTGTAGAGAACCCACCCTAAGGCAGCTCATCACCTGGACCATAGAAAGAGGAATTGAAGAGCAAGCTGGCTTCTATTCTTCAGAGGCGCTCCAGTCTTTGCCTTCAGCTTGGATGTTATCTTTTGGCATCTAGCACAGACTCTTCGGCTTCTGCCTTGAATCCCTCAGCCTTCTGGTGTAGACTCTTCAACCTTCACTGTAGGTTCTTCAGCCTTCTATTGCAGGCCCATCAACCTCCTGATATGGACTTACATGGAGCAGTGCAGTGGGCTTCAGACCTTGGACTGGACCCTCCAGCTTTCAGTGTTCAGAGGCCCTCTGCACACTTTCTCATCCAATTCTGTGGTTGACCATCATAAGCCAATCTTGCAATTTCTTATTCCTTTGTGTATCTTGTGTTATATCTATTTTTTTTTTCTAATAAAACCCTGTCTGATACAGTCAAACTGTTCCAATGGAGAAGAAAATCACATAGCAAATATATATGGAAAAAACTAAGAACTTTTCAGGAAGGGATGAGTCCAAGGGTACTGGTCACCCACTGAAGTGACTGAAATCTATCTAGACCTCCTTAGACCAGGTATTGCCACTTATCCTTCCTCTGGGGAAGCATATAGATCTGTCTTTACAGTTGCAGTGTGTTTTTCATCTGTTGTATCAGCTCACTGACTGCCTAGCCTGGTCTGACTGCCTATGCAATTTTTACCTAACCTAGTTGTTTATAATAGGAAAAAGGGGATCTGGGATTTCTGGATCTCCAGGATGATCTTCTGTTGCATGATGAATGACCTAAGGCTTTACTCAGCCCTCCCTCTGCTCCTACTTTGACTTGTGTGGTCCAGCTTTTGTGTGGGTCTCTAGTGGTTGCTCTCTGCATGTAACTGTTCTCTGTAGTGCCAGATTTCATTCTCTCTTTTTTATGTATTTAGTTCAGGGTCTACAGGGTCTTGCCACACCGATCAGACCTGTAGTGATCCTCTTGGTTTCAGCCTCCCAAGTGCTGGGATTACAGGTGCATGCTGCCACACCCAGTCAGATTCACAGTCTCACATGCCCCTGGGGGTGGAGCCAGCACAGTACACAGGGAATTGAACTCCATTCCCTGCACTTGCCTATTCAGGCACTTTAGTCCACTGAGCTATCTGGCTGGTCTCTCTCTCTCTCTCTCTCTCTCTCTCTCTCTCTTTCCCTCTCTCTCTCTTTCTTTTGTGGAACTAGGGATTGAACTCAGGCCCTTGCTCTTGCCAGGCAAGCACTTATTCTACTGAGCCTGCTCCCTGGCCCTTTCTTTCTTTCTTTCTTTCTTTCTTTCTTTCTTTCTTTCTTTCTTTCTTTCTTTCTTTCTTTCTTTCTTTCTCT
>NW_004524591.1:25798734-25806801 GCF_000260255.1 Octodon degus | reverse complement strand
TTTCTTTCTTTCTTTCTTTCTTTCTTTCTTTCTTTCTCTTTCTCTCTCTCTCTCTCTCTCTCTCTCTCTCTCTCTCTCTCTCTCTTTCTTTCTTTCTTTCTTTCTTTCTTTCTTTCTTATTTTCTCCTCACAGGAGTCCTTTGGGTTCCCTGTTGTTATTGTGTTTTGTAGGTGGAAAACTTGAGTTTGCAGAGGCTATGCAATTTACTGGTAGTCTCATTCATAAGAAGTGGCAGAGCTGGGACACAGGTCTGTCTGTTTCCTGTGCCTGGACTCCTAATCCCAGAGCTGCATCTGGTCTTGCTGGGGACCCACTGTCGTTCAGTCCCACGTCATTGCCCTTCATATTTGATTTTGGGCCAGCTGATGAGTGTGTTTGGGACAGATCCTGCTGGAGTTGCCAGGTCATTAGCATGCAGGGGCCTGCCTCTGTTTCCTCAGGTGGGAAGGCCATCTTCTCTGGCCCCAGTGTCCCCAGGAAACAGCCTTAGCATTTGTTTGCAATGCTGTTCTGTATTTAATTGTGTAATTCCTGAGCCCACACAGAACTGTCACCCAGGGCAGAGAGTTTCTCTCTTGCGCAGGAGCCAGCAGGGCCTGTCGCGCAGGCAGACGTGCTTTTGAAGGGTCCCTGGGGGAGTGAGTGATAGGCAGGGCAGGAGAGGAGGAGGAACCGGGCAGAGGAACAGCTGTTCTTGGTGGCTCCAGTCACGTTTGGAGCTTAAATTAGCCTGGTTCTCTTCCAGCTCCATTGTGCATTGCTGCAGGGAGCCTGGGTGGCTCTTCTCCTCTGAGACACAGATTTGTCCCTTTTCTTTCCTTTTCAGCACCCCCTTTCAAGTTCTTCCACCCACCCTAGCTCATGGAGAGGCTAGATGGGGTGGTGTAAGTGAGCGCTGTGTGAAGGAGGGTGCTAGGATCTTTCACTCACCTTTGTCCTTATGTTTGTCCTTGCTTGAAGTTTCACCATTACATATTAATTCTTTTATTAGAGTGCAACTTGTCTTATCAGCAGAATGTGTCAGCTTTCCCCCTCTAGATATATATTTGGAAAATGCACAAAAATTAAATTCTCCTATGAATCTGCTATCTTGTAGGGTGACTGTGCCAGTACTAAGGGAGATCCTCTTGCCTCCTGCCCAACTCGCCCACACTGCCCTCCAAAATGGCTGCACCAATGGAGGATGAAGGTGCCACCAAAGGGAGGAGGCAGAGAGGGCGAGCTGGGCCCTCTGCACAACCTGGCTCTCAGCACCTCTGCTGCGCAGACTCAGCTCATCTGCACCACAAACTTGATGCAGAGCCGGGTCATAGTTACTCATCCTTTCAGGGTCTGTTTCCTCTCACAGGAAACACAGGCTTAAGTTGGTCCCCCAGGCTCCAGCCAGCCAGTCTCTCTGCAGACTGTAGACTGCCATGGCGGAGATTTCTCAGTCTTGGCATCTTGTTGGCTAGAATCATGGTGGTCCCAGCTGAAAATGAGCCATGCCCCAAGATTAATCTTAAAACTGAGGCAAAACCACACAAGCCATTTTCTTGTGGATTACAGACAACCTGGGTGGCTCTTGGGAGAAACTGCAGCAGGGCCACTCACTAGAACAAGGTTTGCTGCCAGGTGCAGGATGAGGATATGCTCAGGTTTGGGGCCTATGGACCATAGTGCAGTGGAGCAGATAGCACACAGCGCTCTGGCTTTCTGCTCCTTGGAAGAGTCAGGATCTCATCTGATTGCAGGTCCAAACAGTTGCCAGACAGAAGGGAGTAGATCTGCACCAGCCCCACTCAAGCTTGAGGCTTCTCTGGAATCTTTGCCTGGAAAGCTCATGGTCTTTGGCCAGAGAGATAGCTCAGTGGTAGAAAGCCCCTGGTTAAGCAAGCTTAGGCAAGCTTAGGCCATTTCAGGGACCACAGTTTGATTCTGGGCACCACATGCTGTGCCAGCCCTGCCCTGGGGGCAGGCTGAGCCACACACAGACACACACAGACACACACACACACACACACACACACACACACACACACAGAGAGCTCATCATCTTTCCTGCTATACATTCTCATTACATTTTTATTCATTTTGTGTCTGATTATTTTAAGTATTTGTATTTTCTAATCATTAGCCATTTTGCTTCTGTATCTCAAATTTTGGGGCTGCTAATGCCTTTCTTCGTCTTGTCTGCTGACTCATGTGCTCGGTGGTAGTTCCTTCTAACGCTGAGCTGTAATTTTGGGTTGTGATTTCCTGCCTTCAGGAGGACTTTGTCTGGGGGCTGTACTCATGTTCCTCAGGCTTGCTTTGCATTTGCTTTTTCCTGGCTTTCTACCTTTTCTCTCCTTTCTTGTGTTAGAACCAATTTCAGGTGAATTTTTCTATTTAAGGTTGCAAGATCTTCATGTAGCATAATTCCTACCCCCCATCCTGTGACTCACAGATACAGTATATGGAAAGCTTAGTGAAGACCTCTCTGGTGAGCCAGGAAGGAGCAGATAAATTTCCTTATAATCTCCCTGTGATTTTTTCCCCCTAATTCATCCTATTGTCTAAATTGAGACTTTGAGGGTTCTGCCCTAATGTTGGGATTTTAATGCTAACTCTTCTCTTTAGGAAGTCTTGGGCTGGCCAGATAACTCAGCGGATTAAAGGACCTGCTTAGGCAGATGCAGGGCTGGGGTTCGATTCCCATTGTGTCATGCCAGTCCCATCCCTGGGGTGCACTGAGACTGTGATTGAGATGGTGTGGTGGTGCGAACCTGTAACCCCAGTGCTTGGGAGGCTGAAAACAGGAGGATCACTATGAGTCCAATCTGTGTAGTGAGACCCTGTAGAGCCTGTATTAAATACAGTAATAAAAAAAAGAAAAGAAAAGAAAATCCTGTCTCCTGAACCTGGAAGGTGGAACTGCCTGGATGCTGATTACCAGCTCAGATTTTTTTTTTTTTTTTTTTTTTTGCTCCTGAAACCCCTTCCAGTGTGTTCCTCTTTATTCATTTTCAGAGTACAAACTTAAACTTGGATAGGCTGAATTAACCCAGCCCACCTCTAGCAGGTACACTCAACATACTGTATAAAGTATAAAATTCAATTTATTTTTTTTTTTTTTTTTTTGGTGGAACGAGGGATTGAACTCAGGTCCTTGAACTTGCCAGGCAAGTGCTTATTCCACTGAGCTATCTCCCCAGCCCTAAAATTCAATTTACTATTTCTTTCTCAAGAGAGTTTTCTTCAGTCCATTAAGACCTAGCTCCCCTTCCATGGGCTTTGGTGGAGGTCGTGGGGCAGGTTTGGTGCAGGTCTAAATCGGGGTGGAGGAGTTCGGTCCTTACTGGCTTCACGAGATCGATTTCTGAACACTTTGCTGTGAATGGCACAACTCACACCGTAATGCAGCTTCACATCCAGCTTGGGAAGCACATAACCGTCGAAGACACTCGCTTCGGAAACGTCCCTGATGTGGCGGTAATAGCCGTATCCTCGGGTACGCACCGGACGCAGTTCGTGCAGCGAATAGGCTGCGCATGACCGCGGCCCTTTTTGGCACCACTGTTGTTCCTTCTTTTTCTCTTCATCTTGGAAAGGAGGACTCGAAAGAACCACCAGCTCAGATTTAATGGGATGGATTACCGACCTTGGACTAACCCAAGGACCTGCAGTCCGGTTTCCCTTCTTGCTTGGCTCCAGGGACCTGGGATTCCCTTTTACTTTCTCTTGTGAGCTCAGACAGCTGTGTCTTTAATTATTTTTTGTTAAATTTTTCTAGTACATATTTCTAAGCATTTTTATGTTATTTTTTCCCATCTTACTAGATTGACAGTCTTAAACCGTTTTTTTTTTTTTTCACTGTATATGAATTATGCTTCTTGCATAAAAGCAAGGGGAAGAAAGAGAGCAGCAGAGTTGACTGTACTGATAGTCTCTGGAAGAGAGGGCTGTGTCGGTCTTAGTCGGCCACATTCTGGGCTTAGAAGAGTTTTGAAAGACGTTGTCTTTCAGGGAACATCTTAACGAATAAAGCTGGGAAAAAAAGGAATTACTGCAGAGGATAATCCCAATATATTCAAAATAAAACGGCTGTATCACTTTTTTTTTTTTTTAAAGATTATTTATTTATTTATTTATTTATCTTGTGTGTGGCCAGCTCAGCCCACCAGGGGGCGGGGCCGGCAGGCATGTGGTGCTGGGGGATTGAACCGCGGTCTCTGTGTTTTGCTTAGCTTAGCTTGTTCTAAGTAGGCGCCCCAGACCACTGAGCCATCTCACCAGCCCCCGCTGCATCACTTTTGAATGTGTAGTCAATATGTTCTAAGTACCTCAGTGATTTCATAGCTACCACCATTCTTTTTTTTTTTTTTAAACATATTTAGTACAGGGTCTTTTTTTTTTTTTTTAAAGTTTTATTGATAAACAGATAGCAATGAGACAGTTTCAAATCCAATCAGAAGTACAGTTTCCACAAATAACACACTGCATATATTCTTCTTAGTGGTTAATTGCTGTACAAGATGCGGACTTGTGATCCTATTTACAAACACCATTAGAACAAATCATTCTATTCATTAAGAGAATGCAACTATATATCTATCCCAACCACTTTGAATACACAGATACAAAATGGACATTCATCTGTATGCCCCAATTTTTCTAATTCCGTTATTGAGTATTATAGGTGTGTAAACTCAGCAAAATATTCTAAAAGAGTCCAGTAGCCCATAATAGCATTGGGTCTTCTGTTTAACTGGCAATGTCAGAAATTATTGACCTGAGTCCTAGTACAGGGTCTTACAGGGCCTCACTACTTAGCTTGGACTTGCAGTGATTCTCCTGTTTTCAGCCTCCCAAGCTCTGGGATTACAGGCGTGAGCCACCATGCCCAGTCTCAGTTGCTGTCTCAGCACTCCCTGGGGATGGGGCCAGCAGGGCATGCTAGGGATTAAACCCTGGTCCTGCACCTGCCTAAGCAGGCGCTTTAATCCACTGAGCTATCTGGCCAGCCCTTTAGTACCATTCTTAAAAATGCACATATGACTTTATTAGAAGTTTAAAACTTGACCTTGTTTTTCTTTGAACTAATTTTTCTGTGCCATGGCCTCCTGAGTAATTCTTTCCTGATGTAATATTTTTCCTTTAAAAGTGTTTTATCGATTATCCCTTTATACTTTGAAGCAATACAAACATGCTTGCGAAATTAAATTTCACTCCCCATGACCATAAATCCCTAAATGTTGAACACACTCCTTCTGGATTGAGTTATTTTTGCAATTATTAATATGCTATTGGTCAAAGTAACAAATATAAATTCTTTTTTTAAAAAAAATATTTATTTATTTATTTATTTTGTGTGTGTGTGGCCAGCTCAGCCCACCAGGGGGCGGGGCTGGCTGGTATGTGGTGCTGGGGATTGAACCGCGGTCCCTGTGCTTTTGCTTAGCTTATTCTAAGTAGGTGCTTTAGACCACTGAGCCATCTCACCAGCCCAACAAATATAAATTCTGATAAATAATTTATAAAAGGAAATGTATCTTTTCTGGAGGTGAATGGGACTGACACTGTTGGTCAAGTACCCACCAGCAAATATTGCTTATTGCTGGTGTGAGACAGGAGTTGTTACACAGTTTGCTCTTATTTTTTATTTTTATAGCTGTAAGCCCAGAACAATTCTATCATATAAATAAAAGGGCAGGTGGAGGAAGGAGTTTTGTTTACCAGTTCTTCAATTTCTCAACTTTCTTCCAACATTTTAGGTCCACCCATGATCTCTTATGATCATGTCATGGTCTGTTATATTATCTTTAGCAATCTACATTGTCAATTAAAAACTTGATTAGGTGTTTCTCCAATTTTGTGGAAAGCAAAGACTTGAAAAACCATATGAGTTGCAAAAAGGAAATGAAATTCATATTATTTTTTTGTCACCATGGAAACCAGTGCTCTGAAAGTAGAGCACTTTTCTAGCATGCAAGGCCCTATGTTTGATTCCCAGCACCATCCATATTCACTGTTTCTCCCTAAGTTGCTCTTTCATTCGGTTCCTTGAGATTTTTGCATCTAGGGATTATGAGGTACAGTGAGATTCTGGGAGGGTGCAAGGTATATTTTTCTTTTGTAAACTTGGAGAAGGAAAATCTTGAGAGAGGAGGAAGATTCTGCTGTAGGTATCTTCAGGATCAATTTTATAGCCCAGTATCAGAAGTTGACTATCTGAAGCAGAAATTCGTTTCCATTGAGGCTGCTCATGCTATATTCCCCCCCTTTTTTTTTTTTTTAATTTTATTTATTTATTTATGTGGGGGGGGCAGCTCAGCCCACCAGGGGGCGGGGCTGGGGCTGGCTGGCATGTGGTGCTGGGGACTGAACCGCGGTCCCTGTGCTTTGTTAAGCTTGTTCTAAGTAGGTGCTTTAGACCACTGAGCCATCTCACCAGCCCTATATTCCCTTTATAAAGTATTTTGGACCCTCTCTCATTTGTTTGAGTGGATTTCCTGGAAGAAGAAAGCCATGCAGGTAGGTCAGGGTCTTGTGCTCCTCTCCTGTGCCCTTTCCTGCCAGCCAATCAAGGACCAAATGGCCAGAAGCCCTAAGTCAAACTGACCTTTCCATCTTTAAGTCTGAGTGCTCCAGAACAAAAATCTTACTAATACAAGAAGCTCATGGTTGGCAGGGCTAAGTAACTTGCCCTAGCACATATGACCATTAAGTCATAGAATTGGGGATTGCGCCCCAGAAAATCTGTCTAACATCAGAGCCAAAGGCCTTACCAAGTGTGTCAGTGGAGAAGCGAGAAAGGAAGACCTTGGGGGTGGACCCTTAACTCACTTTAACACAGGAATAACTGAAAACAATAGAATTCTGTTGTTGGCAGTGGCTTTTTTTTTTTAATTTTAGGGAAGGGTCTATAGGATGTTCAGGGTCTCACGACTAGATCAGACTCATAGTGATCCACCTGTTTACAGCCTCCCAAGAGCTGAGATTACAGGGGTGTGCCACCACACCCAGTCTAAATTGCTATCTCAGTGCACCCTGGGGGCAGGACCGGCATAGCAGGCCCAGGGATTGAATCCCTGGCTCCTGTGTCTCCTTGCAGGTGCTTTAATCCACTGAGCTAATTGGCCAGCCCCAAGATTGTTTATAATCTTAAAATATCTTTTTTTTTTTTTTTAAGATCACAGTATGTTTTATTAACTGGGAATCTAAAATGTGCTGAGGAAAAAAAAAAAGTGCCACAAAACTCAGAATCCTGCCTAAAAAAAGGTGGGCCTGAAAAATTGAACTTCAGGAGATACAGATGACTAGGGTCCTCCTAAAGGAGAGCCATAGTTAGGTCTTTCTTGGGGTTGTTCAGCCCCTCTGTTATTTTTGTTTTTTTCCATGAAAACGTGTGTAATTTCAAAGACTTCCCATTATGCTTCTGCAGATGCACCCTTGGCCTTCTAACTTATGGGCTGCTGAAAGACAGACTAAGCAAGATATTTCAGAGATGGGGACAGAAGAGTGTCACACAGCTTACTAAAAGGGGAAATTTTACTGTCAAAAAATTGCACAACAAAATAAAATCCTGAATAAATCAAGATATGACTGTATCTATGAATTTCAAAAAGGAAGGGAGCGAGGGAGAAATGGAGGGAGAAGGGAAGGAAGGAAGGAAAGAGAGGAGGGAGGGAGGTAGGAAGGAAGGCATTATAAGGCATCTTATCCTCCTAGTCAGTCTCCTCTGGATATAATCTCATTTATCAAAATGACTTTTAAAATATGGAACCCTGAATTGATCACCATATTCTAGATATGGCTTGACCAGGGCAGCATGCTATGAAAGAGCTCTTTTCCTTGATCTGTAGATGTCATCTGAATGCTTAATAGTTTGCTCAGGCACCCTCAGTGTTGGTTTTGTGAACTTCTATGAAACCGCCACTCTTAGATTCTGCAGCAAGTCTGCTGCAAACCTGATTTTTTTCTCCTGTTCTATAATTTGTAATTGGCACATTGTGACAACTTCTTCTTCTTCTTCTTCTTCTTCTTCTTCTTCTTCTTCTTCTTCTTCTTCTTCTTCTTCTTCTTCTTCTTCTTCTTCTTCTTCT
>NW_004524591.1:25786817-25798539 GCF_000260255.1 Octodon degus | reverse complement strand
TGGGGGTGGGGTTGGTGCAGCATGTGGTGCCAGGGATGGAACTGCGGTCCCTGCTCTTGCCTAAACTTACCTAAGCGGGCATTTTAGTCTGCTGAGCTATCTCACCAGCCCTTGTGACAATTGCTTCTGTGAAGTTCCATCTTGGTGCCCAAAGTCCATGCTCTAGTTTGCTAGCATGATTTTGCATCCCAATTGTGCTCGTGAAGGAGGACAGTGCATGGCAAGGTATGGGGAGCAGCATGGTTTAGAAGACAGAGCAGCACACACTGTCGCAAACATACTCAAGCCGCGGTGGCCCCCACTTTTCTGGGTATTTGGTTGACATTTCCCACTTACACAGTTAGAGCCAGATGAGGGGCCTAAGCAGCTTTTCTCCTATTCCTCCTCCTTCCTACTATATTTTATAACCCGTGGTACATTCCAGGGAAAGTATAACTCAGAATAAGGCAAATTATGCTACATGCAGAGAAATTTATTAACAGACAGCCCCCCCCCCCAAATCAAGAAACTAGCTCATGAAACCTCTGTGATGGCCCAACATTCTGCCTTTTATTTTTTAAGTACTGGAGTTTGAGCCACGGGCCTCCCCAGAGCTACATTCTTGGCCCACTTTGGACTGAGATCCTGAGTCAGTCTTTCTCATGTCTTGGTTTCTTTGAAAGCATTTCACATGCTTAGGTGGACACAAAAATGCCTGAGTAGAAAATACCATTAGCCGTGGAGTGGGGAGCAGGTGACAGGCTTCCAGGAGACAAGCACCGCGGAGCCCTGAGCTCTGGGTGCCGTCCCGGAGGCCACAGCCTAGGGCCCTTGGCTTCTTCCATCCCATCACCCTTGGGTGGCAATGCCTGGAAACATGTTGATCCAATCCATGTGTCCTGAACTGTGCTCACTTCTGCCATGAAAATATTTTCTAACATCCGTTATGCTAATTAGCTGGAGTGTTGATCAGAAATCAAGTTGGTTGGAACGCTTGCAGGCAGCTGCTTCTCGAGTGTGGCGTTTTCATGAGAGTGTTTCAAATGTTAACTACCCACCCCTGTTGAGTCTTCCCAATTAAGGAACATCAAATGTTAAGTAACTTCCTCTGGGCCGCACACGTGTAACTGCAATGTATGTTTTTATGTATTACCGTCCATGCTGAAGAATTTTGAAGTAAGTTACAACAAGGTAGCCACTTGGAGCCTGGAGCCTGAGTTTCTTTTCCCAACTCTTGCTGTCAGCTGGCTTGGGAGGTGACAAGGTATGCTGTCATAGGTACTGTAGTCACACAGGAGGTACTATCCTGGTGCCTGTCCACTTTGCGATAGGACTCTGTACACAATCTACAGTGTGCCATGATATTTCTTTCTTTCTTTATTTATTTGTGTGTGTATGTGTGTGTGTGTGTGGCCAGCTCAGTCCACCAGGGGGCGGGGCTGGCTGGCATGTGGTGCTGGAGGATTGAACCGCGGTCACTGTGCTTTGCTAAGCTTGTTCTAAGTAGGTGCTTTAGATCACTGAGCCATCTCACCAGCACAGTGTGCCATAATTTAGGTTAAAAAAGTAGAGCTGTTATTATCTCAGCACTCTAGGAGGATGAGGTAGGAGGGTTCTAAATTTGAGCCAATCCTAACCAACTTAGTGATTTAGAAAGAACTTGCCAAAAAAAAAAAAAAAAAAAAAAAAAAAGAAAAAAGAAAAAGAAAAAGAAAAAGATAGAGGTCTTTCAGGATTGGGGTTGGCTAAAAGGAATGCACAAGGCTAGGTCCACCTAGAGGAAAAAAGTACAGGTGTCCCATCCCTCATCAGCCTTTCGAAGACCAGGGCTTTGTTGCATGCCCTATGGGTTGGCATCTCACGGAAGGTCCTGGCTCAGTTGAGATCTGTCTCTTTGTGAGCAAGCAAAGCACAACCTGATGGCCAGGAAGGGCAGACTTCCTTCATGGGCTCTGGGCAGTCTGGCTTTCGGCCCCAGCTGTTCCCAGGGGTGTCTGGCCCCTGGGCTTGGAGAAGGTGCCTGAATCTGCAGAGGGTGGGGCAAGGGAAGGGGAAGGGAGGAAGCCTCCAGGCTCCTTGAGAAGCCAGGCTTGGGTGTGGATCTTCCTCCTGGGAGAAGTCAGTGAGGAGCGCTTTGCAACTGGCTCCAAGGTGAGGCCTCAGGGCAGCCTTTAGACAATCCTGCCTCTTGCCTCCCATTTTGTGATGGTGCAGGCCACAGCCTTCCTGGCCCTCAATCTTCTCATCTTTTAGAATGAAGAAATTGGTTTTCGGTGGCTCTCAGGCTCTGCATTCTAAGTAGGAACAGACGCCCACTTTCTCCACGTTAAGCAAAAACAAGTACACAGATGCTTGAGATAGGAATGGAAGATGTCAGATGTGTATAACTCCAAGCTTCAAAACCCAGACAGTTTTTCCTTCAATTTTTTCTCGTACAAACCAGTGAAATCATGTAAATTTTAATACCTTGCTAATAGTGATGCTTATCACTTTGACTGTGGAAAGAGATTTTAGGAAATGACTAACAGAGGCTTCAAGTTGCTGCCTGGACCCAGGTGGCAACGCTTCTATCATTTTTTGAATCCATTACAAAAGCACAGAAAGATATTTGTGCTCACGGAATTCTTTTTCTTTCTTCCTAACACCATTGCATTTGTTTTCATTCCTTTTTTTTTTTCTGGCTCGGACCGCCCTGAGGGTGGGGTTGGCACAGCATGTGATGCTGAGGGAATCGAACTGTGGTCCCCTGCACCTGCCTAAATTGCGTAAGCAGGCGTTTTTTTGACCGCTGAGCTATCTTGCCGACCCTTTGAGACCTTAACCTCAAAACATTTAGGTTTGGTCTTCATATTTTCCTGCCCAAATGGAGAAGAAGACCATGGCAATATTTCGCGCATTCATATTTGCCTGTGTTAGCTTTTGGACACTGACGAAACATGTGAGACAATCAACTTAAAGCAACAAAGATTTTATCTACGCTCACAGTTGCAGAGATTTCAGGCTATGGGGGGCTGGCTCTGTTGCCTTCGTGTTTGCAGTGAGGCAGATCGTTGTGTGGGGAGGGCGTGGTAGGACAATCCTTTTGCTTACCATGAGCAAAAAGAGAGAGGAAGGAGCCAGGTCCTAACAGCACCCTCAGGGGCATACACCAGTCAGCTAGCTTCCTCCGCTAAGCCCCGCCACCTGAAGGTTCCACCCCTCCCAGTGGCTCAAGCCTTTGGCCCGTGAGCCTTGAGGTGGAGGATCAGTTGAGATTCAAACCACAACTTCAAGGCTGGATGAGAATCAGAACAGGCAGTGGTGTGGTATAGAAGGTTTTGGTGTCCCATATCCACTCAGTTACCCTGCAGCTGAATAATGTGAATAGAATAGCTTTTCCTGCATTTGGCAAACATTGTGCACAGAACAATTGATAATGCATACTGCACCAAACCATCTTTCTTTAAAATTTTTTTTTTCTTCTTCTTTTTTTTAAATGTACTTGGTACAGGGTCTCACAATGCAGCTCAGACTTGTAGTGATCCTCCTGTTTTCAGCCTTCCCAGCGCTGGGATTACAGGCGTGCACCACCACAGTTGGACTCAATGGCTGACTCAGCATGCCCACGGGTGGGGCCAGCACTACCCGCGGTACTGAGGAATCGAACCCCTGTCCCTGCACTTGACTAAGCCGACACTTAGTCCATTGAGCTATCTCACCAGCCCCAAACCATCTTCCATTATCACAGCCTCTGTGGCCACCTTCTTTCTATATGGGACTCCTTTTAGAGGCAGATCTGGTACTTCTAAGGTACACATTCCTCCCTTTAGAAATCTTCCAGTTTTCTTTCCCCACACCTTGGAAGAGTGTCCTGAACATAACTCACAGTCTATAAATATCCGTCGTGGCTGATGATGACCGGAGTGAAAGCGAGGAAGCCTTTCATGTGTTTATAATGGTAACGCTGAGCAGTAGGCTGTTACAAGGCGTTGCCAGAAACCCTGATGATGACTGTGGCAGCCCCATCTCCCTGCACCAGCTTAGCAGGCCTTTGATTGAATGGCGATAAAGGTATCATTTTGCAGCATTAGGAGGAAAAGGTGTATGGAGATTGGACGTGTGCGGTGTTTCATAACTTTCTCTCGATAAAATAGTGGTGTTTGTCTTCTTTCATCTCAGGCAGAATCATTTTTGAAATGGAGTCCTAAATTTTAAGGTATGGAACATTTCAAGTTAAACATCCTTGAGAAAGCTTGCTTCATGTTTTTCTGCCCAAATGGGGAGTAAGATTGCAGCAACCTCTTACCCCTCGATAAAGGCAATTCTGAGTCAGAGCGTGGCGAGGGTGGCTGCAGGAGGCTGCGCGGCATTGCTGCTGGGAGTCTCTTTCCTTCTTGCCGGCTTATTCTAATGCTGCAGCTTGGATTGGGGGAATCTGGTGAGGGGCAATGGTGTGGGGGACACAAGGTGGGCTTGAGGGACAGAGGTAAAGGAGAACACTGCACATTTCATATTTTCAGTACTCTATGTTCCAGGCACTATGACGAAAGGAGCCCTTGATATTGCAGAGATAACAGGGACTCAACCCAGCTCTGGGAATCAGGGAGCTCCCTGGAGGAGGTTGTGCTTGCACCAAAATTTTACAAGATACAGTGAGCGCTGGGTGTGAAGGCACATATATGTAAACTCAGCTACTCAGGAAGCTGAGGCAGGAGGAGTGCAATTGCAAGGCCAGCTTGGGCTATATAGTAAGGCCCAACCTCACAACAAAATTAAAGGGCTGGCGAGAAAATTTGGTGGACTAAAGCGCGTGCTTAGGCAAATTTAGCCAGGCACGGGGACTGTGGTTTGATCCCCAGCACCACATGCCATACCAGCCCTTCCCCCAGGGTGGGCTGAGTCAGCCCCGCCTCAAAAAAAATGAGGATTGAGAGAAGGCAGCAGTAGAGGGTTTGCCTAACACGCAGAAGGCTTTGGGGTTAATCTGGTACTGAAGGAAAACAAAAGCTCAGAGTTAGCCAGGCAAAGGGGAAGGAGACTGGAAGTGATTCTGGCAGACAGCAGTTCGTACAAGTGACGGAGGTATTAATGGTCTGGGGAAGTGGTTTGGGGGAAAAAAGAAAGTTCATGAAGACAGATGCACCAGGAAGTGAAATGACAAAGCACACGGGACAGCTTGTCTCAAGAGCCTCCATTCTGCTATGAATTTACGGGCACACTGGTCCTCCTTCTTCACATCCGGTCTGATGCTGGCTCCCTGGAGTCACCTCAGTCTCCAGGGGGCACCCTCACCCCTGTGCTGCTGTGGCTTGAGACTTCATCTTCAGGCTGAGGCCCTGGAACAGCCGTAAGGTGGCAAGAGTTCAGGAGCAGCGGCTATAGCAGAGCCCCCCAAGGCCTGCTTGCTTGTGCAGGAGTTTGTTTCTCTTCCATAACTAGCCAGCAGGCCTCAGCAATGCAGGGACAATGTGACAGGGACGGTGTCCTTTGTGCTCCCTTTGTCAGTCCAGCCACCTCACTGTGCCTCCTGTAATCCAGCCAGAGGGAAAAGGAAGCAGAGAAAGGGGAGGAAGCCGCTCTCCTTTCTTCACAGGGGTCACCCAGAAGCTGTGTGTTCTGTAGGTTCGACTCAAGTGTTCACATTGCTCAGCCAAGAGGGCTGTGTTCCGAGCAGTCTGTGCTGCTGTCACACAATGTCTGAGACTGGGAAGTTTATGAACTAGAGACATTTACATCCCCCAGTTCTGGGCTCTGAGAAGCATATGGTCAGGGCTGTGGCAGGCTCCACTGTCTGGTGAGGGCTTGGTTTCTAATATGTTCATCCTCTGGAAAGGGGACACTATCTTCACAGAGTAGAAAGGATCAGCACAGCAGGTTCCCCCCTCCCTTTTTAAATAGTCCTCCAAGTAGTCCTGGTGGCCTATCCACCTGTAAAGGCTCTATCTCTTAATGTGATTGCATTGGCCATTAAATTTCAACACCTGAGTTCTGGAGGGGAGACACCCAAACCATAGCATTTGAGAAACGGGGATTTTTAATAACATAGAGTGGCCAAGAACTAAGACACAAAGCCAAGAGTCCATTGTCGCAGCAGGAAGGTTACCATGGCACATCCGGGCAGCCCCTGCTCGCGCTCCCCATGCTTGCTTCAGCGTCGCTCTCAGAGTGGTCACATCATGTCTCTGCGTGCAGCCCCTCTCTGCCTTCTGACAGAGAAGCCATGAGTAGGGTGCAAAGAACTTTAGCCTGGGTTCAGCCGCTGACAGGGGGACCCAGAGCCTGCTCTTAAGTCACAGCAAGCACTGCCATCAGCCCAAGATGAGATCACAGCTTAACTTCAAGCTTAGGCTGAGGGGAAAGAACGGCAGCTCCTGTGGATGAGCTTGCTCGCCTGTGCTCAGCACCCAGGAGTCCGGTCGCTCTCCACCCATCATCCGCTGGGGCTCACAGCGCACCGCCATCCTGGGATCCTGGTTCAGCACCGGGCACTCTTTGCTCTGAGCCTGTCCTCATGTCTAGCTTCCCTGGGGGCTGAGTGGTGGCTTCTCCCTCTCTCTTAGCTCCTACTCCTGGCACAACCCTTGTTCAAGGACAGCGTTCGGTAGATGTCAGTTACATTGGATTGGGGTGAGCCAGGCCCAGGAAACAAACCAAACACTCAGAGTTGCAGAGGCTCAGAAGCAGGAGCTCAGAGCCCTGCAGCTGGTGGCCACAGCTGGGCATGCGGGACCAGGTCAGCCGTGGCTGAGGTCAGAGTTTTCAGGGGGTGAGGCCAGTGGGCAGCAGATAGCAGAGATGAGTTGGGTGGTGGGGCACCAAAGACGCAGTAACTGTGCAGAATGGCAGCGGGGAAGGAGCTGGACAGGGAACAGCAGCCCGTGAAGTGCTGGGGTCAGAAGGAGGTGATTCTGTCCCGTGGAAGGACAGGAGAAGGCCAGGCGTGAGGGAGCAGAAAGCAAGCCCCTTCCTCTACCATTACTGTGGCCCTAGCGACAGTTTTGGGTACAGGTTTGGGTATAGCATCCTGTGCGGAAAAGCACAGAGGTTGGTTGATGGTTAGGTGGTAGGGCCGGATGATCTCCACCTTGGGGTTAAGCAGGATTTGGTTGCACTGATGAGATCTGTCCACCAGAGGGCACGAGAGACCCACACTTGACGCTCATTGAGTAGAGGCCCCCGAACTGCCAGGTATCCCCTGACCTCGCCGAGGTAGGGGCGGGGGCTGTGGTCAGGAAGGACTGGGGAGTGCAAAGTTAGGCTTGAGTCTTCTTTCCGCGCAAAAGAATCTAGACAGACGCTTCCCAGCTCCTGGTCAACACACAACATGCGTGGCACCAGTTGTGGGGCGGGGTTACCTGGAGAGGTGATTGTCAGGACCCGTACCTGGAGGCACCAGGGAGGACCTCGGTCTGACTTGTCCTCTGGGCCAATTCACTTTCCACTCTGTTCATCGTTCAGTAAAGAGGATGATCTGTCTTTCCCTTTAGGGTGCTCTTCCGACATCTGGGAAAGAAGCCACTTAGAGAGGGCAAAATCGCAACCTCTGAGGACCCTGCCAGTGTGTGAACTCACCCTGGGGACGCTCAGGAGTCTGTCTCGCCCTTCAGTGGTGGGCTGGAGGGTCTGAGGGGTCAGGGTGACTGATGTGACCACCCACCTCTCTGGGTCTCCGTCTCCCCTTCCATGACATGAGCTCTGAAACCAGCTCTTCCCCAAAGCTGTGGGAACCGAAGATGAGATCAGCTCATGAGCTTTGTTCTTTTTTAAGGCATGAAGTGATACAGAAATGCGACATCCTGCTATTGATCATCCCTTTCTTTCTGCTCTCCCTCCCTTCTCTCTTGTCCTTTCTTTGTAAGTCAGTGGCTCCCCGGGGAGCAGCCAGACCCACGGCCACAGTGGGACCTGCCAGTGCTTTGTGCCTCTGTTGACAGGTGAGTGGAGATGGAGGTGGCCACGGACGCCCTCCTGACCTCCTATCTTTGACCTCAGCCTGGCTATTCTCGAAGCTGCCAGCAGAGGGCAATAGCACTTCACGCCTTCTTTCCTCCGGTGGTTCCCGGCCACAGCCGGCTCCCCCAGGAAGGCTACCTCCGTGATTCGGCAGCCAGCGCGCGCGGCAGGCTGGTGGAGGATGTCTTAGTGACCGGTGCAGCATGCAGTGGATTAGTGGAGGCTGTGAGGTGGCAGGGCTACCCCAAGAGCCAGCCTGGCCTTGGGCGCCCATCTCTTGTGTGGAGCAGGTTTGGAGGGGCAGTTGTCCAGGATGAGCTCAGAGTGGTGAGGTCCGGGGTTGCCCTTGGGGGCTGCTTGCGTCCCACTGAGCCTCTGCCAGAGGCAGGGATGGTGGGTGGGGCGCAGAGGGGCCTTATACATGGGCTGGAGCTGTCTAAGTCTTCCCACCTGCTGGGCCTTTGGGGCACCTTGCAGCAGCCTCCCTCCTGCAGGTTCCCTGGCTGTGACGGCTTCCTCCACTCCCAGTCCCGCAAGACAGTCTCCTCTTCCCCATTAGCGTCTCTTCACCCCATCACCCCACCCCCACCCCCTGCAGTCCTCATAGGAGCGGGCAGCGGGCTGGCCCAGTGTCCGGGTGCCCTGCTAGCTACCCTCTGCCAGGGCCCTTCAGGGTTCTGAGGACATGAGCACAGGAGCCACTAATTTTGACGCCTAGAACAACACCAATCCCACTCCTGGCAGTTTTGCCTGCAGGTCCAACTGGTGGCAATGTTATGATGTTGCAAGATGACGCTTCCTGGCCACACAGGTCTGAGGACAGGTTTCTAGGGACTTATGATCTCCCAGGACAGACAACATAATCTGCACCTTGGGCGTTTTTATTGGCTTCCACCTGAAATAATTGGGAGGGGTCAGAGGCCTCCATGTCAGGGGCAACCCCTTGGCCCTTTGGCCCTGTTCTTTCCTCTTCTGAAGCAAAAGCCAGGCCTGCTCTGCGCCCTTCCAGTCATTCTGGCCTCCCGGCATCATGCCAGGGTCTCTCCACCAGAAGGCAGGGTCTGAACTCATTGCTTTCTCAGACCTGAGAAATACTCTCCGCTCAGAGTATTTCAGAGCTAGAGCTCAGATGCCTTGTCCTCTCCTCTCCTAAGCTTTCTAGTACTACTCTTACTAAATTATTTCTTCCCCAGCACTTATTGATTCACTCACTGGTTGAACCTGCTTTCTCATATTCACTGAGTACCTACTGGGTTCCTGGTTCTCTCTCTCTCTCTCTCTCTCTCTCTCTCTCTCTCTCTCTCTCTCTCTCTCTCTGTGGTTGACAGCACATTTCAGGCCCCATTCTGTCTCCTCATTTCTGTGGAGAACCAGCGATAGATCTGGATGCCAGGCTAGACACAGGGGGAGAGCAGGAGGGATCTGGAAGACGCAGGAACAACATGGAAGCATATAGCAAGGCAGACATGGGGAAGAAGAGAGCACTGGACAGGAAGCAGGACAGACCGTGATGAGACAGAAGAGGGAGAAGGCTGGAGACAGGAACCCAAGGAGGGGCACGTCTTGGGGAAAACTGGGCATATAGGGTTTGGGGCTCTTGCTGAGAGCAGAGCTAGAGAGAGGGGAAATGGAGAGAGGACAGGTCAGCTGCAGTCCAGGGACACAGGCTGGAGTTCCAGTTTGGACCTGGCCGCCCTGGAGCAGGTCTTCAGGGACTTTGAAGTCACGCCTTGGCTGTAGGGACTGTGGGGGGTATGCATGCTGTGGTACCTGGCCATGCCTTGCCTGTGACCTGGTGCCCGTGGAGACCCAGAGAATAAAATCATGAATGGGACACTAGGGGCTGGGGAGATGGCTCAGTAGAATAAACGCCTGCCTGGCAAGTGCAAGGGCCTGGGTTCAATCCCTGGTTCTGAAAAAAAAAAAAAAAGCTATCAACAGGACATGGTTTTTGCCCTCAGTGAGCTCCTGCTTAAGGTGCTGCAGGCCGAGTGGGCAGAGGATTTGTGAGCTCTTCTGTCCCTGTCTGCTTCCAGATGCCTCCCCTCCAAGGTCACCTGCCCAGTCCTGGCTGCCAGGCACCTCTGCCCAAGGGACTGTCAGCCAGGCAGCAGCTCTGCCTTTCTTTGCTATAAGTTTCAGGAAATACTTGGGTTCCTTTCTAGAGTTCTGCTGATTGACAGAAGCTGGCATGGTGAGTGGCGGCGTTACAGATTGCTAATGACTCACAGACAGGGGCTTCCAGGTAGCTTGTGTTGTCCAAGGAACTGTAAATACTTTAGCTTAGGTAATAAGTAAAGCAGGAGTGGAGTGTGCCCGGCAAGGCCCGTGGAGGAGCTGGGGTGGGAAATCTGGACTCAGTCCCACTAGATGCACGGTCAGCTTTGCTGTGAGACCTGCTGGTCTACGTCTATGAATCTGTATCTGGGTTTTAGGAGCTCCAAGGAAATTTCCAGATGGTTCCACACTTTTGTCAGTGCTCTAAGATTCCTAACAGCTACACAGAGGCTCTAATCCACCCTGCCCTCCTCTTTGAGGTCAGCATGGTGTCCTCTACCTGTCCTACCAGGTGACCTTTTCTGTCTTTTGGGAAGATTGTTTCTAAATCTCTTTGGCTCTTTTCTCTTCAAATTCAAAGAAAGTCCATTTTTTAAAGACCTCTCCTCAAGCATCCAGTTCTTTAATCCCTAATCATCTTTGCAATTTCTATCCTCTAAATCTTTTGCGGTTCTTTCTTCTCAAGCGAAACTTTAAATTGGACACATTAGGAGTTCGGGGACTTTAATGAAATGATTGCTTCATGGTTTCCATATATTAAAAAAATCTTCCAACATAATCATGATTAAAAAAAGGAATGTTTTCATACTTTTTTTCTTGTGTCAGGCTCCGTTTTCAGGGATTTTCTTATGTATCCTGATTTACTGTTTGTAATCATGAGCCTATAGAGAAGGCGTTGTTGCCCCACTTTACAGGTGAGAACAGTGATGCTTAGAGAATTGAGAATAGAGTGGTGCCTTGGTTCTGGAATGATTTTGCTTGTGAACAGTTTGGTTCACAAACAAGCATTTGGATAAGTTCTGTTTTTGTCTGTGGATGCTTCATCAGGGGACAAGTGTGATGGCCGCCATCTTTCTTGCTTGAACATGACTGTAGCCATCTTTGCCAGAAAGGTGGAATGAATTGAGTTCGTGAACTGAGGGGCCCACTGTAATTTGCCCAAGTTTCCCTGGATGTTAGGAGCTCTGGACACTCCTGAGCCTCAGACTTCTAGGAGGAAGAGCTGTTTATAACTCATGGTTTCTGGGTTCTGGGATCATCTCATACTTTTACAGCTCTGTTTGTCCTTTTCCCCCTGAGCATTGGTTCCTCATTTTCTAGGATAGGGATGATTTGTTTCTCAGAGTTGTTTTGAAGATAAAATGAAATAACAGCCATGAAATGGGCCATAGAGTGCAAAGGCGTGACGTTTTGGGTTAACGTTTACATTTTGACATCAGGAAGCCATTTGGCCCACACTGAGCTTCTGATTTACTCTGGTTCCAGATTTATTTCATTGCATTTTCACATATTTATTTTACCTAGGGTTGCTGTTCCACTCAATCTCAATTTCCCAGGGCCCAGTGAAAGTTTTCGTGATTCCCTGACTTGATTTCTTTGCCTGGTTAATAGGATTTCTTTTCCATGAAGAGGCTGAGGAAGGGAAGCGGGAGGGTATGGGTGTGTCCCAGCTCTGAGAGCAGACATGGGCCGGACCTATAGCAGCTCTGAAAGCTGGAACTTGGCAGAACATTTGCCCTAGTTAAGCATCTAT
>NW_004524591.1:25780202-25786318 GCF_000260255.1 Octodon degus | reverse complement strand
AAGAAAGAAATGGTTTGGAGTGCAGGCTGTTAGGAGTGCATTACCGTTCTGTGAGCTGGCAGCACCAAATAGGGTGTTTAGGGTGAGTCTTGCTAGGCAAGGGAGATTTCCATAGAGCCCCCCCTTCCACTCCCTATTTAGAGTTAGTTCAATGGAGGTCTGAGGAGAGGGTGGCCCCAGAGCACAGAGCAGAGGCATTAAGGTGAGGTTACTGCAGGGGTCAGTGGGCTGAGGTGAGTCAGCAAGGAGAAGAAAATCAGCAAACATTCAAGAAGGCAGCTGGGAGGTGGTGCAAGGTCTACACTGCACATTCTAGGCATCTCCTCCTCACGAAGCTTTTGCTGCGTATTGCTCCTTCTTGCATACTACCTCTTTACACTCAATTCTAGCACAACTTCATGGCTGAGATTCAGACATTCTGTGGGCCAAGCCCTGAACCATGCCCTAGTCCTGGAGCAGGGAGTTCTAAAAGCACATAGTCCTGGGGCCGGGGAGATGGCTCAGTAGAATAAGTGCTTCCCTGGCAAGCACAAGGGCCTGAGTTCAATCCCCGGTTCCACCAAAAAAACAAAAACAAAAACAAAAAAAAACAAAAACAAAAACAAAAAAAATAAAAGCACATAGTCCAATGGGCTGAGGATAGAGCTCAGTGGCGAAAAGTGCAAGGTCATGAGTTTAATTCATGACCTGGTACCAAAGGCGGGGGAGGGGGGAGCATCTGCTCTGAGTGAGGGGAGGCAGTTTCTGAGTGGAAAGAATGAAGAAGGGACTCTACAAGGACAGAATCAGGGCGGCCCTTGGCCACCTGTGGTTACATGCTGGTGGAAACGGGACCTGAACACAAGTAACACACAGATCAAAGGCTCTAGAAGTCAGAAAAGAATAGGATTAGCATAGACTCAGAAAATTCATGATTTAATTTGGGGCTGTACATCATTCAATGCAGGATTTAAAGGCTAGGATTTCAACAGGCAGATATAAGAGAAATGAAATTCCATATACTAGAAATCAGTTCAAAATGTACACACAGTAGAAAACCAGGGAAAGAGTTGGTACCATGCGGGGCCACACACAGCGATGACTAGTTCATCCTGGCTGGATCACCAGACGTGCAAGAGGAAGCACGTGTCAGGGGAAGGCTGAGGCTGAGCCACAGAGCTCTCAGTGCTGTTGTGGATGCTAGGAAGACATAAGCATAAGAGCTAGTTTTTAATTAAACATGTCTTATGGTCCAGGCAGTGTGCATGCATTACCTTATTTCTCAGTTTGGTACCATTCTAAGTCTCCTCTGGCACACAAGGAGAATGGATCTTAGGGAAGAAGAGTGAGTTTCCTGATGATGCTTAAACAATGAACTTGAGTTGATCTTATGCTCAAATCTGTTTCCCTTGCCAGTCTGTTGTAGCTTTCTGACGGGCCTGCAGTTTGGCTTCTTAGAGTTCCAGGGAGAACCAATGGGGAAGGCGTCCATGTGGATCAGCCCGGTGGCTGTCATTTCCATGTGTTTCTTGCTCATTACGAGGGCAGCCCAAAGTAGCTTTGAAAGTGGTGGCAGTAGCTAGTGGGACTGTCCTCTGCTTTTGTGGGGCTGGCAGGTTCCCTGCTCTGAGCAGCTTCTGTTTTCTCTGTCCATCCAGTCACCAATCACCTTGGAAGACTGGTCCAGTAAAACCTCTTCCCTGGCTATGAAGTCTTCCTTGACATTTTTCTTTTCTTTTTTTGAGGAACCAGGGATTGAACTCAGGCCCTTGCACTTGCCAAGCAGGCACTTATTCTACTGAGTCATCTGCCCGGCCCTTTCCTTGACATTTTTATTTATTCTGATCATTCCCTTTCTAAACTACTTGCGAAAGGTAGACAGTGCATCATTAAGGACATCCTCGCTTATTTATTATGGGATAGCTCTTCTCTCCTGCAATTAGACTGTAGGATCTTGGAGAGCAGATGCCTTAACTCAGTTGACTTTTTATCTGCCGATGTGTTAAGTATGTACTTGGCAATCAGAGGGTAGTAAACACTTGTTGATTTCTATACTGGAATTCATCATCTCCAGCACTGCTGTAAACTCAGAAGCCTTGTCATAGGAACGATTGCCTAGTACTTCAGGTTTGTTGAGGTTGTCAGTAGAACCCAGTGGGGTCCAATCATGGCTGTATGTACACAGCATCGAGACCTCTGGGTTGCAATGTGAACAGTGAAGCCTTGTGAGTTATACTTGGATGATCAGCCACCCAAAATCCCACTCGCCACTAACAGTGGCTATTTAGTGGATTCTGACTTCCTCTAAGGCTCCTTGGTCACACTGACTTGTGAGTGGTTTTGCAGGAAAAACACTCCAGATGCCCCCTCAACCTGATGGCTCAGGGCTCCACTGTGGAGCTCTGTGCCCTCCTGGGTGACTCATAACTAATTTTTAATCTGCTTTTCTCTGTGCTGATATTTATGGAAGTCTAGACACATCCGTGGGTAGAGAGGCCACCCACGAGGGTACCTGTGGTGAATATTAATGAATGCTCCATAATGAGAGCAGGACACTGTGTGTCACTGGGAGTGTGGAGACAGAGAACAACTGTGGAAGGAGATAAAAGAATAAATGTCATTTCTGTCTGGGCAGGAGGCAGCAAAGAGGACTGTGAGGATCTCCAATGGCCCAAGTAGACATGGATCTCTCCAGGGGAAAGTGATGGAGTGAAGTGCTTAGCTCAGAGCCTATTCTCAGGATGGAGAGAGGACCTCTGTGGGCTCAGCTTTGTGCTGAGAGGAAGCTGGAGGGTGAGACTTACGGCCCGTGTGGGTCTCCGCTGAGGGCAGAGGAAGGAAGCTGTGATGTACAGAGACCCACAAGCTTCTTTTGTATCTCATATAAATGGGACTTAATGCGTAGGGAGACATTTTGAACTTCTATTTATTTATTTATTTATTTATTTATTTATTTATTTATTTAGTGTGTGTGTGGCCAGCTCAGCCCACCAGGGGGCGGGGCTGGCGGGTATGTGGTGCTGGGGGATTGAATTGCGGTCCCTGTGCTTTGCTTAGACTTAGCTTGTTCTAAGTAGGTGCTTTAGACCACTGAGCCATCGCACCAGCCCCATTTTGAACTTCTTTTCATCCCACAAATAGCTAACTACAGCAATGGGCTGTATTTCATTAAATTGAAGGAAGCTCCAGTGTTATCCTTGCATTCGCATACCTTTACAGACACCCATGGCCACCCTTTCATTTTTGGCTGAAATCAGTAAAAATTGGTTGATTTAAGGTGTTTTCTTAAAAATTGTAATACGCTGATCTCCTGGTGGTAATTGCATTAAACATATAATAGTTTGGGAAGCCTGTGTTGACTCTTCCAACTCATGAATGCAGTATCCCTCTCCACTTAAATTAGAGCTTTGAAATCTTTCATTAGTGTTTTGTAGCGTTCAGCATATAAATCTTGTACATGTTAGTTGTTCTAGGTTTATGCCTGAGTATTTCACTTACTTTTGAGTGATTACATATAGTATTGTAATTGTATTTTTGGTTTCCACGTGCTCATTGCTAGTAGATAGAATTGTAACTGATTTTGGCATGTTGATCTTCCATCCTGTGACCTGTCAAACTCATCTACTAGTTCTAGGCATTTTAGCTGTAGATTCCCTAGAAATGTCTGCATAGATGATTATGTCTGTTGAAAGTAGGGATAGTTTAATTTCTTTTCTCTAATCTGTATGCCAATTGATTTTTGAAAAAAGTGCAGCAATAATTTGATGGAGAAAGTGTAATCTTTTCAAAAATTGCTTGAGTGACTGGATAGGCAAAATAAAAAAATATAAAAATCAAACCCAAATCTCTCAAACCCTGAAATACCTTGATTAAACTTATAACATAGCACTTCATATAAAAATGAGTTAAAATAGAGTATATATTTAAATGTAAATTATAAAATTATAAAACCCTTAGAAGAAAATCTAGGACTGAGAGAAGAGCTCTTAGACATGACACAGAAAAGCACTATCCAAAAAATGAAAAGAACAAAATTTATAAATTGAACTTCATCTAAATTAAAAATCTTTTACACTGTGTAAGACGCTGTTGTTAAAGGGAATGAAAGACAAGCTACAGATTAGGAGGAAATATTTGCAAGCCACCTATCTGACAAAGGACTCATATCTAGATTATATAAAAAAACCTCCCCAAACTCAACACAACAAAACAAACAAAAATGTGCAGTAGACAGAGTGACCATTTTCAAAGAGTGTATACAGATAGTAGGTAATCACACAAGTGAATGTTTGGCAGCACTCATCAGTAAATGTAATTAAGACCATAACAACATATCACTACACACCCATCAGAACAGCTAACATAATAAACAATATGCATAATAAAAATAATAAACAATACTAGACATTGTGTAAGTTGTGAAGTAACTGTACCTCTCACATGTTGCTTATAGAAAAATAAAAGAAAACCAAAATAACACTGGAGAATAACTTTCCAATTTCCCTAAAAAGTGCACTTATTGTATAACCTAGCAAAACCCCTCTTAGGCATTCATCTTAAAGAAATAAAAATAAAATTATATTTACTCAAACCCTTGGCATAATTGCACATAGCAGTTTTGTTTGTAACAGTTCCAAACTGGAAACAGCCAAGATGTAAAACAGTCTAATGGCTGATAGAAGTGTGGAGCACGCGTTCCATGGGCTGCCATTCAGAAGTGAAAGGGAATTAATCATACGCACAAAATTTGAGTGGAGCTCAGAGGTAATATTCTGAGTGAGAAAAGTACAGTCTCAAAAGGTCACATATTGCATAATGATATTTACATCCCATTTAGAAAGTGACAAAAGTACATCACTGGAGAACAAATTAGTGGCTGCCAGGGGTCAGAGATGGCGGGGATGGGAGGGAAAGTGGGCGTGGTTCTAAAGGAGTGGCAGGAGGGAGACTTCTGTGGATATGGAATAGCTCTGTGTCTTGATCGCCATGGAGGTCACAGGACGCTCCACGCACAGCAGTGCACCTCTGTGTGTACCAAAGCCAGTGCTCATGTGATGTCATAGCTATGTAACACATAACCCCTGGGGCCAACTCGGTGAAGGACGCGAGGGACCTCTCGGCTTTGCGATTGTAACTTCCTGAAAATCAATAACCATTCAAAAATAGAAAGTTCAAATAAAAAAGGAAAGTTAAAACAATTTCAGCCATACCAAAAGCTACAGAATATAAAACAGTGCTGCATGCCTGTCTCTCCTGAGGCGGAAGATGACAAGGCCCCCTGTGCACGCCCATCCTCTGTCGCATCCCCCTGCTCCATCCACTTCCCCGCAGTCACTATTATCTTGAATTTGCTCCTTGTTATTCTCCTGTCTATATTCCCACTATGAATATATGTCTCCTTCAATAATATCTAGTATTGTTTTGCATATCATAAGACTATATAAATAGGATAGTACTATCAAGCTGTGCTTATCTTCCTATAATTTGCCTTTTTAAACTCAAAATTACAGTTTTTGAGATTTGCTGAATTGATGCATGTATCTTTCATGTAATCATCTTCATGGTGGTGTAGAAGTCTACTGAATCAGTTTGCTACAATTATGTGTTTCTTTGACGGACATTTAAGTTATTTGCAGTTTTCATTATTGGGTCTTAACCAGTGTTGTAAGAGTTGCTTTTTAAATAATATTCCCTTGAGTATGTGTAGAAGAGATTTTTAGGGGATATATTTTGGAATGGAATTGCTGAGTGGTGGGTTATAACTATTCTAAGAACTATTAGATAATATCCAGTTCCTCTTCGAACTGTTTTTTCCAGGACCATATAAGAACTAATCTGTGAGCCCCTTGTGGCAGAGCATGCTTGTAATCCCTGCTGAAGGAGGCTGAAGCAGGAGGATCGCTGAGAGCTGGAGGCTACCCTGGGGCTACAAAGTGAGTTCAAGGCCAGCCTGTACCACATAGAGAGACCCTGTCTCAAAAGACTAAAAACAAACAAACAAGAAAACAAACAAAAAACAAAACCCAAAATACTATTATGCCACACACTGTCAGAATCCGGTGGTATCAAAATTGCTGCTGATCTGGTGGCTATGGAATGGAATATTTTTTTTTTTTTTTTTTTTTTTTTTTTTTTTT
>NW_004524591.1:25774712-25779967 GCF_000260255.1 Octodon degus | reverse complement strand
GTTTCCGCCTCCCCAGTGCTGGGATTGTAGGCGTGTACCATCATGCCTGGTTTGGGGGACCAGCTTGGCTCTAGGCTGGAACAGCATGCAGTACTGGGGATTGAACCCGAGTTCTTCTTTTTTTTTTTTTTTAATGTCAATTTATCTTGATTAAAACAGTTGGTAAAAATGATATTATCAGGCACAGACTGGAAAGTAACAGTGTAATGACTAATGGTTTGCTACATTTAGTCATTGATATGTGATTTATAGTTACATAATAAAATCGAAGACAAATCAGAAAATTATATAAAACAAGTATCCCCTCAATAGAGCAATTTTGCTTGCTTTCACCATAAAGCAGTATTCAGCCATAGTAAGATATAATTGGCTACTTACAGATTCATAATGGTAAACAGCATAAACATGGAAGCATGAGAAGAAATAAATTATAAAAATATAAAGCAATGGAGGGCCGGGGAGATGGCTCTCGCTCTGGGGAGATGGCTCAGTAGGATAAGCACTTCCCTGGCAAGCACAAGGGCCTGAATTCAGTCCCCCATTCTGCCATAAAAATAAAAGTAAAAAAATAAACCAATGGAAGATGTTAAGAATGCAGCAGGACTGATGTAAAAGGCTCTGCTAAGGATAAAAATTATTGCTACTAGATAATAGTAACAAATAAAACCAACTGGGGTGAGAATATACAATAAGGAGTAGAAATTAATCTAGAGAAATAGAAGAAAAGAAATAATATTAAGGGAACAAATTGAAAGACAGAATGTGAAAACTAGAGAGAAAAAAGAAAGCCTAGTCAAAAAATAAATACAGCAACATTTAAAAGGGGGACAATAAAACTGATGGTAATACTCTGTCTTCCAAATTAAAGAAAAACAATAATAGAAAATAAAAATTGTACTAATAAAAGGGAAAAGATTTTGTATGAAATGAATGGACAAGAAGGACAAAGAGAAAAAAGAATTGATGTATTTCTAGAAGAGTTGAACCTGAGTCCTTGCACTTGCCAGGCAGGCACTTAGACTGCCGAGCTATCTCCCTGGCCCCTTGATTCTATTCTTTAATGTATTTCTCTTCATGTACAATATTTTTCTATTGAATAGATTGTCTTATTCTTTGTAGATGTTCCTTACAATTTCTGTTACTTATATGTCTTTTTTTTTTAAAGCAGGTCTCACACTATGCAGTTAAGGCTGGTATTGAGCCCATGCCAGGCCTCCTGCCTCAGCCTCTTGAGTGCTGGTATTATAGGGATTGCCTCCACACCCAGATGCTTATATGTCTTATAAATAATTTATCTAAGTCTATGACTTATTTATTTATCACATTTATGTTGTTTTCATGCCTCCAACTTTAATTTTTTTATGTTTATGTATTTGGTACAGGGTCTCACTACATATAGCTCAGACTTGTACTGATCTCCTTTATTTATTTATTTATTTTTCAGTAATGGGGATTGAACTCAGCACCCTGTGCTTGCCACGCAAGTGCTTATTCTACTGAGCTATCTCCGTGGCCCTGTAGTGATCTCCTGTTTCAGCCTCTCCAGCACTGGGATTACAGGCGTGGGCTACCATACCCAGTCTTGGTGGCCAGCTCAGAGTGCCCAGGGCCGGGACTGGCAGGGCCTGTGGTGTGGGGGATCGAATCCTGGTCTCTGTGCTTGCCTAAGCAGGCGCTTAGTCTGCTGAGCTATCTTACCAGCCTCCAACTTTAATTTTAACCTGATTGAATTTATCAATGTTTGCTTTTATAGTTTATGTTTTTCAATGTCTTGCTAAGAAATTTATTTCCTGACTATTTTATTTTCTTGTATTTTAAATATGACTAACAGTTAAACTTCTTTTCAGTGTATGTCTTTTTTTTTTTTATTTATTTGAGAGACAGAGAGAGAGAGAGAGAGAGACAGAGAGAGAGAGAGAGTGTGTGTGGTGTATGTGTGGCCAGCTCAGCCCACCAGGGGGCGGGACTGGCTGGCATGTGGTGCTGGGGGTTTGAACCGCGGTCCCTGATGCTTTGCCAAGCTTGTTCTAAGTAGGTGCTTTAGACCACTGAGTCATCTCTCCAGCCCCTTCAGTGTATGTCTTAATCCACTTGCAGTTGATGTTTTGTGCATGATGTGAGGTAGGGACCAAGACAAGGACATGTCTTATGGATAATTACCCTACTAGCATTTACTGTGTATTACATCCTCACTCCTAAGCTCTGCAATTCACCTCTACCATGGGGCAGTTGTTTTAATGTGGACGGTTCTCCTTTTGGACCCTTGATTCTCTCTAATTAATCTAATTCCCGGGGCTGGTGAGATGGCTCAGTGGTCTAAAGCACCTACTTAGAACAAACTTAACAAAGCACAGGGACCATGGTTCAATTCCCCCAGCACCACATGCCAGCCAGCCCCACCCCCTGGTGGGCTGAGCTGGCCACACACACACACACACACACACACACACAAATAAATAAAATTTTAAAAAAATCTAATTCCCTTTCTATGCGAATTCCACATTGCTTTCATGACTAAGCCTTATTTAACAGTATTAATTTCAGATAAAGGAAGCTTAGTCACCCGATTCCTCATTATCAAATTGTCTTGGCTATTCTTTTTTTTTTTAAACCCTTCCTCAACTAACTTTCTTTCTTTCTTTCTTTCTTTCTTTCTTTCTTTCTTTCTTTCTTTCTTTCTTTCTTTCTTTCTTTCTTTCTTTCTGGTACCAGGGATTGAACTCAGGACCTTGTGCTTGCTAGGCAAGCACTTATTCTACTGAGCTATCTCCCTGGTCCCTGTCTTGGCTATTCTTAGTCATTTGCTTTTCCATAGAAATATAAAGTTTCTATGAAAAAAACTCTTACAGGATTTTTCTCAGGAATTCCACTAAATTATATTTTGAGCCAGGAAAATTCATATTTTTAATATTTAGTCTTCCTATTCTTTAGTAATGACCACTTTACAACTTGCTTGTGTCATCTTTAATGGCATTAAGCATTGTTTCATAATTTTACCCATAAAGGTCTTTCACATCTACTGTTAGATGTTTTCTTTCTTTTACTGAGTTATTGGGGATTGAATTCAGGGTACTCTACCACTAAGCTACATCCTTACCCCCCCTTTTTTTTTTTAACATTTATTTAGTGTGTGTGTGTGTGGCCAGCTCAGCCCACCAGGGGGTGGGGCTGGCTGGCATGTGGTGCTGGGGGATCGAACCGCGGTCCTTGTGCTTTGCCAAGCTTGTTCCAAGTAGGTGCTTTAGACCACTGAGCCATCTCTCCAGCCCCCCTTACCCCTTTTAATTTTATTTTTGGGACAGGGGCTCACTCAGTTGCTCAGGGTGGCCTTGAATTTGTCATTCTCTTACCTTAGTGTCCTGAGTAGCTGAAATTATTAGCTTGTGCCTCCACACTCCACTTGTTAGATCCTTAAACACTATCCTTTCTTCCTTCCTTCTCTCCTTTCCCTTCCCTTCTCTTTCCTCCCTCCCTCCTGCCTCCTGCCCTCCCTTCCTCCGTCCCTCCCTCCTTTCCTTCCTTCCTTCCTTCCTTCCTTCCTTCCTTCCTTCCTTCCTTCCGTCCCCCCCCCCCCCCCCGCCACCAAGAGCCTGGACTTTTGTTGGGTTTCCCATGCTACTCTAAGTTCCTGCACTCTAGAACTCCTACCTCAGCTTCCTGAGAGCTTGAACTACAGGCATGTGCCCCCAGGCCTGGCTGTAACTTGATAATCCTATTTGCTATTATAAACATTTAAAATTTTTCTATTTGATGCTTATGTACAGAATCATGATTCATTTTTGTATGATAATTTCATATCTCCTACCTTTGACAAATTTTCTTACTAATTTCAATTATTAAGAACATTGCCATGGGTGTTCTACATGGAAACTGTATTATGTGTGAACATTTACAGTTTTGTGCTTCTAGTAAACTCTGAGTAGAAGCAGGGAAAGTGGTATCCTCACCACTTTGAAAAAAAATACTTCCATCTCACTGGCGCGATGTTTTATAAGGTCTCATCTATTTACAGTTTTATAAGTCCCTAATGATTTTTCTTTTAAGTGAAAGATTTTTCTGTGACTGTTAAGCTGATTATGTAGGGTTTTTTACTTAGATTTTTACCTTCCTCTTTTAATGTGGCTTATTGTAATAATAGACATTCTGGTATTGAACTTTCCTTGCCCTTGTAGGATAAATCTTACTTGGAGCTGATGTGTTTTGATTTTGCACATTTGATTCAGTTTGTTAAAATTTAATTTAACATTCTACATCCATTTGCATAAATGAGGAAGGCTTGTTTCTTTCTCACCCTATCCTTGAGACAATGCGGTGCTATATCATGTTTCTTTCTCATTCTAACCGTGTCTAATTTTGGAAGCCTTGTAATTTGATAAGCTTCCCTTCTCTTTATCTTTCCTGAAACTGTTTAAATAAGATTGACATTACTTCTTACGTTTTGGTAGACTAAGCTTACAAGACAATCTGGCTCAGGGGATCCCCGTCTCCGCCAGAACTACTAACTATTGCTCTAGGTCATTATTCTACTTCTCTTGGACCAGTTTGTTTAAATTCTGCTAGCAAAGTGTCAGTTTTGTCTGAGTTCATTTTTGTGCTTCTGAGGTTTTCAGCCTCTAGTGCTTATCTAAGTATGAATTCACTTGCAACTTTCTTGTGGCGTAGCTTCTAACCTGTGGCCCCGCAGTTTGGCCAGTACAATCCTCTACGAGTTGGGCCTGAGCCCTTCTGTTGTCCTTTTATTCTTTTATGACAAGCTGTCTGGCTCATGATGCAACATTCTCTGCCTTAACCTGGAATCAATTACTTCAAGGAATCTTGGTTTCTATATTTTATTTATTTATTTATTTTCTGTACTGAGGATCAAACTCAGGACCTTGGGCTTGCCAGGCAGGCACTTATGCCACTGAGCTACACCCCTGGCTTCCAGTCCTGGTCTCTTAGAAGGAGAAATAGTGTTTGAATATCGCAACCTAGAGCTAAAGTGCTTTTGGATTAGTTGTTGTTTATAAGCTTTTTTAGTGGGCAAAGCTAAGAAATAAGTATTTAAAAAAAGATATGTCATGAACTCATACTGGTATTTTTAATTCAAATATGGGGTTATGAATTTTTACTTAACCTCTTCCACTCATTCGATTTTCATATTTATTTTATGATTTTCTTGTTTTTATTTATTTATTTTCTTTTTTGGTTTATGTATTCTCATTGGGCTTGTTCAGTTAATTTACTTGAATAATTTTTTGTGTTTATTTTTGTCA
>NW_004524591.1:25772135-25773937 GCF_000260255.1 Octodon degus | reverse complement strand
ATGCTTTGCTAAGCTTGTTCTAAGTAGGTGCTTTAGACCACTGAGCCATCTCTCCAGCCCCCTCTATTACTTATTTTTAATACAGGTAAAATTGTAAGCTAGTGATAGAGGTGCACTCCTATAATCCCAGCTATGTGGGAGGTGCGGCAGGAGGCTCACAGTTTAAGTCCAGCCTAGGCAACCTGGAGAGACCCTGTCTCAAAATAAAAATGGCTGAGGATGCCACTCAGCACCCCCTAGTGTCAATTCCCAGTGCTGAAAAAGAGTAGTATATATTCAGAACTCCTCGTGTTTTCTTAGATAAAGTGTCATCACACCACACCTGTTTTTCTCTACCCTACCTTTTTCATGTAGCAATGTACCTGGATAGCACTAGCAGGATCTTACCTTTTTGCAGCTGTCTACGTGTGACTGTATCAGAGGTTGTTCACCCATTCTCTGCTGTTAGATAGTTGGCCAGCTTCCAGGCCTTGACTATTATAAAGCTTGATACAGTGAATAGAATTGTGCATATGTGTCTCTTTGAATTCTTACCTCTGTATTTCTCCCTCTCTGTCTTTTTAAACAATGTATTTAGTACAGGGTCTACAGCGTCTCACTACACAGATCAGACCTGTAGTGATCCTCCTGTTTTCAGCCTCCCAAGCGCTGGGATTATAGGTGCGCCCTGCCACACCCAGTCTCAGTTGCCCTCTCAGCGTGGCCTGGGGGTTGAACCCCAGTCTCTGCCTCTGCCTCAGCAGGCGCTTTAATCCGCTGAGCTATCTGGTCAGCTTACCACTGTCTCTTTGAGATGCCTAGAGTAAGTATTTCAAAGTGAAAAAATAAATAAATATGTGATTTTATGAACTATTGATCCATTTCCCTGTATAAGAGTACAAGGTTTAGATTCTCACTAGCAACACATGAGAGAATTCTTTTGTTGTAGCCCCTCCAGCAGGATGTCTTGTCAGATTTTAGGGCTGTTGCCAATCAGGTGGGTGAGAAACAGTATCCAGGTAGTTTAGTGAGAAAGGCTTTTTCAAATGGCTAATGTCATTTTCACTGTTTTCATTTCAAAAATTAAGACATCAATTTAATATAATAAACCCTATTCTTTCAGTTTATTGTTCTGAGGTTTGAAAGATGCAGCTGGTTGACTAGGTAACACCACAATCAAAACGCAGCGTCCACTCATCACCCTCTAAGTTTTCCTCTGCACCTACGGAAATCAGATTTCCCCGTTAATCTCTGAAAACCACCAGCTATTTTCTGTCCCTGGTTTGGGTGTGATTTGTCCTTTAGGGGTTCGTGTGTCAGGAGCTGGGTCCCAGTGTGGCGAGGCTAAGAGCTTCTTGGATTTAAAAAATTTCCTTGGTAAGTTGAGATAGACACACCTATCGTAGGGAGCTTGTTCCTGCTCATAGCGTGTCTTGCTTCTTCTTTCTCCCCATTCCCCTCCCCAACCTCCAGCCTCTGTCCTCCTTCTTATTTACAAAAGTTTTCTTTTCTTTTTTTCCTTTTATTTTCTTGCCTCTTTCTCTCCTCCTCCTCCCCCTTCCCTCGTTCCCCTTCCTATATGGACGTTTTCTTCCTATTTCCCAATATCTATTATATGTTTTGGTCCTTGTTATACTTTTGATTCTCACACCAGGAAACAATGTGGCTTTTAAACATGTGTGTCCGATTTATTTCACTTAAGGGTATGGTCTCAAAGTACATCATTCAGCTGCTGGGACTGTCAAAGTGTGGGGCTTGGAGGGAGTGAGCACTGCTGTGGAAGGGCTTGGTGCAGTTCTCATTCTCATAGTTTTTTTTTTTTT
>NW_004524591.1:25768419-25771565 GCF_000260255.1 Octodon degus | reverse complement strand
CAAACAAATTATACACATAAGATAACTAAGATAATTGTGCCACTAGTTTCTATGGGCGTAAAGGAATAGTTAATGCCTAATTGTTTGATTAGTTTTACATGCCTTTAGCTGGCAATCTGAACAACTACTCTGAAGATAACAGTATGCAATATAACTACTTTTTTTTTTTGTATTTTAGGGAAGGCTCTACAGGGTGTTCAGGGTCTCACTACTAGATCCTATGCATAGTGATCCATTTGTTTACAGCCTCAAGAGCTGGGATTACAAGTGCACACCACCATGTCCAGCCTCAATTGCCATCTCAGCTTGCCCTGGGGGCAGGGCCAGCACTGCAGGCCTGGGGATCAAACCCCTGGCCCCTGCGCCTGCTTGCAGGCACTTTAATCTGCTGAACTATTTGGCCGGCCCTGCAATATAACTACTGCTGTTAATGTCCTATCATCTTAAAATTCTGTATTACTTTTATTGTTCTAAATTTTTTATTCTCTTTAAAATAAAAAATAAATGAAATAATATATTATGTAACATTTTGAGTCTGGCTGGTTTTACTTAATGTGTTACATTTGCTATTCTTGTGTACCTCACTTTTTATTACCAAGCAGTATGCCATTGTATGGATTCACTGAAGTTTGCTTATTTGATCTCCAGTTGAGATACATTTAGAAACATTCTAGGATTTTCTTTTCTATTTCCTGCTTTTTTATCTGGGGTAATAACTAGGGTCTCTCTGTGTTATCTCGGCTCAGCTTCCCAGGGAGTTGGGGACTATGGGTGTGTGCCACCATGCCTGGCTAGATTTTAGGTTTTGGACATGAATAAAGTTGTTATAAATATTCACATACAAGTTTTCTTCTTCTTTTTTTTTTTTTTGGCGGAACCTGAGATTGAACTCAGGCCCTTGTGCTTGCCAGGGAAGCACTTATTCCACTGAGCCATCTCCCCGGCCCCTCAAGTTTTCTTCTAAAGATAGTTTTTATTTTATTTGAGTAAACAGATAGCAGTGGCACTGCCAGATTGTATGGTAAGAGTATGTTGAACTTTATAAAATAAAAATGTGCCAAATTATTGTCCCAAATATCACAATTAGGGTTTTATTTCTCTTTGTTTTTTGCCATTATAATAAATGTATAGTGGTTTTCATTATTGTCTTAGTTTGTATTTTTCTGTGACTAATGTTACTGAGCATGCATTTTTCTGCCATCTGCACATATTCTTTGGTGAATGGCATGTTTAAATATTTTGTCCATTAAAAATTGGATTCTTGGGCCAGGGAGATGGCTCAGTGGAATAAACGCTTCCCTGGCAAGTGCAAGAGCCTGAGTTCAATCCCCAGTTCTGACAAAAAAAAAAAAAAAAAAAAAATTGGATTCTTTGGTTATTAAGTTTTGAGAGTTTTTTGTTTTGTTTTGTTTTGTTTTTTGGTGGAACTGGGGATTGAACTCAGACCTTTATACTTGCCAGGGAAGCACTTATTCCACTGAGCCATCTCCCCGGCCCTGAGAGTTTTTTATATATGCTATGTAAAGCTCCTTTTATCAGGTAAATGATTTATAAAACTTTTTTCCCAGTGTTGTATATGGCAAATACATGGATTATATTTCTTTTTTTGCATATGTTTATTAATTTTTCTGCAATTTTTTATTGAAAAGACCATTTTCTTTTCATTAAATTACCTCTGTGCTTATGTCAAAATCAATATACTATATGCATGTAAGTCTGTTTCTGGGTTTTCTGTCTGTTGTATTGGTCAATATATCTGGCTCTCATTTAATGCCACATTGATTTGACTCCAGACGCTTTATGCTATATATGGGAATCAGATGGTGTGGGAATTCCGACTTTGTTCTTGTTTTCCAGATTTGTTGCCACTTTCCTGCTTCCTTTGACTCGCTGCCAATACTGAGTCTTTTCATCAATGAGCATAACATGGCATGTGTTTATGCAGGTTTTTTTCATATGTATTTATTTTTAATCTTTCATTTATTTATGCATTTGGTACAGGATCTTGCTATGCAGCTTGGACTCCTAGTGATCCTCCTGTCTCAGCCTCCCCAGCGCTGGGATTAGAGGTATGTGTCGCCACTCCTGGTTTCAGCGGCAGGCTCAGCATGCCCTGGGGGGGGGGGGCAGTGTGGAATTCAGTGCCAGGATCGAACCTGGTGATTAGACTGTTGAACTGTTTCTGCAGCCTTCATATGTATTTCATGGTATTTAGTATACAGATTTTATACATATTTTGTAAGATTTATACCATTTTATGTGTTTTGATATGCTTGTAACTGGCATTTTAAAAAATTCAATTTTTAATTTTTATTGATGTATACATGAATAGATTTATTTTGTATACTGACCTTGTGCTTTGTAAGCTTGATAAATTCACTTACGATTTTAGTAGCCTTCTGGTAACTTTTTGTGATTTTCTCTGTAAACAATCATATTTCTAATAATGAAAGATATTTCATTTGTGTTTAGACTATATGCTTTTCTTTCTTTTTCTTTAAAGCCTGTAGCACTGTATAGGAATATCACACAGGAATTAGGGATTTTATTCCCAATTTAAATGGGAAAATGTTTGATGGTTCATCATTAGTATGTGATGTGATGTCTTTCATTCTTGAGTATTCTGCATAATCCTTGTGTATCACAGAGTGTTGGTGATGCTATTATTAGCTTGAGCAGTTTGCCTACTATTCTTAGTTTGCTTAGAGCTGTTTTATCATGAATGGATGTCGAATTTTATCAAAGGTCTGCGTACTTCTGTTGAGATGAACTAAAATGGTGAGTGCTGTTGACTAATTTTGGATGGTTGAATTAGTCTTGCATTTGTGGGATAAAGTCATTCGGTTAGGATGAATTTGATAATTAGCTTTTGATAATTCGGATCAGACATGTCAGCAATTTAAAGAAGTTTTTGAAACTTTAATCACGAATGATATTGGTTGGTAATATCCTTTTTTAGGTAATGTTTTTCTTGATTTTGATATACAGGTAATGTTGGCCTTATAAAATAAGTTGGAGAGACTGGGCGTGGTGGCACGCACCTGTAATCCCAGCTCTTGAGAGGCTGTAAACAGGCGGATCACTACAAGTTCAATCTAGTAGTGAGACTCTGAACACCCTGTAGAGCCTCCCCTAAAAAATACAAA
>NW_004524591.1:25753484-25767324 GCF_000260255.1 Octodon degus | reverse complement strand
AGATTGTTTGTGATTTTTTTGTTTAAATGTATTTGGCATAGGGTCTCACTACACAGATCGGACTCCTGTTTTCAGCCTCCCCAGTGCTGGATTTGCAGGCATGCGCCACCATGCCCAGACTCAGTGGCTTTGCTCAGCGATCCCCCAAAGGCGGAGCCAGCGTGGCAAGTGCCAGGCATCGAACCCAGGTCCCTGCACTTGCCTAAGCAGGCGCTTAGTCTGCTGAGATATCTTGCCAGCCTTGTTTTTGATTTGTAACCATAAGAGTACAAGTGATATTTTTCGAGCTACTGTACATAATCTAGAAGCCTTAGGTCTCTCCATGTCTTTTTCCAGTACGCTGCTTATACTTCTAACCCGTTTCTTCTCATGGCTTGTGTTCTTCTATTGTGTCATCTGCTTGGTGAATTCTCTCTCTAGGTTGTCTAAAGTACTGGTAAGTCCAGCCCTTGAGATTTCAATTCTAATCATTGTTTTTTTTTTTTTTTTTTAAACACCTAACAGTGTAATTTCAATATATGCTTTAGTGAGTCTGTTTCTATTTCTGCTTATTTCTAGTTCTGGTGTTTTTCTTTTCTTTTTTCTCTTTTTTAGTATTGGAGATTGAATTGAAGGCCTTCCTGCTGAGCTACAGTTTCAGCCATTTTTTGTCTTTTATTTTGAGACAGGGTCATGATAAGTTACTGTGTTGTTCAAGCTGGGCTGGAACTTGTGATTCTCCTGCCTCAGCCTCCCAGGGGCCTGGGGTTATGTGTGGGTCACCATATCTGGCTTTCATGTTTACTTTTGGCTATGAACTACAAATTTCTTTTTTTTGTATTTTAGGGAAGGGTCTACAGGGTGTTCAGGTCTCACTACTAGATCGGAGTAGTGAGAGCTAATAGTGAGCCGCCTGTTTACAGCCTCCCAAGAGTGCTGAGATTACAGGCGTGTACCACCACGCCCAGTCTCAATTGCCACCTCACCATGCCCTGGGGGTGGGGCAGGCATGGCAGACTGGGGGATCTTGCAGCCGGTTTAATCTGCTGAGCTATCTGGCCAGCCCTTTGCAATTTCTTAGTGGGTATTTATTTATACTATTTTTTGGGGGGATCTAGGATAAAGATCCAGAGAATATTCTGATTTCCTCTGCCATGTGCTTAAGGAGACTATTGCTCCTAGTGCTCTTTTTCTTTTTTGTCTTTTTGAGACAGGGTCTTTCTGTGCAGCTCAGGCTGGCCTGGAACTCACTTGGTAGCCCAGGCTGGCCTTGAACTACAGTGATTCTCTTGCCTCAGCCTCCTGAGTGCTGGAATCGCAGGAGTGTGCCACCATATCCAGCTCCCCAGTGCTCTTTGCGTTAAATTAATTGAAATTATTTGGGTCATTCAAAGGAGCTGAAAATCCGCTTTTTTGCAATTTTTCAGTGAGAGCGTTGTTTCTACTTTTCTTTCTTCTTTTTTTTTTTCTTTTTTTGTTTTGTGCCAAGGCAGCTTTTCATGTGGCACCTGGAAGCATGAGGGAGGGTTGGTACATTTCTATTTCATATTCATTTTGATGATAAAATATTTTGGGTTCCTAATCTACGGGAAGAAGTCCTCTGTTAGACCCCTCATGTTGGGCAAGTTGGGCTTTGTCATGTACCTCCCAAGGCTTGTGAGGCCAAATAAACTCAAAGTTAAAGTTCTTTTGCTTTAGCAAAATGCCCTAAGGGTGAATGTAATAGTCAGGATTCTGGGGTGTGTGTGTGTGTGTGTGTAGTTGAACACAGGGGCTCTGAGCTACAGCCTCAGCCCCAGCAGTCTTGCTTTCTTCCATCACGTAACTTTTGACTGATAATTCCCTAGTTGTCAACTGTTTGAGGTTTTTAAAGTAAATTCAAAAAAATTATCTACTTTTTTTTTCCTTTTAGGAGGAACTCTATTGAGCTATCTTGTAAACTTACTAGAAACAGTAGGTTTCATTCAATTTTAAAATTTAATAACCCTTGAGAGAAATCCTATGTCATTGCTTTTCATTATTTTGTTCATTTCTTGTTTTGTCCTGTTCTATATTACAAATGAACTTGAATTTTTGATTTTATAGCATGTATTGAGTAATTCTATTACCCAGACACCTGGCGGGTCAAATCCTATTGTTTGTTGTTGTGATGAATCTAGCTCCCTCTGTCTTTTTTCCTGTTTTGTAACTGGGGCCTGCTGGCTTTGATTCATTGGGGCTGTATCTGTGGGACTCCACGCCCCATTTATAAGACTGCCACATGTACAGAGGTCGTTCACATTGGTTTCTGTCCTGTGCTTAAGCCATTAGCAGCAGAGGACATTTCCATGTGACTTTCTTAATTGGGAGTGTTGGAGACCATGCGTGGTGTAGGTCGGGTTGAGGCTGTCAATTCTGCAGTTAAAAAATACTCTTAAAATTTACATATGTAGATGTTTCTTTTTTTCCTTTGGATTTCAGCCCAGCTAGATGGGCTTTTGTGCCACTTCCCTTTGACAGTGCATAGACTTTGTCTACTTGCTCAGGAACAGTAAATGTGAATGATCATGATTTTCAGGTATGACTCTGAATGTTATCCTTGTTTAAGTCTGTCTCTCTTGTTATTGAACTTGTTCAAGCACAACGTTTATTTATTTATTTATTTATTTATTTTTTATTGTTTGTCTTTGGTGCTAAGGATTGAATTTAGGACCTTGCGCGTGCCGGACAGGCACTTATGCCACTGAACTGTCTCTCTGGCCCCTAATTTTATTATAATTATTTTGTCATGTTGGAGGTTGCAGCTGAGGTCTCATGCAAGTGAATCAAGTGCCGTACTGCTGAGTTACATCCTCAGGTCTCTTCTTTTTTTAAAAAACTCAGACCTGCTGGTGCTCTGAGAGCAGTCATGGTACTAGCTTGCTTAGAACTCTGTTTTTCAGCTTCTTCTTTTCTGTCTGGCCCTTTGGGATGTTCCTGACTTTCTTATGCAGCCAGCCGTGCATCTAGAGGATGCTGGTTTAATTTTGTCCCACATTTCTGAGTGTTTGGTAGTTGGAGGTTTTGCAGGCATGGCATCTGCCACATGGTTGAAAATGGAGGCGAGTTCAGTCATTTTCTTAATGACTACACAGTATCCAAAGAAAATTTACACAGTATCCAAGACCTGTTTCGAGTAAAAGTTTGGGCCAGTATGTTTGAAGACTGAAGATTGTGTCCCTTAGACATTTTGTGTGTGTGTGTGTGTGTGTGTGTGTGTGTGTGTGTGTGTGAGTGGTGGTACCAGGAATTAAACTCAGAACCTTGTGCTTGCCAGGCAAGTCCTTATTCCACTGAGCTATCTTCCCAGCCCTTAAGACTGAGGATTGTGAAGGCAAAGGTCTTGTCACATTTATGCTTCTTCGGGGCCGGAGAGATGGCTCAGTGGTCTAAAGCACTTCCTTAGAACAAGCTTAGCAAAGCACAGGGACCGCGGTTCGATCTCCCAGCACCACATGCCAGCCAGCCCCGGCCCCTGGTGGGCTGAGCTGGCCACACACACACACACACACACACACACACACAATAAATATTAAAAAAATTTAAAAAAACATTTATGCTTCTTAAGGATAGGTACAAAGTGTTAACAATTATTAAAAAGGAAGAAAGAAATGGGTCCAGGATGCAGGAATTGCTGCTTTCTTAAACTGGTGCTACTTCTAAACAACAATAAATACAACTTTTGAACTAACACAAAGATGGTTCTCCAGCAGACATCTGATTAGAACACTGTCATTTACCCAGAAGAGGTTCTTTTGCACTTGGAGACATTATGGCTTTTCCTACCTTCCAGTGCTATTACAGAGGATGAAAACTGGGCACTTAGCAAGGTTATTTCCTCCCACTTTGGTGACTTCTGTCCTGAGCCACATCTACGTGGAGACTTTGATTTTATAATTGTTTGCAAGGTGGATAGCTCTCAAAGCAGTGTGATTACATTAAGGGATGTAATCATAGTGAAATTAATGCCCAGCCCTTTTCCCTGTTAGTGTTCCTACATGCAGGAGAACACATGCGTGTGCACGTGCATACATGCATGCACGCACACACACACACACACACACACACACACACACACACTGTACATGCACCTGTGCACTGGGCAAACAATGCTAACTGTCTTTAGAAGTTTGCTTTTCTAGAAATACAGTATTGCTGCGGACAGTCTGTGGATATTGAGCCCCTTTGTAACTTCCTGCCCTCCTGCAGCCCCCTGCTGTGGGGTTCCTATCCCCTACCAGGCAGAATGTAGCTTTATCCCAGAGCTTCCCATATGAGGGTTTACCAGGCCTGGCCGATGAATTTCCAAGCAAGGTAGCTGTTTACTCAGACATCTCTATGGCAAGGGGAGTGCTCTTGGGTAGGGATTCAGGAGGAAACAGAACCAGTAGCCACCAAACCCCAAGCCCTCCCAACACTTATTCTCTGGGATGTGCATGATAGGAAGATTTGGAGGCAGTTTCTGGATGAGGTGATGTTGACCACATGCTGCTGCTCCAAACAGTCTAACAAGCAAAAGGTGGAGGCAGCAGGATGGGGAGGAGGCAGGGAGGAGGTGGACATTAGAGCTGAGCAGGAGCCAATGGGACAGAGTCAGCTCTGCATGGTGTGCAGAATGCATGTGAGAGGCCCCTTCTAACTCAGTCAGAATCCTGGGGGCTGTGACTTATCCTGCTTGTATATTTGCTGTGGGGCTTCAGAGGGGTGTTTAAACCAAGGCAAATGGTTGCGCATTGACTCTCAGACAATAACAGACTACAGACCCATTCCCCATTGTCTAGTTTTCTAATTAGTTAAGCAGGCCAATGCATGCCATGCCTTCCACTGCAAACATCAGCTGTAGCTCCAGAGAGGAGCGAGCCAATCTGTGTTCTCCCTGCTTGACTCTGTGGGGAGACACAGATCGATTATATAAGCTACAAATACGCTGTATTGTTACTGGTGCAGAGACGGCCTCTTTTCCCTTCACCCTACACTAGTTCTTGCCTAGCTTTCTTAGGGAATGGGAAATGGTAAAAGGGATTAAGAGAAGTTCTAGACCATTTTACTATATAGCTCTCTTGAAAGGCTGAGAGACAAAAGAGTGCTCTGGAGCTGTGCACAGTGTCACACATCTGCAATCCCAGCACTGAGCCAAGCCAGTGCAGGAGGGTCACAAGTGGTCTTGGCCCTTTCATCTCCAAGAGCTGCCCATTACTTCCAGGCAGCAGTCTTGGAAGACTTCCTGCATCATATCTTTCCATCACCTCAGCCTGATTGTCTTTGTTCTCAGTCCAGATCACTTAACCTTGGAACAACAGCAGCGAGGAGAGTCTTGGATTTCCTTTGAGGCTGAGGCAAACTGAGATAAGAGACCTGAGCATTCCTCAAGGAGAGTGGGCAGGCTGTCCTGTCCTCTGAAAGCTGATTTCCTGCTTGTGGAGCACCCCCTTAGCGAGGGACCCTTTGCTGGACCATCTTTCCTCTTAAGCAGCCCATCTGCTTGTCATCCCTGGGACTTCTGCTAAAGATGTTTGTCTCTACAGAGCTTTTCTGGGAGAGCAAGCACTTGACCAGGAACACTTTGTTCAGGGCCCATTTCTGCCATTCTGGACAGATTGAGTGTTAGGTCTCTAACCCTTAAAGTTTGCCTGGACACCAGCAAGTGACTATCTATGCCTGGGCAATTCCTGAGATGTGACCCCCTCCATCTAGAGCCCCCTGGCTGATGAGTTCAGTACTGACTGCGGGGGAAGAGTGGGTTCTGAGAGCTTTTCTGAGACCACCAAAATGGTGAATGTTAGAGAAGTGTGTGTGTGTGTGTGTGTGTATGTGTGTGTGTGTGTATGTGTGTGTGTGTGGTTGGCTCCTCCATACCTACAGAATCCTAGTGATGTGGAAACAGGTGGCTGCATTCTGTAGATAGAATGAGTGGGATTTCCTCATGGATGGGATGGGGATATGAGAAAAAAGAGATGGCAAAGACAACTTCAGGGCTTTAAATCTGGGCAACAGGAAGGTTTGTGTTGCATTAATTGAGATGAGGAGGTTATATAGGGAGCAAATTTAAGATGGGGGAGGGGAAGATTAGGAGTACAGCTTTGAAAATATGTTAAGATATATATATATATATATATATATATATATATATATATATTCCAGGTTCCAAATATATTTTAATTGTATATATTGCATTTTGCTTGTAGATGTATATAAAATCTATATATATGTCAAAAACTCATATATTAAAGGCTTGGTTCTCAAATCAATAAATGTGCTCAGTTGATTGAAGTGCCTGCAAGCAGGCACAGCCTCTGGGGGTTTCATCCCCAGGCCTGCTGTGATGGCCCTGCTCCCAGAAACAGCAATTGAGATTGTGCGTGGTGGCACGCACCTGTAATCCCAGCTCTTGAGAGGCTGTAAGCAGGCAGATTACTATGAGTCTGATCTAGTAGTGAGACCCTGAACACCCTGTAGACCCTTCCTTAAAAAATAAAAAAAAAAACCCAACACATAAAAACCAAATCAATAAATGACACACCACGTGAACAAAAGCTAAAAATAAAAATCATGTGACCATCTTAATAGATGCAGAAAAAGCTTTTCACAAAGTCCAACACCCATTCACGATAAAAATCATACAGAAAATCAGAATAGATGGCCTTTACTACAACTGATAAAAGCCATCTATGAGAGAGCAACAGCTAACATTATACTAAATGGACAAATCTAAAAGCTTTCACTTTAAAATCAGGAGCAAGACAAGCATACCCACTATCACCACTTCTTTTCAATATAGTCCAGGAAACATGAGCCAGAGCAATTAGACAAGAGAGCAAAATAAAAGGAATAAAGATAGGGAAAAGAAAAAGTGAAATTATCATTATTAACAGATGACATGATATTGTACATAGAAGACCCCAAAAACTCCACCAAGAGACTTGAAGATTTAATAACCAAATTCAGTAGCATAGCAGGATACAAAGTCAACACTCAAAAATCAATAGCATTTCTATACACAAAAAACAAACACACTGAGAAAGAAATTAGGGAAACCATGCCTTTCATAATAACATCCCCCTCCCCCCAAAATACCCCCTTAGGAATCAATCTAACAAAGGAAGTAAAAGATCTGTACAGTGAAAATCACAGTACTTTAAAAAATAATTTTGGAGTGACACTGCTTGGAGCCCGCCGGATCCTCATTTGACCTACAGCCCAGGCCCGACGTAGAACCCTTCAGCAGAGCTACCTGCAAGGAGGCAAGCGGCAAGACCCACCCAGCTAATTCAGGAGCAGAACATCTTGCCAGAGTGGCACAAAGGGTTCAACTCTAAAAGCTGCAGCAGGAAGAAGTAGAATACAGCAGCCAGACTCCAGCCAGATCCAAGCAACACCCACCTGGAGGAATCTGAACTTCATAGATCTGGACCTGGTGCTAAGGTAATAACTCTATCTAAGCTCTATGCCAAAGGTCAGAAGATGGTGGTATACAAAATGACAAAGAGAAGGAACAAAATGCAGTCTCAGGCCCCGAGTCCACCCAGAACAAATGCAGGAGACACTAGCATAGAAGAAATTGGAAATCACACACCTAAAATCTCTGAAATAATAGTGTTGTAAGTAAAGAAACAACTGCAAAAAGGTGTAGAAGAAATCAGATCAGAAATAATTTCTGAAGTAAAAAAAAGAAATCATAACTATAATCAAAGAGGTACTAGGTGCTTCTAAAGAAGGCATGGATAAAAAATAGAGGAGAATATAAAAATGATGGAATCCTCGAATGAGCAATATAAGAAAGAAATAGAATGTATGAAGCAGATTCAAAGTGATATACAGAAAATGAAAACCTCACTCACAAGCTGGCAAGAATGTTTGAATGAAAGTGAAAATAGACTTTCAGACCTTGAAGACACCATTGCAGCTAGTGAAAAAGTAAGAAAAGATCTCTTAAAAACAACTAGTATGCAGGAAAAAAATAATTCAATACCTGCAAGATGATGCAAAGATGAACAATGTGAGACTAATAGGCATCAATGAGAAGGAAGGAGTCAATACAAATGATATAAGAAGAATATGGGCAGAAGTAATAGCAGAAAACTTCCCAAATATGGGGCAACAATCTGACATTTAGATAGCTGAAGCATATAGAACTCCACAGAACATCAACCCAATTAAAACCACACCCAGACATATAATAATCAAGATCCCAGAAATTCAGCACAGGAACAGTGTCCTAAAAGCTGCTAAAGAAAAGAAACAGATCACATTTAAAGGAAAACCCATCAGCATAATGTCAGATTTCTCTTCACAAACCATCAAGTCAAGAAGATCATGGAGCAAAGTACTTCAAGTCTTGCAAGAAAACAAATTCCAACCCAGACTAATATACCCTGCAAAACTCGTATAATGGAGAAGTGAAATACTTCCTTGACGAAGAACAACGTAAGAATTTCATGATGACAAAGCCAAGCCTACACAGGCTACTAAATGATGTTCTGGAGCAAAATGATTACAGCCCCATGAATGAGAATGGAAAGAACCCACCAAATAGGGCAGACAATTAAACACAGGAGAATAAGAGGTATACAAAAGTAGTCTTTCAGTTATTCTTTTGTGTACAGCAGCAAAATATTTCCATCAGCATACTCTACAAATGGATTTCTCCTGTACCCTATAGGGCATGATTCCATCTGGTTCTACAGGGTGGATTTCAAGGAAATAACAGTAGCTCGGTCCCACAAGTGATGCCTGGCCACCAGTAAGTGTCATGGACATTATCCATGTCCACAACACACTACAACTTTGTGCAATATCCTATCTATCCCCAAACTGTTAGAAGTGCTGGTCATTTATTTGCCATTCCAGTATTTATCTTATGTTTTATTCTTGGTACTTCTTTACTATCATGAAAACTTTTTCTCAGTTCAATTGTTTTGAAACATTTAATTTTTGTAGCCCATTGGTGTGGATGGAGAAAGAGAACTCTGGCTTTATCCCTGAGCCTGCACCCTGCCGCCACATAACTGTCTTGAAGCTGCTTTTCAGTGGCTGGCAGAGGAGGGAGGCCCTGCCAGGAGGAGCCGGGAGCCCTGCAGGGTGCCTACAGAAGCCACGGTTTTGAAGGTGCCAGCTTACAAGTCCCTGTGATGCTGCTCTGAGAGGAGGGATCTCTGGTGCTCTGAGACAGCTTTTCAGGTGCTCTCCTTCCTGTTGTGATTCTGTGTGTGCTGAAGGGGTAGGAAGTGCTGTAATCCTGTTATCCTTGTCCTTTTTAACTCAGGAGTCCAAAATCCAATTCCCAGAGACCATCAGCAAAAATAACGAATGCAGAGCCAGAGGAAGTGCCAGAGGCTGGGTGTCTTTGCCAGATCTCGAATGAGGCCAGACTCGGATGAACCCCTTCCTGAGGGTGAACTGGAGGAAGGCACAGCCCTTCATCTGGCCTTCCCACTTCACTCCACTCTCCAGGGTGAATGGCTTTGTCTGCATGCACCCCACTCCTCCACGTACTCCCCCTTCCTTCCACAGACTCCCTGCCCTTCAATATAGCAGAGTCCCTTTTTAGACAGAGATCATGTTGTCAGGCAGAATTTAAGATTGATACCTTGAATTCTTAGCCTCCTTGGTAGAGATTTCCTTTCCTGGTGTTATTTCCACTGCAATCCCCAGAAACAGAGAGCTGGGCATGGCTACAGGAGCGTTGACCGCTGACCCACCAGCTTTTGGTCCCCAGAGGGCTTGTCAGGAGCTGTTGTCTGTGATTGCAGCCTGTGGTCTCCCCTCCTTACTCTCTTGTAGGAAGCGATTGATAATGCGCTTCCACACTGGTCAATTCAAATGCATCAAAAGCCCACAGACTCTTAAGAATGCTGAAGTAATTAAGGGCAAGCATTGACTAGAAGGGTACACACACTTTCAAATAGAAAATTAAAAATCACCCACAACTCCATAATTTAGAGACAGCCACTGTAAACATGTAGGTTGTTTCCTTCTAGGTTCTTTCTGCCTTATTTATAAAGCATCGCTATGATTGTACTGCTGAGTCTCTTTTTCATCTAGTCTACTTCCAGGTGAGTATTACAGGTGAATGCTGGGAAAAATGCACCAGTCATTGTGTGCCTTGCACAGATAATCCTCAGCTTATCCAGCATGGATCTCGCTTCTCATATCCAGCAGGTCCCAGACACGATGAGGCCAGCATTGAGAAGTCAGCATTTTCCTTAGGCTTCATCAGCTTCCTCCTAAGCCCAGGTCTTCCTGCACTCGCTTAGCCTCACCTCTAGTGGGTGCTAGTTTCCCCATTCCCTCCATTTACTCTGAGCTCAGGAGCCTTGGGCCCAACTGGAGGGGAGGCAGCTAGTCAGCCCTTGCCGGTCTCCTGAGGGTACCACCTTTAAAAATAATTTGTTCTTCCATCTGGGATTCAGGGTACTTCTCTGTTTTTCTTCATGGAAGAAGCCGGGGCTGTTGATGCTCACATTACCATGAACGCCAGCACAGGCAATCCCATTGGTCGCCAGAGAGCAGTCTCAGGCCTACTAGAGTCTCAGCAGGGTGCAGGTAACAAGGCTGTCTCTTGACCAGGTCAGAGCATCTCCTCCAGCACAGAAAGACATAAGGCGATTCCTGTTTTTTTTGCTTTGTCCCAGTGCTCTGCCTGGGATGTGCTTGTGTAGGACATCACCTCACCCCCAGAAGGGGCTTGTGCTATCCAGCTAAGGCTTTTCTCTTGGTCTGCATGCCCTTTGCCTCTGCGGGTAGGTCCTGCCCCTCTGAATACTTCACTCCACTCTCCTACCTGGCTGCCTTTTCCCTGATCTTGACCTTTGCCCAGAATTCCTCCAGCACTTGCTGTCACTTGTAGCACTGCCCTCAGAACCACACAGCCAGGGCCCTGTTCTTCAGCCCTCCTGGCACTGTAACCCTCTCCACAGAATGGTCCTTTTCTAGACTATATTCCATGAACCTAAGACACCAGAATTCACCCTCCAAGTACAGTCCATCCTCTGTGTGACACCCAGGCCTAGCGGCTGCTCCCTGGGACCACAGTTTGGAGGCTTTGGTAGATGCATGGACCGGTGTGTCTGCACACAGGCAAAGCCCCTCAGTGTGGAAAAGGCAGGGAAGGCTCAAGGAAGAAATGTCTCTCAGAATACCTTTATCGGTATTCTTGTTTGTAGTCTTGCTCTGGGCTCTAAAAAGGGTGGTGGTGTAGGGGGTACCACTTCCTGGTACCCACAAGTATGGATATTTACTCCTTCCTGTCTTAAAAAGTGTGGGGTTGGTGAGCTGGCTCAGTGGTCTAAAGCACCTACTTGGAACAAGCTTAGCAAAGCACAGGGACCGCGGGTTCAATCCCCCAGCACCACATGCCAGCCATCCCCGCCCCCTGGTGGGCTGAGCTGGCCACACACACACACACACACACACACACACACACACACATAAATAAAAAAATTAAAAGTGTGATCAAGATATATGGTGAATGCTTAAATTAAAAATAATTAATATAGCATGAGGATCATGGTCATCAGTCTCCCTCAGAATATTCCCTCATGCTGTGAACACACTTATTCCATTATTTTTGCCTTTTTTTTTTTGCTAGCTCAGCCACCCTGGGGTCAGGGCTGGGGTGGCATGCAGTGCCAGGGATCGAACCTGTGATCTCTTGTGTCCGCCTAAGCTTGCCTAGGGAGGGGCTTTAGACTGCTGAGCTAGCTCGCTGGCCCATTTTTGCCATTTTTTGAAGTAGTCCTGAAAGTCTTCTGTTGTGAGTGGCTTTACCACATGTGATAAAGCATACAGCCAATGCTGCTGCTCGGTGCACCCTGTGGAAAGCCAGCCTTGTGAAAACACCACGATGTGTCCTTAGTCACCTTAGTCACCATGCTGTTTCCAGCTTTTCTCTAAAGTCAAAGTGATCATGAATGGTAAATGCTTTCAATCAGTTCAGGACACTGAAGGGGCCCCAACTGTGCAATTAAAGATGTGAAAGAGGACTTCAGAACTGCTTTGGAGATCAGCAAGAATAAGGGATGAGTGTGTTTGAGGCAAGGGACAGTGTCTGAGAGGGATTCATGGCAATGTACCTTTTACTGTAGTAAGTTAAAAGATTTAGACACTTGCCATTGTGTAGAGGCTAATAATCGTGTCAATTTGAGAAGTTAAAAGCTTAACTAAGTCGCTCAGCAATTCCACACCCCAGGGCGTGAGGCTCTGCCCTGGGGTGTGGAGGGCCCACCCTAGAGTGACTCATCACTTAAAGGATACAAAAGGGAATTGAGGAAGGATGGCGTGTTCCATTTCCTTGGAGGAGCTCTGGTCTTCACAGTCAGCTTGGACATTGTCTCCTGGCTTCTAGTGCAGAGTCTTTGGCTTCCACCTTGGGTCCTTCAGCCTTCTGATGTAGGCTCATCAGCCTTCCATTGCAGATCCATCAGCCTCCTGATATGGACTTGCATGGAACACTGCAGTGAGCTCCGGCCATTGGACTGACTCCTTCAGTCTCCAGTGTGCCCTCACCCTCTGAAGCGTCCTCGTCAGACTCTGGCTGACAGTCATGAGGCACTCTTGTAATTTCTTATACATTTGCACATCTTGTGTTATATCTGTTCCTCTGCTGGCTGCCCCCCATACTTACATCTTTCTCTAGGTGACAAGGATGGAGGCTGCATGGGCAAGGTCATGGCTCTTCTTTTCTATGTCTTCCATGCTGTCAAAAGGGTACAGTGAGAAATGCCTGTGTCTACCCAGGAAGGACTGCTCCAGGGCACCAGCTTGTTCTTCCCCAGCCCCCTCTCTAGGACATCAGCCATCTAAGTGTGTCACTCCTCCAGCCGCCCTCAATTAGGAGAAGGCCTGTGTCCCCAGGCCTGGAGTAGTAGCTTTGCATCTTCACCCTGGAAGAGCCATGGCTAGGCTGCTCGGGTGTTCCTTACAGTTTGGGAAGATACTTGGCAGGTCACGGGGCACAGTAAATACTGGGTGAGTTAAGTGTGGTGACAAAGCACATGGTCCTCCTTGGGCTAATAGGAGACATTCTTCAAGTGGTCAGGAAGGACACCTTAAGTCAGTGGAAGACTTGGGGCAAGCGCCATCATAGAATGCTGTGGTGGAGAACTGCAGAAGCTCAAGGGACCTGAGGGGGAAGAATCATGGTGGATATGTGTCCAGGAGTGGCTCTGGCACAGGTGGCATGGCCCAGGTGTGGGGCTTCACCTCAGGGCTGGGAGTTGCAAGGCCAGGCCCTGGGATTGCTCTGGCCGCTGGGATCTCACCTCTCTGTCTGGGCTGTGAATGGTAAGTTCAGGAGGAGGCAATCCTTTCTGCACCTGGCCTGGCCACCTGGCTTGGGTCCCAGAGATGCTACCAGACTGAATGAATGTCCCAAGGAGCAGAGGATGCAACTGCAAGACTTTCACCAGGGCCAAACTCTGCAGGAGCTCCAGGCCTGTCTCTGTTTCCCATTCTTTCTTTCTTCTAATTTAACGCACAAGATGAAATGCACCTTAATTAGGAGGATTATATGTCTTATAAATTTAATATTCAAACAGAGGGTCCCCCCACCACAGCATATTTATTAAAGATGTCTTGGGAGAAATGTTAATGAATCATGACACCATAAATATTTAGAATGAAGACACTGTAGTCAAGGAAGAGAGAAAAAAGGAAAACAGATTTGTTTTTCAGTACTGAACCCAGGGATTTGTGTATGCCAGGAAGTGCTCCACCACTGAGCTATATCCCCAGCCCTTTAAAAATTTTGCTCTGACACACTGTTTTGCTAAGTTGCCCAAGCTGGACTCTAACTTTCAATCCTTCTGTCTTAGCTTCTTGAGTAGCCAGGGTTATGGAAAACAAG
>NW_004524591.1:25750179-25753384 GCF_000260255.1 Octodon degus | reverse complement strand
GCTTGCCAGGGAAGCGTTTATTCTCCTGAGCCATTTCCCCAGCCCTGAAAACAGGTTATTTGAAGAACCAAAAAGGAAGCAGTTTCTTTTAGGACTGGGTGTGCTGCTGGGGCTTTTTGGCTTTGTGGTTGGGGCAACAATGTGATTTAATGGTTCAGATCTGCAAGCTGTGGTCCTGTCCAAAGCTGTGGGGCTGTCATGTGTGCTGGCAAGATTGACTCTGAGTTTGTGCTGTGGTTCAGGATGCCAAATACTCTTCCAGGACTGGGGAGAACACTGTGGCCCAGAGTGGTACTCAGTTGGATCTTCTCCTACAGGCTTTTGGGAGTAGAATCAGTCTAGATCCAGCAGGTGGATGCTGAAATTCCACCCAGATGTTTAATATTGTATCATTGAAACAGTTTAGATAGGAGGGGAAGTGAAGGGGGAGAGAGAGAAACAGAGAGGGAGTGGAGAGGAGAGGGAAAGGAAGGGAGAGAGAAGGAAAGGAGAGGGAGAGGAAGAGGGAGACCCCTTGACAGAAGCCTACAGGTTCATCTGCACACGTTGGGAAGAATTCTTTGGTGGTCATGGTCCCCAACTCCTTTATTCCTCCAATTCTGGAAGAATCTCAAATCCCTGTTTCCTGATGGAATTGGTTTATTGAATAGCCTGGATGGAGAGGCTTACAAAGAAACCAGGTGTGTGTGGGGTTTCTCTTGCCATCCTCTGGTGACATCTCAAACAGAGCCCCGGGTCTGGTTTCTTGGAGGAAGCACAGTGCAGTTGGGTCAGCTTTAGGCAGAACTCATGCTTCCCCATCCTACCCAGTGCTGCCCATATCTCTCGGGGCAGCCTGGCCCAGCCACCCAGAGCAGGTTGCTACGGCAGCTATGGGCATGGGTTTTTGGTGATGCTTAGGAATTTGCTTCCTGCTGTCTGTGCCAGGGCTGGCAGTAAATAGTAGGGAAAGATGGCCAGTGGACCAACGGGCACACTCAGCTGGCCTCCTGCCATGGGGCCCAGCATGTCCTTGTGCAGGAGCTTCTGTAAACCTTTCTGCTGGTACCACACTCACCCGACTCAGCTTTGGGCAGTCGTGCTCCGCCCACCCTCACAGGCAGGCAGGGAAAGCCATGCATCGTAAGGCCACCCCTGTCCTGCCCCTGCCTTCTGTTCGTATAAATCAGGCTGGGGATGGGCTTCTGCCTGGAGTTGAGGGAGGGCCTTTTTGTACATTTCTGGCAGCTCCTTAAGAACATAAAGAACATTTTGTCTCTTTGAGGCCTTAGCTGTGATTCTCCAAGCCAAGGCAATTGGAGAAGTATCTTTCAGCCAATGCTTACATTAACTTCCTGTGATGACATGACATGTGGGCAGTCATAAATGGACATTCCTCCCCATCTTCTCATTCATTCATTCATTCATTCATTCATTCATTCATTCATTCATTCACACAGTGAATTCCTTTAGCTCAGTGTGAGGGACAGAGGCAAGCAAAGTGGTTGCCCTGTCCTCAACAGTTGAGGGTGGGTGGGAAGACAGCATGGCCCATGAGTGCTCACACTGCATGCAATGCCACCTAGGGAGGGCAAGGATAAGGAAATGGATGGGCCTGTAGATATTTTTGGCCTTGCAGGCAGGACTCTCAGGGAAGGCTTTCTGGAGCAAGCAGTAAGAAGCTCAGGTTTAGAAGCTGAGCAGTTTGCTAAACAAAGGAGACAAACTAGGCAGGGAGAATGCCATATGCAAAGGTCCAGAGAGAGAGATTACCTGGTACAGGAGGGGAATCATGGGAATCTCAGGATGTGATCAGAGAGACAGGGCAGGGTTTGATGGCCCAGATGAGGTATAGGTGGTACTGAAGAGAGCCCAGGAGAGGGTGTGAGGACCACAGATCCTGATGAATATGGAGCAGGGCTGGTTCCAGAGCAATTCCTGGCAGTGGATGGAGATAGAGTGTCTGGCCGTGTCCCATCAGGGAGACTAACAGGATTCTCTGGTTCTGTCTGGCACTGGATGAGTTCAGGAAAGAGAATCTGATGGTCTGGGCTGGGCTGAACTGTGGCAGATAAAGGGGGCTGACTTGAGAGACATCCACTTCTCATTTGCTTCCTCCTATTGTGTATTTCAGAGAAAGCAAAGATGGCCCTGACAAGGCAGGCACCCGACCACCCCCGACAGCACCTCCCTGTCCAGCATGCCCACTAGTTGTGCTGGTGCCTCCTTCACCTCAAAGATTGATGATTACAGACCCTGGTCTCTTAGCTCTAGGGTCAAGGCACATAGATGGCTAGGATCAGAGTTGCCATGGCAACCCAAGGCAAGTTTGGCTTTGTCTTGGCAGTTGGAGGTGATAGAGACAAAAGTGCTGAGATGAACAAAGGGTTTTGTGCCTGAATGGAGGTAAGACAAAGGGGGTTTCTCCTTGTGCTATGCAGGGGAGGAGGTGGGCAGCTCTGGGAGGCAAGGCTGGGTTTTGGCCTGGTGGCAGCCCCTGGAGGGCCTGTGGTAACTACTGTAGCAGAAAATGTTGTGGAGCATGGATCAAGGCACCTCCCAACTGAAGACACAGGGCAGCCTTGCTGTTTGAGTCCTGAGATCAAAGGGGACAAAGGGCACTGAAAGTGTGCGCGTGGGTATCAGGCAGGGCATAGTGTGGGTCAGCGTCACTAAGATGAAGATCCTGAATTTTCTGGGAGTGTTGGGGTTTTGTGAGAGGCCTCCTGTCCTGCCCACTCATCATGTCCTTAATCTCGTCATGTCCTGTGTCACATGGGTCTTGGCTCTGTGAGGACATCTTATCCCACTTGCTGCAGGATGCAGGGCAGGCCCTTCTCCTCCCAACCCTCCCTCAAGCCCTGCACACCAGCTTGGCTGTCCGTGTGGCTCCCTGCTCCAGTAGTGCCCTGTGAAGGTGAGCCCTAAGGTGGGCTGGAGTTCCTGCCCTTCTGGTGACATTTGGCTTGGAAAGCTCTGGAACACTGTTCTGAAACATGGGAAACAGAAGCAGATAGTGGCTAGAACCCCTAAAAATCTCCTGGCCCCCTGAATTCTTGTGGTCTGTATCTGCAGGGACCTACTGCCTTTCTCATTGTGTCCTTGAGGTATTTAAAGAATAAGAGAGAAGGCTGAGGAACTGACGGCTAATGCTGCTCCTGGCTGCTGCTGGCTGCGTCTGCCATCGTCTGCATCTTATGTTTCCCCCTCCCCTCCCCTCCCCTTC
>NW_004524591.1:25726790-25749086 GCF_000260255.1 Octodon degus | reverse complement strand
GAGACACAAACCATAACAGGTATGTTTGGAAGAGTGAGCAGAAGCTGGAGGTGGGTTTTAGAAGGTGCTCTTGACTGTGAGGAATGCTTGGTGCTGCCGTAAATGACCTTATGGGTGTCCTGGTCCTTCTGCAGCTTTTGATGACTACGGGATGGGTTTCAATGAATAGGGACCTATTGCCTGCTTCCTGGAGTGGATGGACCTATTTGCAGCATCGTTTTCACACACCCAGGAGCCTCAGGCGTCCCTTGCCAGGGCCTGTGTGTGGCTTGGAAAGAAATGCTCCCTTGATCTTGTTCTTGTCCTTGTTCTGATACAACTTCTGGGTTCCTGGAAGCTTTTGTGCTAACCATAGAGGTAAGATTGAGCACAGACTCAAGCAGGACTGCTGGCTTCCAACCCTAGAGTCTCCAGCGATTCCCTGTGACTCTGGCAAGTTATGTAGCTTCTCTGCAGGTTACTTTTCTGTCTGTGCACTGGTGATCAGAATGGTGCACAACTGCATGCGTTAATACATATTTGAAATTAAACAAATGGGATCAGGAGGTGTAGCAGCCAAATTCACCCCCTGGGAAATCACAAAAGAATGGGGCGGGTGACTACAGCTTGTGGGGGTGTCCGGCTGCAGGGTGGGAGTGGCAGAGATGCCTCCTTTGGAGTCCCCATTCCTGTCCCCCTGTGATGTCTGGCTGATGTCTTCAGGGACAGTGCCACCCTGGCTAAGTCACTCATAAAGACAATGAAGTGCGTGCTGTTCCTGCTGGGTCAGTGTGTGCTTCACCCAGCATTGGGAGCCTTTTCCAGAGAGGTGCAGCTTAGCTTTGTGAGGCAACGCTTAGCTTGCACACTCCCAAGAGTGCGTGCAGGTAATTTGAAGCTTCTTTGCGCAAGCCTGACTTGATTTTCAGTGGGCAAAGCTGTTGGTAAATCTGGGAGGAGGTGGTGTGGGGGACAGGGAGTGTGGCTCCCCAGTCTCCTGGGAGTGAGGGGTCTCAGAGACCCAAGATGATCAGGGAAGGTGGCTGTGGTCAGCAGGTTTTGGGCTTCCATCCTCTTCCAACTCCTCAATGGTATGTGGAAGGGGACTAGAAATGACATCTGGAGGGCAGAGGGAAGAGGAACCTGCCTGGCCTGGGCGTCTGTCCTGTATGTGGGAGGGGTGCAGGGCATGAGCCATACAATATAGACTTGAAGGGGCTGGGGATTTGGCTCAGAGGTAGAATGCTTGCCTAAGAAGCTGGAAGCCATGGGTTCAGTCCTTGGCACCAGAAACAATAAAATAAACCTCCCCTAAAAAAAAAAAAAATTCAACCAAAAAAACAAAACAAAACAAACAAACAAAAAAACCCAAAAAACCAGTAAAATCAAAAAAGAGAAAAAACAAACAAAGCAACAATATAGACTAGAAAAAATAAAAGCAAATGAGCTGGTATGGTGGCTCGTGCCTGTAATCCCAGAGCTTTGGGAGGCTGAGGCAGGAGGATGGCAAGTATGACCCCATTCTGGGCAACTTAAGGAGGCTCCGCCTCAAAAACAAACAAACAAACAAACAAACAAATATGAGGACATAGTACAGTGTGAATGCCATGTGTTCACTCCTTGGTACAAGACAACTAGACAAACAAAAACAAACACATAAGCTAACATGAGGGAAGTTTCTTTTGTCAAGAAGAAGAGGAAAAGAAACCAGTCTCTCCCTACCTTAAAAGAACAACATGATTATTGTTATCAGCTTATAACAAGAAAAACAAGCTATTTACATTAAAGAAATAATTTCAAAATAAGTGACATGCGCACATATGACACCATGTCAGTGTTGCCACATGTGCCAGCATGCGTGTGCACATACACACACAAACACATGCACGCACACAGCCCTGCTTTATCACCTCATCCTGATTTTCATTTTGCTCAAGTCTTGGCAGGCCTAGGCCTATGGACTGGCTTTCCTATGAGGGCCACCAGGCTGTGGGGACAGAGTGAGCATGTGGGGGGTGAGCTGGAAGTGCCCTTGGCCTGAGAAGTAGCCTGTCTTGCCCTTGGTCGGGGGAGGGAGAGTGGGCATCTGCTCAGAGAAGCCTGGATTGATTCTTTTTAAAGTTTCTTTTTAATTCTTTTATTCATTTATTTATTTGATACAGGGTCTCCCTATGCAGCTCAGACTCATAGTGATTGAAAAGTCGAGGCAGCTGAACCCACTCAGAATCTGACCAGATGCACTGACATGAGTAAAAGCAGGTTTATTGGAAGCTCAGGTGGAGGGCTGTCTCACGGACCAAGACAGCACTGAACAAGTGGGGCAGGAGACTTTATAGGAGGGTGATTGCAGGCTGGAACAGCCAAGTCACACGTGGACATTATTTGTCTTCCTTGTGGTCGAATCAGAGTCAGGTCGATCTGTTCTGCAGTTTTGGGTTTTGCTCTGTGTGGGATTAAGGGAGAGAGTTTGGGGGCAGGGTGCCTGGGGAACTTTGAGTCCTGACCTATCAGTGATTCTCCTGTCTCAGCCTCCTCAGCTCTGGGATTACAGGCATGCACCACCATGCCTGGATTCAGTGGCTGGCAAGGCATGCTGAGGTTTCGGGGCTGGCTTGGCACGCGGCACAGGGGATCGAACCTGGGACCTTGCACTTGTCAGGCAGGTGCTTAAACCACTGAGCTATCTCTCCAACCCATGGATTGACTCTTGAGAGCAACAGCTGTTAGATGCAGAAAAGGCAACTTGAAAGAGGGAGGGGATCGTAAGACTGAGGTGTCTTCTGAAGGTCAAAGACAGTGCTCCTTCATTGCTCTTCCTGAACACACACCCTCCCACGGACTGCAGGTCCCATGACAGGCATCTGTTCCCTGCAGGCTGAACTTGCCATTTTCCAAAAGAAGCTTGGCATGAGCAGAGGGCCCTCATGAATTTCGTGAGGTCTCTGCGGAGCCCAGCTGGGAACTGCAAGTCCAGAGCTTCCCCAGCCAGCTGATGTAAATTGGGTGTGTGCATTGTCTGTGGCTGGTGGCTCACTCCCCAGGGGCCAGGTGACAGGCTGTTAACAGCTTCCCTGGGGAGACCACGATTTTCTCCGCATCATCTTCAGAGTCTTTGCTCATCAGTTCAGCTTTTTTATGTGCAGTTCCAAGCTGCCAACTGACATTGTCTTTATCTGCTTTCACGGTGAGTTCTGACCATCTCTCATGTGGGAAAATGCCTGGCAAGACATCAATTTCCTCTGAACGGAGATTCCGAATCGCCCATGAAATGAAAGCTTGCTCCCTGCAAGATCTTTAATAGAGCCACAGCCCCAAGTTGGCAGCTGAGCTACTTGAACTTTTGCTGGTGCCAAGGACAATGCCCACCAGTTCAGGAATGCACAGCATCGGTGATTATCTAGGCACACATATGGCCCTGCCCCTGTGTGCGCACACACACACACACACACACACACACACACACACACACTGACTGATCTGGGGTTGGAGAGTGCAGGGATTGGGGGAGAATGGAAAGGAGAATCAAAAGAATCAGACACCACTCTGCTACTGAAGAGCTCTGTGTTACAGGGAGAAGGGTTGACTTTGGCCCCAACTCTGCCTTCTAAGTTGCTATGGACCCCTGGGAAGGCCACTTCACTTCTCTGAGCTTCCTTTGCAGAATGGGCATGAAGGCCTAAAAAGACTCTGTCTCAGGCAGGGCTTAAGGCAGGAAATAGAAGCCACTCTAGAGCAGGCAGAAAGGAATGGTGTGCGGGTCTTTACAAAGCCATTGGAAGAGCCAGAAAAATGGAATCAAAGTGTTCCAGGCCTGCAGACCACTGCCACAGTAGCTGTCTTTGCTGATGTGATTAAGCTTTCTCCTGCTCTTGAGGCTGGAGGCAAAACCATATACTCTGGAATCCAGCCATTGCTGACAGTTCCTGCAGCACTGACGGTGCTCCTGAGAGATGGCATCTCTGGGCTCCAGTCTCCAGACTCCATGTGATGGCATCCAGTGCATAGATCCCAGGCTGAGCCACATGAAGGCCAGGAAGTGTTGCTGTAGTTTTGTGAGCTTAGGGGACAGAAGGATGACATGGAAACGATGAATGGATCTGAACATTTCGCAGTCTTTCTGCTCCCAAGTTCCCATGATTCTGCTAGCAGATGACAACAGAGGAGTCTCGCCAGAAACACCAGCTTTTCCAGTTTTTCTTTTTAAATTTGTCTTTCTACTGTTTTGCCACCCTTTGTGCATGACCCACAGACCAGAAAGGCTGCAAGGCCCTGCATGCCGGCACAGTGGGTGTTTGTGCCCTTTGGGTTCTGCTTCTGCTGTCTACACTGTGGGGAACTGGGAGTGTCATGAAAGAATCTGCTGATTGCTTCTTTGTCTTTCTAAGGTTCCCCTCATGCCACCCTTTCATTCTTGTGGAGTTTTGAAACATGAAATTTCAAAGATGTAGGAAAGGGAAGTTTAGGAAGAAACGAAGAGTGGAGTCATGGCCAGGGTGTTGAACCCTCTTGCCCAGAAGAATGGGGTAGGATGCGAGCTCAGTAGGATTCCCGAAGGAGCCCGCCCTCTTCCCCCTTCCCGGGCTCCCCATCTTTCCCTCTAAGAGCATTCACTGAGCAGTGTGGGTGTCGGAGGCTGCTGCTGGGTGGCAAAGGGGACAGAGAACAGGAGAATTTGACCATGTGTGCATCCCTTCTCCAAATTGGCACTCCTGCTATTCCTGCCACGGAGAGGAGGCGGGGAAGATGGCCCTGCCTGGGACACTGCTGCCTCTCCTTTGAAACTGGTTCCACATCCAAGTGGCAGTGGTGGCAGCAAGTATGGGAAGCCTGATGAAGTAGTGAGGACAGTTTGTGGTGAGGAGGCTCCAAAGGAGATCAGAGGAGACCTAAGAGTGTTCCGGGCTCCTCAACCTTGTGTGACATTAGGGCTTGGGTCTCTTTCTGTGAAAGGCCTGGAAACAGGCTGTTTTTCAATAGGTAGCATCAGCCAGAGGTAAGTAGTCAGTTCAGCACTGAGTGCCTTGGGGTGGCACCCAGTCTGGCTATGACTCTGGCCCTGGGCCCCTGGGAGGGGTGATGCACCCTCCCCCTGGCACAGGTGGTTATCAGAATGTGACGTTCAAGTTGAGAAGGAATCCAGAGACCCAGCCCCTTTTTGAAGGAGGAATTTGTAGAGGCTGCGGTCTTTGCAGATAAAGCTCAGAAGCATCATGAAGCTATGTGCTCCGCTCGGCTGCACATTCCTACCTCCTTGGGAAGCTGAAGCAGGAGGAGCACAGCAAGTTCGAAGTCATCTTAGGCAAGGTAGTGAAAGTGTGTCTCAAAATAAAGTAATAAAAACAGGCTAGGGGTGTAGCTCACAGGCAGAGCGCTTGCCTAATGTGCAAAGACCCAGGTTTAAGCCTCAATCTTGGGAGAAATGCGTGCGTGCCTGTGTGTATGTGTGTGTGTGTGTGTGTGTGTGTGTACACATGTGTGCGCATGTGTGTTGGTGTGTGTTAGTGGTGGGCTCCCCACCTGCCATGGAGGGTGGTGGCTACTCTACTTAGCCCTCTTTGCTGTGACTGACCCTGGTTCTGGGCCTGGCTATACCTGTCCCTTCTCTTTTCCCATGTGCTCCTGCACCCTGGCCTCCAAGCTCCATCTCAGGTGATGGAGGGAAGGTGGAAAGGACCCCCGCTGGCTGTTGGGAAAGAACCCGGATGTGTGCTGACTATATTCACGGATGTTGTTATTCAGCAGGAAGAAAAGGAGAGGCGAAAAGCAAAGGGAGAAGATATTGTTTGGGTACAATCTGTGTTTGCAATTTTCCACATCGGTTCTTTTTATAAACGCTCCAAAAACAAGACAACAGCGGCGGCTGATTCAATATGCGCCATGCAGGAAAACAATAAGGAAAAAAAATAAGGGTTTTTAATAAGCACTTGGAAAGGGTGTAATTAAATCTCGGGCTGTGTTTGGAAAACAAGAATCTCATTTAGTGTTTTTGCCCCGGCGCTCCCTAACATCTGCACCCGTGTTTTCCGCTGGGCAATTACCGCGTCCTCGGCGGCTTGATTAACAAATACAGGTGCGGTCGCGCTCAGGAGGGGGATCCCGGCTGGAGCTCAGCGGCGGTGAGGCAGAGCAGAAGACTTGGCACCCACCCAACAGGTGTCGCGGGGTCCCTGGGGAGCTGGGAAGGAAGAGTCATGGGGCCCGCAGAGAAGGAGGAGAATGGCAAGGAGAGACCCTCTAGCTTGTTTGCCTGCTCTTCTTAAGAGTCTGATTCCACCACGGGGTGATGGGGACAGGAGAGTCCCTCTGGCCCAGGATTCAGGGACTTGGAAGGGCCCGAGCAAGTGAAGAAGAGACCTTTCAGTAAGAGTGGGAGCCCAGAGGTCAGCAGGGCCGACGTCTGCAGAATCGCTAAGGAGTGTAAATAGGAGCATAAGCCCCCCTGTACCTCCTGCGGTTCAAAAATAGCTGCCTTCACCGTGGCCTGTGCAGGGCTCCTAGCTGCACTGTACCTTCCCCAGAGCATCAGAGGCCGTTTTTGCTGCACAGTCCCTTGAGGCCAGCACTGTGCTCCCTGGCTGAGCCCTAGGCATGGCCAGGGCAGAGGTGCTGCCACTACAGTTACTGTTTTCTGGATGGGGAAGTTGAGGTGCTAGTGTTAAGTCACACGGCCAGACTATGTGGGCTGTAGATGGAGTCAGCTTTGTAGGTGTCTGGTTCCAGGTCTCTCAAGGTCACCCCCGCCCGCAGGGTCTGCTCTGCTTGTTCACCTTGGATTCTTTTCCTTTTCTCTTCCCATTCCATGCAGGTTTGGTTGTCATACAGCATAACAGTGTCCACTGTAGAAGAAGAGGTGTAGTCATGGTCCAATTGGGTTAGGGGACATCCTAATGTCCAGGGATGTGTGGTTAGGGCTCGCTCTATAGGAAATATTATAGTGGGGTCAGGCTTCACAACCTTTAGTAAAGCTATTAAGGCCTAAAGCAGTTTTAGAAGGCCTTCTCAACCTTAACATATTATCTGAGTATTGCATGCCACCAGGACATTTAAGATCAGCTATGTGCTTTTTTCCAGAGTAGAGCTCAGGTTGGCAGCTCCAGGGTGCTGAGAGAATCTGCTGACTTTGACATCTTGTGCTTTTCATGGGTTGTCTCTTTCTCCAGGTCTCTGATGTAGAGCCTGAGTGCTCAGTGCAAGATTCCTCTTCCTTTTCACCCCCTGTGACCTTTAGGAAAGGATTCTCCCTTGCTAAGTCTCAAGGACAGATGGGTTTTCTCACTAGAGACTGTGTCCAACTTCATGGTGCTACCTTATGGCTCTGGGATCTCCCACTCTGCGTGTCTGTTCTAGCCAGAAGTTGGCTCTGGTCCTTCCTTGCTTCCTCAGCTCCTCCCAACAGTGCTGAGGATACAGCTCCCCATGCCAGCTGGATGCAACCCTGTTTGGTGTGTGTGCTCATGGCATCTCCAGTGCCCAGTGCCAGGCTCTGGGAGAAGAGTTGGGGTTCTGGAGCAGCCAGCCTCCTTGCCAGCACTTGGCCCGGCTCCTGCTGCTTCCTGAGATGGAGTGAAGGAAAGCTCTCGATGCTCTGCTTGCTGCTGCTGCTTCTGTGGCGACTGAGGCTCTTGTAGCCTGTGGCTGGGTGGTCTTTGGGGCAACAGCTTTAGAAGAGTTGTCTGAATCAGCTCAACAAAAAGAGGGTGGGGAGAAAGAGAGAGAAGGAAGGGAGGAGGGAGGGAGGGAAGGAGGGAGGGAGGGGGGGAGGAGGCAACAAATGAGCACCACCAAATAAGGAAGTCAATTAATATTCTTGGAAATAGCTCTCCTAACAGTATCTCCTGTCATCAGTAAGCCAGAGCAAATGGAGAAAACCCAGATAAAGATGAAAAGATGAGAGTGGCAGGTCATTTCTTTAATGCCAGAACGTTCTGCCTGGAGTAGTTTTGAGAACATGAAACAGTTAACCATTACTCTTTCATGCTAATTGCAAACTTCAGAAAACACCTGAGTATGTCATTAATAACACCACCTGGCATGCATATTATACTTTCTTCTGGGACCTCTGATGGCAGAGAATGCATGATTTCATTTATTGTCCCTGCCATGCTGGGAGCAGGCAACACACCTCCCTCCTTTCGGTTTTGGATACAGAGGCCAGGGAGAGCATAGCATGTTAATGGCTCAGTCAAATCTGTCAGTGCCAAGCCATTGCTCCATCATTGAAATTCCTCAGCAGGGTCTTAAGTGTAGGCCTCTTTTGAGGGACTCACACTTTAGGTCTCCAGAACTGCTTAGCATGCTACAGGAAAAGGTGTGGAAGAAATGTGATGCTCACCAGATGGCTGTTCTCTGAGGTGGCGGCTAAAGTGATGGCTGTGCTCGTGGACTTTGTTTGTGGGGGTCACAAAACAATGGTGGAGGCCAGCACTTTCCCCTGTGGCCCAGGTGGGGAATCCATCGATAGCTATGGTTTCTGCTGTTTGCCAAGCCTAACAGCCGAGTCCTGCCTCTGAGGCTTTTGCCTCCCTGAGATCTGTGAAGGCTCCAACCACAGTCAGCTACAATGAATTGGAACAGAGATGGGCCCACCTTAGGTGTGGGGTTCTGACCACTGGGCATGTGACTTGGATGTTGGATGCTGCTGCAATGGTGCAAGGATGGGGCTTTAATCTGTGACTGCCCCTTTCTTGGGCCTACATGCAAGCCTATGCATGTTTATGACACCATGGTTCATGAACATGGTTAGAAATGATGAGCTACAAGCCCAGCACAGTGGCACAGGCCTGTAATCCTAGCATTTGGGAGGCTGAGGTGGGAGTATTAATTTGAGTTCAGGGCCAGCCTGAACTGTAGAGAAACCCTGCCTAAAACTAACTAACTAACTAACTAACTAACTAACTAACTAATTAACTAACTAACAAGAGTGACCTGTTAAAATCAGAAGTTAGTCCCTTATTAGTACTTTTTAGGGAACAAGTTTAAAAACAAGATTAAAGGGCACCCAAATCGTCCAGTGGAGCATGCGTGTCTTCAGGTCTCTTAGGCAGGCTGGATGTCTCATAATCTTTTTAATCCCTCCTGGAGGTATGGAGATCGTTTACCAGACAGTTAGGTGCCAGATTTTGGATAGACCAGTCCTTACTCAGACTTCTACTGGATCTGTAATGTGGATAGATAATCTTTCTGCTGCTCAGTCAGGCTAACAAATCCTATTTTATTTGGATGATCCTGTAAGGATGTGACACTTCTTAGGGACACAGGCAGGTTGTACTGGCTGAGGTCTGAGCTGGGTGCCTTGATGTTCCTTCCACACAGGGGTCTCTATGTGCCTGTGCTTCGCTGCATAGTTCAGTAGAAGGCCAGAAAGATGAAGATGAGGTGACAATGAGGCAAGAGAGTGACCGTTGCCAGCTTCCCAGGGTGGCCCAGCCTCTCCCTCTGCCCAGTGACTGCTACAGCAACCTGGCTTGAATTGCCTTCCTGTTTCTCACATGACTTGTGCTTCCTGGAGTGGGGCTAGTGTTAAAGGTCCTCCTATTGCAGAGCCAGAGCTTCCTCTCTTGCCTGTTGTTCTGCCCTAATCTGTCCTGATTTCCTCTCCATGGCTCAGTGTTTGGAAGATGTAAGCACCCCGGTATGCTTCACTGGCTCACCTTTGGAGTTTTCTGTGCCCCAGCCAATCTTTTTTTCACTGGGGCAGTTATAGATCAGGCAGTCTTTGGGTGACTTCATCCTGGGCTGAGGCCTTTCTGTCTATGAGGAAGTCAGCCCCATCTCCCTCATATCCTGGCCCTGAGATAAGGTTGTAACATCAGCAGCTGGGGGGGGGGGCTTTGAAAGCAAACACTTTTTCAGGAGTGTCAGAATGACCACTCGCTGTGTGCCCTTGACACAGTAACCCACTGCTGAGGAGGGGACATGGTCACCACATCCATTGTCCCTCTTCAAGAGGGCAGAAAGGTAGCATGAGGTTCATGGATGGGTGGCTTGTGGAGATGAACTTGACATGCTGGAACACTAGTGACATCACTTTCTCAGTGCCAACCTGCCTCACTCTGGCTGAGTCACCACGTCAAAGGTCTGCACTCAGAAAGCTCTGTAAGAGTCTGGATTCTTATGTGTGTGTTCTATGAGGCCTAAGGAACTAGAGCCTGGCCAACCTTCAGCAGTCTTGCAGAACTCTGGCTTAGCTGCCAAGGAGGAGTGGAGCAGAAGATAAACTATTCCTGACTGGTGCTCTCAAAGTTCTGGGTCTCTCTTAGACTGTGTCTTTAATGTCACATGCATTGTGGGTCATTCTAATGAAATAGATTGGAGCATTGGCTCTCAAGTCATTGTTTTCTGTTCTCCTACAGGCTTGCTTTTCATAGGTGGGCTACATTTTTCTATTCTTCTGTTTGTTCCTATAGAAAATAGAGAAAATACTCCCTAAATAATAATTTAGTAATCGTAGTAATAATGCTGTATTAGTACTTTTGAGCACCTACTACATGCTGGTGCCATTCCTTGGTATGCTCAATGCAAGTGAATGAAACAAATCATTCCTTCATGGAACTTCTTATATTCCTAGAGGAGTAAGAGGGGGTAAAAGTATGAAAATAACATTCAGCACATTGGATGTGATGAATTTGAGGAAGGCCAATAAAGAGAATGGTAGGTAAGTAGCACGGAAAAGGGAGGTGCTACAGGGTGTGACAGGGTGGCTGGCCATCTGGAGGAAGTGAGGACGGAAGCTGGGTGACTGCTTAGCGAGAAAGCTTCTGAGTCTAGGACATACCAAGGGCTATTTGAGTCTTTGAGGCTGAGGTCTGTTCAAGCCACAGCAAAGTGGCCAGTTTGTCTAGATAACAGGTGTAATAGTAACAACAGCATTAACACAGCCAGTGAGGTAGATAGCACTGTTTTGCCTACGACTGGCCTAACGCTATAAAGCTATTATACGGTGGATCGGAGCCTAGAAAGCTTGACTGCAGGCTCTGTTCTCTTACTCAGCAAATGGCAGGATGCAGGAAGGAGTTTATGGTATTTGTCGAGTGCAGTTTCTTAGAGTGGGAGAGAGAACCGTGGAGAGAGGTGCTTTCTGCTTTTTCTCCACCAGCAAATGTGTTACAATAACAAATCGATCTTTATGGACACCCAAGCACAGTGACCCTGAGTGAACCCAGAGGGAAGAAACATGAGAAAGGAGGAGGTAGAGGGGGAAAGGCGCCCCGTGGCTGGCGACCCAGAGGACTCTATTTTCCTGGAAGCCCCTTCTGGGGCTCTCCACTTCCTGATGCCGCAGGCGCTGGCCGTGGTGCTGAATGCTAATGTACGGAATGCAGGGAGAAGTCTGCCACGGTGATTTTTGCTATTGCGGCCGTCAGCACAGGGTGCCGCTTGTGTGCCTGGTGTACGATATCCCTATGAGCTGTGACCAGAGGGAAGAAGCAGAGGTGGCAGGGGTGAGGGTGGCCAGCACAGTTCTAGTTCTGGGATTGGTCCGTGGTGAATGAAGCATAACAGTGTCAGTGGTCCTGCCCTGGGGGACGCTGGCTAGGCACACTTGACAGAATGAAAGCTGGAGGTGCCCATCAGCCTCCCACTGCGGAGTGATCACAGTTCACCTCAGCAGACCTGTCCTTTCTGTGATCCCAGGCCATTTGCTTTCCTATCTTTGTGCTTTGAAAGTTTTTTTTCCCTCTCCAGGAATGTCTACAACCTACATGAAATCACCCTTGACTTCATGAAACCAGGTTAACTATTTCTCTTTTCAAATGCAGATATATATGTAGCTTATTTTACATGACTTGGTTATTACCTCTCTATGTTATACTGTCTAGGGAACATTTGTTTGAGGTCACAAAAGTTTTCCTCCTACTCCTTCTTCTTCTTTGACAGGGTCTTGCTATGTAGGTAAGGCTGGCCTCAAACTCACAGTGATCCTCCTGAATCAGTCTCCCTAGTGCTGGGATTATATGCATGTGGCACTGTGCTCAGCTGACATTGACATTTAAATTTTTTTTTCTCATTGACATTTTTGTTTGTTTTTTTGAGACAGGGTCTTGCTTTGTGGTTCTGGCCAGCCTTACAGTCATGTAGCCCAGGGTGCCCTCAAACTTGCAGAGATCTTTCTGCCTCAGCCTCCTAAGTGCTAGGATTAAAAGTGTGCACCACCATGCCTGGCTTCATTTCTTTTGAGCTTCCCACTAAACAATTCTGGGTCTATGGGGGCTTGTGGGTTAGCTCAGTTGTTTAAAGTACCTGCTTGGGCAAACTCAGGTGCAGGGGACCACAATTCAATCCCCAGCTCCACAAGGCACACCAGATGTATCCTTAAGGCAGCCAGAGCCAGCAAAACAAAACCAAAACCAAAAACAGAATCCTTCTCAATAATTCTGGGTCTATGATACAATTGCAGAAGTCTCAGACTCTTTGGAATTAGTGCTTTTCAAAAGCTTTTTGTAATCTTCCCTGTGTCTCTTTTTCAGAAGAGCTATAGTAGATTCTGTGTGGTTTAAGTCTCATTGGTTAAACCAGTGATTTAAAAACTCCCCCAGAATGTGTATGCATGTCTTAAGCATTACAGAGGAGATATGGAGAAATGTGGCCAAGAGTTGAGTCAAGAATAGTGGGTGGACCCAAAAGGACAATGTTTATGCTCCTTAGTGGAGGCAGTGTGTGTGTGTGGGGGTAATTATGCTGTATTTTGAGGTTTAATTATGAAAACTAAGGATTATGTTGGTTTGTTTTAAGATACTGCCTTAGATAACAGTTTCCCAGGTTATTGCTGTTGTACGGACACTTAGATTGTGTGCCTGTGTTAATAGCATTTAGCTATATCCTTTTTTTCAAGGAGATATTATCTAGTTACTCTAGTTTTTTCACCCGGGTGTTTGAGTAGAGCCAATAGTGATACTCTGCCTTGAAAGAATCCAGACTTATGTTCTCCTGGAGCCTGAGGGAGAGAAGAATAGAAGAAGGGCTTCCAATCACACACCTTCATCACCCTGCCCTGCCACACCGCTCGCACATGGTGATGCAGGTGAAAGCAGTTGCTGTCTCCCCCATCACCATTCTCACAGACTTGGTAGCTACTTTTCTGACTTGTAGGGTCGCATGTAGTAAAAGGCAGAATGTTGTCTTGGTGATGGGAGACTCTTGCAGGTGTGGATGACTGACAGCCTGGACAAGGCATCAGGCTTTCCAACAAGGCTGGGCCTAATATTAATCATCTGTCAGCCTGGCATCTCAGTGAGCAGAAAACGTGTGTGTGTGTGTGTGTGTGTGTGTGTGTGTGTGTGTGTGTGTGATGAACAGGGGCCAGGGAATACAAGAGCAAATGTTCAAATGATTTTATCTGATGAAGGTTTGGAGCAGTGTAGTGTCATTACAGGTGGACATAGAAAAATATAAGAGAGGAAATGATGGAAAAAGACAGACGAAGATGAAAAACAAAGATAGACAAGAAGGATGTGTGCATACATTGAGAGCAGACAGGGAGAGAAAGGCACAAACAAAGAGGAAATGAATATCCCAGGGTCGCAAAAAACCAGGAACTAGATATATTGTGACATCAACAGAAGGCAGAGACTGCAAGACAAAAGGCAACTTAAGCCATTTTCTGGTCTGTTAAGTCACCCAGGCTGCACAATGTGCTGGGAAATGATGTCTGTCTGTGATCATTGTTTACTTAGAAAGCTGGCTGACACAAGATGAAATGAACACAATAGGATGGAAAATTGCTAATAAAACAAAAATCCCTGCCGTTAGATTTTCATAGCCTAATTATTCAGCACGTTACTCACTAATGGCATGAGACATTACCATGCTAATGTGTAGGCTGCATATGTCAGGGAAGGGAGGGTGGGAGGGACTTTGACTCTCTACTGGTGGAGAAATGCTGTATTCCCAGATGGAGGAGGTTGAGATGAGTGGGATGCTGGTGGTCAGGGATGCGGGGCAGCATAGACATTCTGGGCCCAGGCAGGAATTAAAGCCCTGGGGTTTGTTCCTCTGCACTAATCTAAGCACCGTGGGCCCTTCTAATCCAATCTGCTCCCTGCATCCTCCATGTGCCCCTTCTATTTGCAAATCACATCACTGACACTAAGTAAGATTTGCGCACAAATAATAAGAAGTAAAATCTGGCTCTAAGTGTGCCACATAACTGTGGAAACCTGTCTTTGTTTACTTTTATACTTGGCATCCTCCGATCACTACCTGATTTAAATCATACAGAGTCAATTTATTCTTGTTGCTGCTTTTATTTGTTATACTAGGAGGTATCATAGCTATCTCTGACAAAGAAAAACATCCTGGAGTCAAGGGCATCTCTTCTACTTTCTTAGAAGCTCCCTATTCTGTCCATCCACAGATCTAGGCATTCATCCAGTACTGGCCAAATGCCTATTCCTAGCCCACATACTGGAATGCAAAGGAAAACACAGATCAACTTTTCCTGAAGACAATTACAGTTCCTGGTGGGACACAGGGTGGGTAGATGTATGAGAAAAGGGATATCCAAAGAAGAGAAAAGAAGCTGGAGGAGTGTCTTTAGCCAACATTTCTCTTCAAGTACGACAACAAGGCTGCAGCTGTAGAGGAGTGATTCTGTCTCTTGGACAATTCTGGAACTATAACCTGCATCCAAGATGGGGGGTGGCCCACAGATGGAAGGGCAGCCTGAATGTGTGTGTTTGCCAGATTCTGCCCCTCTACTGGGGCAGGACTACTGGTTGTCTGCTTTCCCCTTCTTTTCTCTGGAAACAGGAACATCTTCTCTAATGAGGAGAGAGGGAGGGAGGGAGGGAGGGAGGGAGAGAGAGAGAAAGAGAGAGAGAGAGAGAGAGAGAGAGAGAGAGAGAGAGAGAGAGAGAGACAGCCAGAGACACAGACAGAGACACAGACAGAGAGAGACAGAGACAGATACAGACAGAGACAGACAGACAGACAGAAACATACACACAGAGAGCTAGGCAGAAAAAGAGACAGATCAAGAGACAGAAACAGACAGACAGAGGGACACAGAGAGAGACACACGCAGGCACACACAGAAGTAGATCTTGCGATAGTGTACCATTTAATTCATGAATTTAGACATGTCAGTCTTTTGGACTTCTTGATTATGCAGAACAGCTCATTCTCTTTGTGCTTAAGCTTGTTTGAGGTAGATTTTTGTTACATGCAAATCAAGTAGCCCTTAATAATACCTTTCTTCTCCTTATCTCAGCTTTAGAATGCTTAAGGCATCTTTGGCCACCATCAACAGAGCGGGACTTTATAATTCTTTACAGCTAATGTATCCTTTCGTAGCCTGCCATCTGCTTTTGTGTGGTGGGTGAAGAGACAGGTCAAGCAGCACGCTGAGCAATACTCAGCAGAGTGAAAGCTGGTGCTGAGGTCCTTGATCGCTTACCTACAAAGGTGTTTTTGAAACACACTTTCCTCAGCCTTCCTTCTGTTACTCTTTGGACTTTTTCCCTCTTGTAAATTGATACTGAGGGTATGAAGCCAAGGGAGAATTTCATAAAAGAGTTAGTCTTTTTCAGCAGAATGAAGAAGCAATTAAGCAGGTGGAGCTTGCTTGAGGCATGGCAATATCTCTAGTGGGAATTAATGGGCTCCCAAAGCTCCATCTCCAAGTGGCTGCCACGTTTTACTGCATGCTGGTATGAAAGTTTCCTCTCTCCACCAACGTGCATATGTGTGTGTGTGTGTGTGTGTGTGTGTGTGTGTGTGTGTGTGTGTGTGTGTTTATAGTGATGTTGGGCTAGGATGATGAAACTGATAGTCATTTAGACTAATGACTGGCATTCTGAATTTTCTTTCTGGGGCATATGATAAAATATAATTCCCATTCTTTTAACAGTAGATGTGGCTGGATGACCTGTTTTTAATGACAGGTGAGTTGTACCTCTTCTCACTCATCCTCTTTATGGGCCATTGTGTGACTTTTTCTACACTCTTTCTTTGATAGTGATCAGTCACATTCAAATGGAGACTTTCCATCAACCAGGCTCTCTTTGAGTGAGGATAAAGTAGCCAACATAAAGTGCAATTAAGAGACAAACCATTATTTTAAGCAACCAAGTGTTTTCTTTAACATTACTGGATTCTATTTTTTTAAGCACAGTTTTAAATTTACAGATATTGCACAGTTTGTATATAGCTTTCCAACTGACAGTTTTGCCTATTACTAACATCAGAAGTCAGCATAGTATATGTATTAAAATTAACAAGCCAAAATTCATGCATTAACTAATGTACATGTACAGTTTTGTGAGTTTTTATAAATTCATGACATATATGCATCATTACAATTACATGCCAAATATGTTCATTGTCCTAAAACACCCATACTTTACCTATTTACCCAGAGCCCCTGAAAACTGCTGACTTTTTCTTCCACTGATTTTTTTTAATGTTTCTGTAGTTTTTCCTTTTCCAGAATGTCATATTTTTGGGATCATTCAGTATGTAGCATTTTCAGACTTGCTTCTCTTTTACTTTCAGTTTTTGTTTTTTGCTGGGTTGGTGATAGAGCCAGGGCCTCACGCATGCTAGTCAAGTGCTCTGCCACAGAGCCCCAGCCCCAGCCCAGGACTAGCTTTTTCCACTTAGCAATATGCATTTAAATTTCCTTCATATCCTTTAACTATTAAAGAGTTTATTTCTTTTTGTTACTGAAATATATCTCATATGGAATGTAGTTTTACTTACCTGTTCACCTATCGAAGGACAGTTTGGCTACTTCCAGTGTTTGGCAATTTTTCGAAAAGCTGCAATAAACATTTGTGTACAGCTTTGTGTGGGATTAAGTTTTTAACTCATTAGTGTGGATACCTAGGAGTATGATGGTCCTATTGTAAGTCTATATTTAGCTTTGTCAGAAATTGCCAAACAGTCATTCAAAGTGGCTGTAGCATTTTTGACTTCTTACCAGTGAAGAATGAGCATTCTTCTTGCTTCGCATCCTTGGCAGTATTTGCCATTGTCAGGCATCTTTATGCCCCTTAACTTTAGCCATTATAAACAAACAAACAAACAAACAAACAAACAAACTTTAGCCATTATAATAGGTGTGCAGTAGTATCTGATTGTTGCTTTAACTTGTAATTCCCTAATGCTATATAATTATTTTTATTTTTTTGGTGCTACCAGGGATCAAACTCAGGACCTTGCATTTACCAGGCAAGCATTTATTCCACTGAGCTATCTCCCTGGCCTTGCTATATGATTTTAAGCATCATTTCAGAGAATGATTTTTTTTTGGGGGGGGCAGGGGGCTGGCTCAGACTGTCTTAAGGGAGTATCTGGTAGTGCAAGAAGAGGTGGGGATCGAACTGCAGTATCCTGCGCCTCGCTGCATTTATATGAGTAGGCACTTAACTGAGCTAACTGGCAGGACCACCCCCCATAAAACATCATTTCAAATGCTTGCTTCTTGTCTATGTTTATTCTCTCACTATTGAATTTCAAGTGGTTTTTATTTCAGTGCTGTGGACTGAACCAGAGCCTTACCCATGTGGGACAATACTGAACTCCTGAGTTGTATCCCTTGCCCAAACTCTTTATATTTTGGGTAGAAGGTCTTTATCGAGTTTATGCTGTTAGTTTGATATTTCTTAATTTTCTTAGCAGTATCTTTGGAAGAGTAGGAGTTTTAAATTTTTATTAAGTCCAACTTATCTGTTTTTTTCTAAAATATTGTACTTTTGGTGTTGTAATAAAAATTAATCTCTATTCCCAAGGTGACATAGATTTGCTTCTAGGATTTCATAATTTTACATTTATACTAATGATTAATTTTGAGGTTTTTTTAAAAGTAGAAGGCCTATATCCAGTGTTTTTTTAATGCAAGAATTAAAGAATGTTGTGTTGTTCCAGTACCATTTCTTTTCTTTTCTTTTTAATATCAGGAATGGAACTCAGGACCTTGCACTTGCCAGGCAGGCACTTGTGCTACTGAGGCACATCCCTGGCCCTCCAGGGTCTCGCTCTGCAGTTCAGAATCATGGTGATTCTCCTGTCTCAGCCTCCCTAGTGCTGGGATTATAGGCATGTGCCACTATGCCTGGTTCATTGATTTAAAGTTTTTTTTTTTTAACATTTATTTATTTATTTATTTATTTATTTATTGTGTGTGTGTGTGTGTGTGTGTGTGGCCAGCTCAGCCCACCAGGGGGCGAGGCTGGCTGGCATGTGGTGCTGGGGGATCGAACCGTGGTCCCTGCGCTTTGCCAAGCTTGTTCTAAGTAGGTGCTTTAGACCACTGAGCCATCTCGCCAGCCCCTGGCTCATTGATTTAAAAGACTGTAATTTCTTCATTGAATTTTCTTTGCTTTTTTGTCAAAGACTGGTGGCCTATGTGAGTGGATCTGTTCTGGTATCTGTTATGTTCCATTGACTCATTTGTTTATTCTGCCTCTAATATTATTATCTAGTTTTTTAAAAAAAGACTTTATAGAATTCTTCAAACAGATAGTGAGGTTAAGCTTAACAGCCTAGGTTGTATGGTAATAACAATAAGCTTGTCTTCTAGATGGTTAACAACCTATGTTTGCAGAGCAAAATTAGAGAAAAAGGAAGACTGCAAGGAAAGCCAACATTTTGGCACTAGCCTTCCAAGGTCAATTAAGACTCAGGACATATGAGAACTTGTACTGTAATGTCATGTAACTTGGTAGTGCCCCAAATTTTTTGATCAAGGAGATTATGGGGCCAAAGAGGAAAGTGATAGATGATATAGAGTGTGTCTTAGGAGAGTCACATGGAGAGAAAACATTCTCTCAGGCTTTCACAGAGAGCACATTGGCCAAGCTATGGCTGTGACTCATCCACATGGCTGACACTGACAAAAGTTCTACAATCTGAGGTACAGGATCTCAGGATAAATCCTGAGGGGATTTCACTGACCTTATCAGGCCCAAAAGCTACAACTCTTGTTGCACAGGTCCTGCTTTACCTTGGTCTTAACCATCTAGCAGAAAAGTATAAAAACGAAATATAAGAGGTAAAGCCATGCTGTTATGTTGAGCTGTAGGGGACTCAGGTCAACAATTTCTAACATTCCAGTCAAGCAGTAGACACAATACTATTAAGGACTACTGGACTCTTTTAGAATAGTTTGATGAGTTTACATATCTATAATATTCAAATAATGGAACTTAACCAAAAAAGGGGATACAGATGAATGTCCATTTTGTATCTGTGTATTCAAAGTGGTTAGGGTAGATATATAGTTACATTCTCTTAATGAATAGAGGGATTTTTCTAATGGTGTTTGTAAATAGGATAGCATGTCCACATCTTGTACAGCAGTTAACCCCTAGGAAGAATGTATGCAATGTGTTAATTATTGAAACTGTCCTATCAATTTGGTTTAAAACTGTCTCATTGCTATTTGTTTCTCAATAAAATTATGGAAAAACACTTTATATAATTCTTAAAGTCATGTAACATTTGTTTTTTGAATTTCTTCAGTATTTTGTTAGTTCTGTGTCATTTGTCTTTCCCTTTAAAATTTAGAATCATTGTTACTTATATCTACAAAGTAACTCTTCAGGACTTTGATTAAGATTGCATTCAATATATAGATCTTGTTGGGCAGACCTGGCACATACCTCTATTTATTTAGATCTGATATTTTCATCAAATTTTTATAGTTCTCTTCATAGAGATTCTGTGCCTATTTTATTAGGTTTATGTCAAAGTATTTCAGTTTTTAGGTACTTACTGTGTTTTAAATTTCATATTCCAATTATTCCTTCTGAGGCTATAGTAAAACAATTAAATTTGAATATTAACCTCACATCCTACATTCCTACTGAAATTGTTGTTCTAGGAGATTTTGGAAGGGTCATTTCTTTAGGATTTCAGTAGTCACATCTACAAACATAGGTAATCCTTCCTTTTCTGCATCTGTTTGAATTTTATATTTTTCTTATCATATTGCATTAATTAGAACTTTCTGTATCATACTGAATAGGATGGTAAAAGGCAAGCTCTGTTCCTTATTCCTGAGCCATGGGGAACTTACCTGGTTTCTCCTTATTAAATATATTACATATTGGTGCCTGGAGAGTTCATTTACCAAAGTAAGGAGGTTTCTACTCTGACTTCACTTTTTTGTCCTTTTAGTCACAAATAGATATTGGATGTTGTCCATTTTTTCTTACATCTGTTAATATGAGCATATGTTTTTCTTATTTAGCCTGTTGATATGAGTTGAGTTATTCAGTGTAGAACAAGATTTACACACCTGGCATAAAGCTCTTGTGGTCATAGCATATAAATCTTTCATATGTTGTTGGATTTGACTTGCCAGTATTTTGCTGAAGATTTTTATATTTGTGTTTGTGAGTAATATGGTCTGTAGTTTTCCTTTCTTGTAGTGTCTTTATCTGGTTCTAATATGAGGGTAAGGAAGAGGTCATGCAATATGTTTGGAAGTATTTCCTTGGCTGCAATTTGTGGAAGAAGTTGAAGAGCATTGGTATTATTTTCTTCTTGAGCACTTAGCAGAATTTATTCTTGGATCTAACGTTTTCTTTTTGGAAAGCTACTAGCTATTAATTCAATTTTTTTAGGTATAGTCTTATGTTTTATTTTTCCTATGGGAGTTTTGATGGACTATATTTTTAAAGGGATTAGCCTCTTTCATATGTTACCAAATTTTTAGGGACAGGGTTGTTCATAAATTCCTTTATTATGATTTTAATTGTCTGTGGAGGGGCTGGTGAGATGGCTCAGTGGTCTAAAGCACCTACTTAGAGCAAGCTTAGCAAAGCACAGGGACCGTGGTTCAATCCCCCAGCACCACATGCCAGCCAGCCCCACCCCCTGGTGGGCTGAGCTGGCCACACACACACACACACACACATAAATAAAAAATTAAAAAAAAAATTGTCTGTGGAATCAATAGATGTAGCTAGCTCCTTTTTCATTTGTGGTATTTGTAACTTGTAGTCTTACTAGGCATTTGTCAATCTTTAAACTTTTTTGAAGAGTCAGCTTTTGATTTTGTTGATCTTCTGTATTGATTTTCTGTTTTCAATTTCATTGATTTCTGCTCTAGTTTCCTCTTGCTTCTGTAAGTTTATGTTATTCTCTTTAACATACTAAAGCAGAACCTTAGATGATGTATTTTAGATCTTTCTTATTTTCTAATATATGAATTCATCATTATAAATTTCCCCCTAAACCCTGCTGTTGTATCCATACATTTTGAGAAGTTGTATTTTCATTTGGTTAAAAAATGTTTAAATTTATCTTAGGAAATTACTATTATCTTAGGAAAATTCACATTCACACATGAAGTATGAGCAAGAAAGAAACCTTTTTTATTTTTGGGGTAACTGGGATTGAACTCGGGACCTTGCATTTACCAGGCAGGCACTTATGGCACTGAACTATATCCGTGGCTCGAAAGAAACCATTGTTGTCTTAAGCTAAACTATTCTACTGGTACATGGCGACAAAGGATTTTGTCAGTGTAGTGGTCATGGTTCTTCATTTCAGACAACAGAAATCAAATTTGTTTAATTTAAGCAAAAAATGAATTTGTTAAAATGAATACAATGAATGTGGTTTAGAACACCATCAGGCACCGTTAAGGACTAAATTATAGGCTACATACTTGGGAACAATCTTCCAGTTGTGTAACAAAATGAAGACAGGGAAGACACCACTGTTGCTGCCACCAGGCATTGACACTGAGGAATGGCCCTACAGATGCCACCAGGACTAGATGCCACCAGGACTAGATGCCAGCAGAGAGCAACACACTGAATTCCTTAAGTACTTTTCCCTCCCCAGGCCTTGATTTCAATGGAAAGCCTTGGAGGGTTCATGCTAGAGTCCCACAGAAGATGGAATCTGCTAGACTAAGTAACACAATAGAACCAGGAGAGCACTGCCCTGCACAGTGACTGGACTGGACTAGACTCTCTGGGCTGAGCTTGAGCAAATCCCTTCCCCTCTGTGAGCTTGCAGGGTAGCATGAGAATGAAAGGTGGCCTGAGTGTGCTCTGAGTGTGTCATGCCCTTCATGAGTGGATATGATCGTGTTTTTACATGCCCAAGTGTGGCCAGCATGGGAACACATCCAGTTAGCAACACATTGGGGACAGAGCAAGCGCTTAAACTTTACTGCAAGTAGAGTCTAAAGCTCTTGGCCTCTCTGCACCTGCCTTACTACCAGAGTATAAGCATTTTTCTAAGGGCTTTTGTTTATAATGATGTAGTTTCACCAATGACAACAGGCCTCAGAAAGTGGGTCCACAGTAAGTATTTCTTGGGTAAGTGAATGGCTAACTGAATGAATGAATATTTTTTTTT
>NW_004524591.1:25713998-25726690 GCF_000260255.1 Octodon degus | reverse complement strand
GGATCGAACCGCGGTCCCTGTGCTTTGCCAAGCTTGTTCCAAGTAGGTGCTTTAGACCACTGAGCCATCTCTCCAGCCCCTGAATGAATATTTTCATCCTGTCTCTTGAGACCAGAGTCTTCCCAGCCCAGATCCCTCTTCTATGTGCACCTGAGTACTTTCTGAGTATTTCACTCTAAGTGAAGAAGGTTAAAAAGACATGTGCAATTGTCCAAGCAGCCAGGCTCCAACTTTGTTTTTTCAGGTCTGATGATCAGGGCCTGCTGCGTGCTCTGGAAGGCCGCTGGCTCCAGGGTCCCTCTTAGCTTGCCACCTAATGACTTCTTGGCTCTTTTAGCTGTAGCTGCCCTTCTTTCCCTCTTCCAGCCTTGGTTCTGATTTTCCACTGCTTAGTGGGACCCTAGAAGATGTAGTCTAGCTGCATTACTCTCTAGCTCTTAGTGAAAGTGATCAGCCCATGAAAGAACTGCCTTTAACTTACCCCAGAGTCACACACAAAGTCATGTCCTGATGGCAGAGCAGAGCATGAAGACGGTTGACCCTGGAAAGGACTTCAGAAGCCATCCAAGCTAGCTTCTTCTGAGAAAGTCTGTATGTCTGTTCTTCCCTTTGCTTGGCAGTGTTTGCCCTTGTTCCTCTGACAGCTGGCCACTTCTTGTCACTGGAAGCCTCAGTATAAAATTGGCCTCTTCTCTCAGGCTTTCACAGAGAGCACATTGGCCAAGCAATGGCCGTGACTCACCCACATGGCTGCACTGACAAAGGTTCTACAATCTGAGGTACAGGATCTCAAGATAAATCCTGAGGACATTTCACTGACCTTCTCAGACCAAAAAGCTACAACTCTTGTTGCATAGGTCCTGCTTTACCTTGGTCTTAACCATCCAGTAGAAAAGTATGAAGTCGAAATATAAGAAATAAAGCCATGCTGTTAAGTTGAGCTGTGGGGGACTCAGGTCAACAATTTCTGACATTGCCAGTTAAACGGAAGACCCAATACTATTATGGGCTACTGGACTCTTTTAGAATATTTTGCTGAGTTTACACACCTATAATATTCAAATAATGGAACTTAACAAAAAAAGGGTATACAGATGAATGTCCATTTTGTATCTGTGTATTCAAAGTGGTTAGGATAGATATATAGCTACATTCTCTTAATGAATAGAATGATTTGTTCTAAAGGTGTTTGTAAATAGGATATCAAGTCTGCATCTTGTACAGCAATTAACCACTAAGAAGAATGTATGCAATGTGTTAATTATTGAAACTGTCCTACCGATTTGATTTGAAACTGTCTCATTGCTATTTGTTTATCAATAAAATTATGGCAAAAAAAACGGCCTCTTCACCGCAGTCTTCCCTGAGTATTCCCTCTAACACAGCCACCCCAGACCTCCTCACCATAAGGCCATCTTATAATGGCCTGCCTGCCACTTACTGCTATTTCACTCACACATTCATCACATGAGTAGTGACAAGCATATGGCATATATTGGGAGCACAAGGACATTTTAAAAATGAATGCCTTAGTCATTTTCTTACTACTGAGACATGACACCTTAAACATCAATGTAAAGGAAAAGGGGTTTGTTTTGACTCATGGTTACAGCCCATGTCTGTCTGGCTCCAATACAGAAAGGCCATGGGGGAAGGGCCTGGCAGAGAGAGGCTGCTCATGTAGCGGTTTCAGGAACCAGACAGTGAAGGGAGAAACCAGAGAGGGAGATGCATGCTTCTAGGTTGTGCATCCAGGGACCAACTTCCACCAACTAGGCCCCATCTAACAGCACCTTTGGCTATGGATTCATCAGTGGATTAATCTGTTGATGAGATCAGAGCCCCTGTGGCCTAATCACCTTCCTCAAACACATTGGATAATTGGGAGATAATTTAAATCTGAACCATGGCAATGAATGAATCCAACTGAAGCTGGAAACTGAAGCCCAGGGTTATAAAGTGACCTTAACAAGGTCACAGCTCGTTAGTGGAATAGCTAGATCCAGAACCCATGGCTCTTGACTCTTACCCAAGTTTTTCTTACCATATCAGGTTTCATGGTGATAGTGATAGAAAGGACGAACATTTCTTGAGCCTGCAATTGTATTGGCTCTGTGCTGGTTTCTCTGCACACGTCAGTCATCCCGACACTAAGCCTACAAAATTGGCAATGCCCACGTTTTTATAAACAAAGACACAGAGCCTTTGGGATGCTAGGTCAATTGCCAGGTATCACACTGCTGTAGAGTGAGAGCTGGGGTCTGGACCCAGCTTGGTCTCACGCCCAAGTTCTTTGTGCTGCTTCAGCTGTGGGGCTCCCTTTTGATAACATTTGTATTTTTTTAGTATTTCTGTACAGAAATCCTGAACAGTGAATAATAGGGAAGTTTTAGCCACTATAGCAGGCTGACAGAAGGGCTGGGGTAGGGAGGCTTTGCAGCTTTCCCTTTGTCCTTCAAATCCTACTATAGAGGTGACATCTGCCTTTTTGTCTCACAAGTGAAGATTACTGCTTTAGAGTCCTGGAACTCAACTGTCACACTGAGTAAGTGGCCTCCAAAGGTGTGGATATGAATGGGCGCACTACATGGCTCTGCTCACTTTTCTCCTTGCTGAGGACAAAGAAAGTTAGGGTGTATTAATTGATGCCCACATGGCTTGGAAATAAAATATCTCACCAATGAGTTTTATATTCCCAACTATAAAATAAAGCTTATAGATCAAAGGATAGCAGAAAGCACATAGCCCTTGGTGTCTCTACCCTGTTTTTATAGAGTGGGTCCTGCGCTCATTCTGGCCTTTGTCCCTTCTTTTGTTCTCCTGAGCTCTGACTGTACCTACCTGGTCGATGCCCAGTGTGGATGAACTCTTCCATCACCTTCTCCAGGCTGTAGAGCATTTCTGGAGAAGATACATCATTCTCTGACCTCCTTGCCAGTCCGTGTTCTTGTGCCTCAGTTGCGTCTATGAGGCAGCTCAGGGATGCTTTTGTGCTGCATGCTGGCCCATCTTGTCCTCACTGTTGTGGGCAGTCACTCCAGGTGCATCCAAGGTGTGCTGGGGCTGACAGCCTAGGAGGAACTGCGGGGCTGGGAGTGGGGGTTCTCAGCACCTAGGACAGCTCCATGAGGAGGGGCAGGGAGATTCTGGCCACTCCTTTTTTTTTTTTTAAATTATTTTTTATTTTATTTTATTTTTCCAAAGTTTTATTGATAAACAGCAATGAGACAGTTTCAAATCAAATCGGAAGTACAGTTTCAACCTGGCCACTCTCTTTGAGCCTTGATTATTAAATCTGAAAATCATGTTCTGGACTCAAACTGTAGTCTATATACTCTGATGAAAGATTTTTTTTGGGGGGGATACTGGAGATCATATCCAGAGGTGCTCTGATTCTAACATATAGCCCCACAGCGCCTTTTATATTTATGCTGAGATAGGATCTAAGTTGTCCAGGCTGACTTTGAACTTGTGATCTTCTTGCCTTCTCTTCCGGGGTAGCTGAGATTACAGATTCCAAGTATGCACCACGGTGCCTGATGCAGGACTGGGGTGTCGTTGTATCTCCTGCCTCTTTCTTTCTCATGCTATCTTAACTTTTTTCTTTCTTTCACAAAAGTCAATTACCAAGTGCACCAAGTTCCATTCTAGGCTCTAGAAAAGAAAGGTTCAAATCTCTAATAAGCTGGAATCCCCCATGGGGATTGCAGTTCTGTTCTGTGACACAGCTCCCAAGGGTGTGGTGTTTCTGGAGCCTCCTACCTCCCTGACACATGTTTGTTGGCATCTCCTCTACAAGCCTTACCTCCTTGCTCATTAAATTTAGTTATATTCTTGGGCTGAAGCAACCTCTAGGGGCTCAAGTCTAGTTCAGTAGATTTCTCTTTTAGAGACAGGAAAGAACAAAGACGAAAGCAATAAGGATGCAAAGGGAAGATACACCTGTTCAAGACAGAAACCCTCAAAGCAGCTCTTGTAGCAAACCAAACATTAAAAGTAATTTTGGTTGAGCTGAGATCTCCCTGAACTCAAAAGCACAGGTGTAGGGAGATGAGAGGAAAGAATTATCTTGGAGATACAGTAATAAGCTAATACAGTGTGCATGACAACTTAGGGACCGGGAATTCATAAATATATTCATGTTTCCTTCCCAGTAAGATTGATTAAATACTGAAGCACAAAGTTAGAGTCAAAGAGAGATTGAAAGAGCAAGGGAGAGAAAGGGGGAGCAAGTTACAGAAGTTCTGGTAAAACATATCAACTCTGGACAAAGAATACTTCATCAAACACATAAACAACCACTGCCTGGTACATTAAAATCTGGAAGTATCATAAATTAACCTGCCATGAAACTTTGCAAAAGGTCACATTTAACATTAATCAGGTGCTGGCAGTGGGTGTTTTTATGGTTAGAAGAGAGAGTGAGAAAAAAAATATTGCTCTCTTTTCATTGCATTTTCAAAATCACTTCCTAATTATTCAGCAGGAGAAGGAAAAACAACATTTCTGCAGCTCTAAGGACAGGAAATGGATTTCCTCATCACCTGAGCACCTTTGTAGCCTGAGTGTTGAAGTGCACAGGTAGAGGGGGACCCTGCTTGGAACTAGCCATGCACTGACATGTCAGGTCCTCCTCCCTTTGAAGCATGTGGTCTGACCCTGAAGTGTGCTACCCAGTAGGTAACAGAGTATCTGTGAAAGCCATAGAGGAGCAGAGTGGCTCAGGAGGGAGGCCACAGTCAGCAGAAAGTTGGCAGATGATGAGCAATTCATGGTGGCCAGTCTGGAATATGAGCTGCTTCTTTTAAGTGATGGGATTTTGAGCCCATTCTAGGACTCTGTCATTTAGTAGGCCTGTAGGAGATGCTGGGCCATCCATTTCTGGGACTTGACTTCCCCATCCACTGAATGGGTGATTTCTCTCATCTAGAGAACACTAGAGAATATATTTACTTATCTACCTGGGAAAGCTGTAGCCCACACCCAATCCTTTATGCTTGGACCGCTGTGTCTTCTCTGAGAGTGCTCATCTTCTTTGTCTGACTTCATAAAATATATATCTATGTTTATCATTCTTTGCTCCAGACTTTTGTCAAAATCCTTGCTTGTCGACTATCTTTCCCATTTGGAGATTGTAATTTGATACCCCAAAACAGATGTATGCTAATCCATGCATTTATTAACAGATATTTATGAAGCATTTGCTCAGCATGTTAGGCTCTGTTTTAGATGCGGAGGGTGCAGTTCTGACAAGAGGCAGAAATTCTTGCCCTCACAATACATAAATAAGTAGGCATAAGTAATGAATCAATTACACAGCACGTTATGTGACATACATAATAAACGAAGTACACAGGCAGTTAAAAGATAGAGGAGGGTAATGGGTTGTGGAGTGCCAACGTGGGTGCATTTTTAAGTTGAGTGGCTGTAACAATCCACCATGCTCTTCCTTTCCAACTTGGGCCAGGTAGAATGGCTCCAGCAAGGAAGGGTGGTGAGAAGAAGAAAGGCCGTTCTGCTATCAACAAGGTGGTGACCTGTGGGTATACAATCAACATTCACAAGTGCATCCACGGAGTGGGCTTCAAGAAGACTGCCCTTCGGTTACTTAAGGAGATCCAGAAGCTTGCCAAGAAGGAGATGGGGACTCCAGACGTGCACATCAACACGAGGCTCAACAAAGCTGTCTGGGCCAAAGGAATAAGGAATGGCCCATATCGTGTCTGAGTACAGTTGTCCAGGAAACAGAATGAGGATGAAGATTCACCAAAGAAGCTGTATACCTTGGTAACCTATGCCGCTGTTACCATGTTAAAAAATCTCCAGACAGTGAATGTGGTTAAGAACTAACTTTGAAATAAAGTTATAGAGCTGCAAAACAAAACAAAACAAAACAAAACAAAAAAACAAAACAAAACAAAAAAACCCCAAAACCAAAAAAACCCCAAAAAACCCAAAAAAACCAAAAACAGAAACCAACCAACCAAACAAAAAAAACAACTAAATGGCTGAGTGTCTTAATTGAAATAAAGCTTTGCCGGAAGCGAAGGAGGAGCCATTGGATTCCTGAAGGACACTTGCTCCACACAAGATGAGAGCTAGTGCAAGGGCCCTGTGGGTGGCATGCATGAGGACCAGCAGGGACAGAGTGAGCGAAAGGGAGAAAAGCTAAGGAGGACCCAGGAGAGGTCTTCTGGGGTCTGACACAGCAGTAGAGGGATCTGGCTTTTGCTATGGGAGGAACACGATTCTTTTAAAAATTTTGAAGCAGCGGAGATACAATATGACTTGCAAATTGATTTACAGAGGTAAGAATCTGTTGCTCAGCTGAGTCTAGCAGAAAGGAAGAGGGAGGAATCAGCCTCCGAGCTCCCAGGCGCCAGGGGAAGTTGTGGGCAGCGCAGAGCTTCCCTGGGCCAGCCCCACACTTGTTCTCAAGGTGCCTGTCAGCATGTAGTGGCAAGGCTTGGGCTAGGGGCTGCAAGGCTGTGAGATTCTGAGCCTGAGTCCGTGGGGCAGACAGAGAAGAGCCAAGGAAGGTCACGACTTTGGTCAAAGGTTCTGCTGCAAACCAGATGAGAAAAGGGTGACTTACTCCCTTATTGCAGAGAGCATGCCTGAGAAGCTGGAATTGTTCAGCACCATTGAGGCATCTACTCTTTCTTCTTTTTTTTTTTTTTAAACTTTTTTTTTAAAAATTATTTTATTTATTTATTTATTTATTTATTTATTTATTTATTGTGTGTGGCCAGCTCAGCCCACCAGGGGGCGGGCAGGCTGGCATGTGGTGCTGGGGGATTGAACCAAGGTCCCTGTGCTTTGCTTGGCTTAGCTTGTTCTAAGTAGGTGCTTTAGACCACTGAGCCATCTCACCAGCCCCTACTCTTTCTTCTTTGTAAAGAAAATTCTGGCTTTCTCAGGCATTGCCCAATCTATTTTTCATCCTGTTATAGAAGAGTCACAGAATGGGACTTCTGGAAAAAAGTTTAAAGGGGACTGTCTGTACTCAAAGGAATGCCTGCTTGTCTCATCCTACTTATATTCCACTAATGGCTGGAGCCTCAGCAGCTATTTTGTGATAATGTGGATGAAAGCCATGAATGGCAGAAGAGTCTGGTTTCATGTAGTCCCCATCACTACTGCTTAGGGTTTACATTTGTTCTAATTTTATATGCACTGTAACTTTTAAGTCACGATTATTAGTAGATACACAAAATTCCTCTCCAATTCAGAGAATAACTAGGCTTTGAAAGTTCCTTTGACTACACACATGAACATTGGTTGAGTTGAAAGAACTGAATTTGAGTTTTGTGTTTGACACAAATTTTGTGGATGATTTTGGCCATATTATGAAATAATAATAATAATAATAATAACTATAAATCATGCAAGTACTACAAGTGGTTATTTTTTGAATACATACATTAATCAACACAGTAATTGAACATATTGATGCAGAATAGCACTTACTATAATACATGCATGCAACATGTAATGATTCTAACAGCGTCGCCAATTCACAGTACTCTTCAGTGTTCAATATTCAGTATTGGAATATTCACTACTGTTGTGCATAGAGTCCTACTGTTCTATAGAATGCTAGGCTATTCCTCCTGTCCCACTGTGCCCACCCCAGGACCTACCCAGGAACAATTTCCATAAGTATCCCAGCTCAGGTAAGTGTTAAGTGTTTTATTTTACTTCATTATACTCTTGTCAGCCCCATAAACCTCCTTCGGGGGTAGGGTTCGTGCTAGGCATCTTAGAGACGAGAAAAGTGCCTCACAGGAATTAAGTCCAAGCTTGCCAAGCTGGGATGAGCTACAGCCAAGCTCAGACAGACTCAAAGGTCTTGTTCTTAGCTCCTACCCAGGGCTCTTATTTTCTTGGCCTTGTTTTTCCCCCATATAGTGGATGGCAGGTTGCAATGGTCTTTGAACTCCCTGTTTAGCCCTGAAATTTTGGAATATGCGGTCCTTTTTGTGTAGTCTTGCCTGACTGAGCTTGCCCTTGCCCTATTGCTTACATTCCTGAGCTGCACCTTTGTCAAAGATGTTGCAATGAGCATGATGACACACATCTGTAATTCTAGCACTCTGGGAAGCTGAGGCAGGAAGATCTCAAGCTGGATCCCATCCCAGGAAACTTAACAACTTAGCAATACCCTGTCTCAAAATAAAAAAATAATCCAATATAGTCCAGTAGACCATAATAGTAGTAAGTTATCCGCAGGACTGGCAATACTGTTATGGTCTACTGGACTATATTGGATTATCTTGCTGAATTCATGCACCTACAATATTTGAATGGCAATGGAATACACATCTCTGACAAAACTAAATAAAAAAGGGGGATATAAATGAAGGACCATTTTGTAGTGAAAAAATATATATCTGCATATACAAATTCATTAGGATAGATATACAGCTACTTTCTCTTAGTTCAATATGAAAGATTTGTACTAACAGTGTTTAGTCAAGATATCATGTCTGCATCGGGTACTATGAATAACTACTATGAAGACAACAATATGCAATGCATTAATTATTGTAACGGTCCTATGGACCTGTTTTGAAACTGTCTCATTGCTATTTTTTCTCAATAAAATTAATTAAAAATATCAAAAACAAAAACAAAAAACAATGCAAGAGGGCGGAGGATGTACCTCAGTGTGAGGGCCCTGGATTTAACCTCCAGCGTCCCTTGCCTCCTAACAAAAGCTGCTAGTAGGACGGGGCTGTGGCTTCCCCGACGACCTGGAGGGGGCGGCTCTGAGCCCGCCAGAGCACGCCCTGGGCGACCTGAAGATGCTCCTCAGGCCCCTGCCTCAGCCTGCTTCTGCCCACTGCAGCACCTTCTGCCGGCCACGAGCCACTCACGTGGGCGGATAAGAACTGCATGTTCCTGGTGTACGGTCTAGGAGGGATGTGGGGGGAGGCACGGCAAAGCCCTCCCTGCTCATAAACCTTCCCTGGATGCCGGCGAGAGGTGGGCTGCTGGCGAGGTGGGGAACACAGCCCTGTGCTGTGTAAACACATCTACACGACTGCGCTGCTTTGCGACCCTAGGGGGGCCGTTTTCCGAGTGCTGTGGCAGGAGTTGACTCCTTCCAAGGATTGACAGGGCCGATGGGGAACGCTAAGCAGACCTTGATTTCTCTCCTCCTGTTGGCACATTTAACTAATGAGCAGAAGGCAGGGGCCTGGAGAGGCATGAAACTGGCTACCACAGGTGGCTTCAGAGAGAAAAACTTCCTCTAACGGCGCGGGAGTATTCAGCTGTGCTCTGCGTGATCCTGGCCCCGCAGCACCTCGGGGCCCCGCGCTCTGACTGCGCACGGCGGGCACAGTAGGTAGGTGGCAGCCCGCTGTGCCCAAGAAAGCACACCTGCGCGGGACAGCACCACTGTGTTAGTGTGCGGCCAGCCTTTTGGATAAAGTAGAGGACTCTGGGATACCTGGTGGCCACAGCCAGGCTGCCATGGAGTTCTCAGCAAGAGGGAGGACGTGGCCCTTAGCATGGCCGGCTCAGCTGGACTGCTACAACAGAAGACCATAAACGAGATAACTTGTAAACAACAGAAACTTATTTCTCTCAGTTCCAAATGCTGGAAGTTCAAGGCCGGTGTGCCAGCACCCGGGCTGTGGCGAGGGCCCCCTTCTGAGGGCAGGCAGCCACAGCCGGCTCTCTCCTGACTCTGAGAAGGGCACTCATCCTATTTGTGAGGGGTCCACCCTGATGACCTGTTCTAACCCACCTCCTGGTACCATCATATCTAGGGGGTGGCGGTGTCTTCACAGAGGGCTTTTGAGAGCGCGTCGACGCTGAGTCCCTCCCAGGTTCTCCAGCCGCCCAGGGTATTAGGAATCAGTCACTGTGTCTGAGGATGCAGAAATGGCGGTTCAGTTCAGTGGCGAAGGGAGAAAAGTCAGCGTGTGGTGCTGCTGGTGGCCACCGTGTCTGAGAGGGCAGGAGGCTTTGTTTCATTCTTGCCCCCTTTGGGGCTGAGACTAATGCTTTGTCTCTTAATTGCCCAGTGATCTGTCTGGAGTCTTCTCTCATGGGTGGGCTTGTGGCTTTCTTTACAGAGTCTTCTCTCATGGGTGGGCTTGTGGTTTTCTTTACAGAAAACTGATAAAAGGTATCTCTATTTCCAGGGTGGGCTCTTGGTGAGGGATTGCTGCTATGAGCGAATGTGGCTCTCAGCAAACTGACAAGAACAGCTGGGAAGAAACCTTTGCTTGGCAGGAGGGGCCATGGTTTTGTTCTTCTCTTTTAAGATGAGCAGCCCTGTCATCTTTCTGTTTGGTGTCCTGAGGAGGAAGAAGTCTAAGCATAGAGATATATTAGCCTGCAAAATCCTGCCCTCCAAGAGAAGTAGCAGACATTCCAGCTTCTGAGACACTCCAGGAAGATTGGAGCTGTCTCTGGAGAGGAACTGAAGGCACACTGTCCTCTTTGAGTCTCCCTGGAGACAAGGAACTGACTCCTTAGGCTGCCTCCTCCTTGATGCTGTATAACTTGTCACTTGGTGTCCAGGGAGAAAAGCCAGACTGCTAAGAGTCCCTTAGTTGTGGCCATCTTTGCTCACAACTCCCTTATTATTTGGCCTTTTGACCCCACCCCCCCACCCCCTTGCATTCCTCTCTCGGCCCAGGGACAGCCAGGGCAGAGCCACGAGGTCACCATCCCTGGGGAATTCTTTTCCCTTGGCTTATTCTGGAGGCACTTGCAAAAAGACAAGCTCACCACAAACTGCAACCCTAGCTTGGATTTCTTGTAGCTCAGAGATCCAAATGGGGAAGGATTGTATTGCAACTTGGGAAGCTTCCAGAAGGACAGCTGTAAAGATGTGGAGGCTGTTGAGGAAGCAAGTCAACCTGAGCCCAGGAAAGAGAGAAACAGTTCTGTCACTGGGCGCCAACTGGGTGAGTCCTTCTGCCCGTGCCATTCCATACCAGTCATAGAAGCAACCTGTGAGTGTCTGCTGTGGAACAGGCTGGGTCCCGTGTGCTCTTCAGACCTAATGCTCAGAGGGGAGCTGCAGCCCTGCTGCTGGGCTCCCATCCCAGTTTTCTACAAACAACAGATGGAGAGGGGATCTCTGTAATCACATTTTCCAGGAAGGAAGCAATCTTATTTTCCAGAAAGGAAACCGTCTCCGTGGAAATAGCAATCATGGTGTTAGCCACAGACACTTTTATAACTCTGGTGATGAATAAGGAATTTTTAGGCACTTCCTTGTTTTGCCCTCAAAACTGTACAAGCAGGACACGGTCGTCATGTCAATTTTAGAGGTGTGGAAACTGAGGCAACAGAAGCCGATAAACGTGTCCAATTTGCTGCTGTGCAGTAGAAATGCAATTCAAAGCTAAGCAAGCCTGCCTCTGCCGTCTAAGCTCAACCACCATGCTAAGTTGGGCTGGTAGCTGGTAGAATCAGGACCAACATTGCAAGTTTTCCAAACCTCCATCTCTCATCCTTCTAGACCTGCACAGCCCAGTGCGGTGGCCGTTAGCCAGTCATCTGTGACGAGTGTTCACACAAACTGTGGTGGTCCAGATGGAGGTATAGTCTAAGTGGAAAACACAGTACACTCTGGGCTTCAAAAGACGTTAAAAAGAATTTTAAGATATCTCATTAATGTTTTTTCTATTGATTACATGCTAAAATGATGATCTATGGGTATATTGATTTAAGTACAAATATTATAATGAATCTCACCTCGTTTTTTTCTCTAATTATATGTAACTACTGGAGATTTCAAGGTTTCATATGTGGCATGCATGCATGACTCATGAAATTTCACACTGCATACGTGGCTTGTGTGTGTGGACGGCACTGTTTTGTTCAATGAGTTGCCAGCTGTCTCAGTTACTGTTCTCTCATTGCTGGGACAAATATGCGACATCCAAAATGAAGGAAGGAAAGGTTTATTTAGCTCACAGTTAGCAGAGGTTTCAGTTCACACTCAGCCGGTTCAAAGCAGGGCGGTACATGGCAGAGAGCAAGAAGGGAGGGGTAGCAGCAACAATGGCTACAGAGAGGAGGTCTGTCTCCCCTAAGTTGCATTCAGGCTGTATGCCCCAGGCTGGGTGTAGTATTCACACCCATAATCCCAGTGGGTCATGAGTTAATCACAAGCTCTAGAAGTCTGCCCCATGACTGCATGAGGCTTTGGGGGGCAACTAGACACAAACCATAAAACCAGCTGGAGAGAAAATCTGAGAGCCCTGGTGCTGATGAGACGGAGCTCAGCCCCAGCCCTAGCTCCACATGCACCTGGCCTTGTCCAGCTAGGATTCAGCCCTGCTCCGATGCTGAGCAGGCTCCCCTTTCTGCCACCCTGGGTCTGGCATGGCCTGGAGAAGGGCTCACCCTCCCACTCCTTGGGAGCTTAATAGAGAGGGCATGAGGCCTGCAGATGCGTGTTTGGAAACTGACCTGTTTTGTGGTAGCTGTGCTGTTTGTACTCTGGGCTTCCCTTTCCTTGAATGGTGATAACAGTTCCACTTGCACCCAGAGGCATGTGGACCAAAGAGGTCTAGAGCCCCCAGGACAGATGAGGGTCCCACTGAGGCCTTGGGTTTCTTTTTTCTACCCTTTATTTTAGAGGATGTCTTTGACCACAGCTTAAGATATCACATGCTAGTGTCCAAACCTGAAATTAGAAAAAAAAAAAAAAAAAAAAA
>NW_004524591.1:25696692-25713635 GCF_000260255.1 Octodon degus | reverse complement strand
GACCACTGAGCCATCTCACCAGCCCCTAAATGTGCTAGTTTTTTTGTAATTATTATCTGGCTCTTAACATCATTTTTTTTTCTTTTTTTTTTTTTGGCGGAACTGGGGATTGAACTCAGATCCTTGTGTTTGCCAGTCAAGCGCTTATCCTACTGAGCCATTTCCCCAGTCCCGAAAAAAAATTTTTTTTGGTACTGGGAATATTGAACTCAGGATCTTGCGCTTGCCAGGCAGGTGCTGCACTTCCTGAACTATTTCCCCAGCAGCTTCTGAGGTTTTTTTTTTTGTTTTTTTTTAGCTTCTGAGTTTTAATCTGCTTTCCATCCTCTGTCAATGGACCTCAGCCACCTCTGCCTCAGCTCAGCCTGGGTTTTTTTTTTTTAAATCTTTTTTTATTTATTTATGTATTTGGTAAGGGTCTGGCTACATAGCTCAGACTTGTAGTGATTGTTGATTGTCCTATTTCAGCCTCCCCAGTGCCATGATCAACATGGAGTGCCCAGGGTTCTGGGTCTGGCATGGCATGCAGTACTGGGGATCAAATCTGGGTGCTTGTGCTTGCCAGGCAGGCACTTAGACCACTGAGCTATCTCTTCTGCCTCAGCCTGGGTCTTATGCAGTATGTGAATCTGGCACTAGGAAGGCCCAAACCATGCTGGTAGTGACAGTGGTCAAGGCAGGACCATAATTCATAGGCCTGTCCAGGGAGATGACTCTGGCTGTCATTCAGAAAGTGTGTGTGTCATAGGGGAGGGGTGGGGCACTTAGATTGGATCCAGGGATTTTTTTCTGGCTAATTTATTTTTCATTGACAGGTAAATTATATATGTATTTATGGTAAACACCATGATGTTTTAAGATTATATATCTCTATCTATCTATCTATCTATCTATCTATCTATCTATCTATCTATCATCTATCTATCTATCTATCTATCTATCTATCTATCTATCTATCTATCTTTTCAATGCGTTACCTCACACAGATTCATTTCTGTGGTGAGAAACTGCAGTCTTTTCCAGTTGCCTGGCTATGTCATAGGACCCCCCTCGCATGGAGGTGAAATGGCAAGGCGTGGTAGAGGAACACAGATGTGATTTGTACAGATCACCAGGGATGCTCCTGATCCTGAGCCTACACCTGCTAGGTAAATGATGATGGATAAGTGAGTCACCCTCTGAGCCTGTATCTTCTTTTTTCAAGGAAGCAGCACCTAGTGTACTTAGCAGTCATGGTGCAGACAAATGATGCAATATGTACAAAATATACATTTGAAATGTGCCCCGTGAGTGCTCATTAGTGACAGCCACTAATAGAGCTGTGCTTGACACAATCAGGCTTGGGGCATTTGCATCTTTTTGTTGTCAGGAGTACTGGGTCTATCTGTCCTAAAGAATATGACCAGCAGCAGCCCACTGCAGGAAAAGTGAGCTATGAGCTACTGCAATCTTTTTCCCTCCACAGCCCATTGTCTTCCTTCTGCCCTACACATTTGATGGTCCAAATCATAAGCACAAGCCTGAGAAATAGAATCATTTCCTTTTCAGAAGTCAGTCGGTAAAAATCAGCAGGTGCAAGAATAATTTGGGACTAATTTCAACCTCTACATGGTTTTGAGGAAATAAATGACTCACAATATGCCCTTGGCCAATCTATGTACTCCATTGGGGCTTCCACTTCTCCTTTAATAAAATGGGATGAGTAATCCTTGCCTCTTCTTCATTTTACAAGCATGTAACAAGGATGAATCAAGTAATGGCTTCAGAATCCTTTGAGGTCCTTGGAGAAATAGTTGCTATATAAATGCAAAGTATGATGTCCATTTCTATCACATTGTGATTTGCAAATAAATATATAAGCCTACAGCACATCCATGCCAATGCCTGTCTGGCCAGCTGTCTGCCATGTGCATTTTTAGTGAAATAACATCTCCATACATTATTCCTAGACAGAAGAACTCCAAATCTGTAATGTGGGAGGTTACTATTGTGGTTTCTTTTCCAATGTCCAGAGTGCATATCTGTTCTGCCTCATCTCAGCTGCTGGGATTTCTGACAGAGCCATCATTGGTGATATGGGTATGGGGGACATTTCTCAGTATCTTTGGGATCCTAGACCTGGACAGACAAGGGCTTTGTGTTCATGGCCCATTCCAGTTTTTTTTTTTTTTCTGACCTGATCATTTGAGTTGTTCAGAAAAGAGATCCACTCATTCATTCGAAAAATAGCCCTCTTGTCCCTTCCTGAAAACTTTAGCCAAGTTTTCCCTGATGTGGAGGGTAAGGTTGTGGAGCATATTGTGATTCATATAACACTTGAGAGTTCATTAGGTTGTTGCTAGTTATCTTGTGAAATAGATAGGTAATCAATCCCAAAGAGGTGTGAGGGGATCCTTTCTTACTCAGGATTCTGAGGCTTCAGAACATATGTTGAGTTGCAATTCTCGGGCCTGACTTTTTTTCCTTTTTAATAAAAACATACAGAAATGTGGCCCATGGGAAAAAGGGAGTATTGATTCCAAATTGAAGGAGAGACATTTCTGTGTTTAAGAAGTCTCCTGTGTCTTGTACTCAAATGTAGACAGGCGGGTCCTCTGGGCTTGTGTCTCCTGGGATGACCCATGCTCACTGCGTATCGACCCTCCTCCAGAAAGCTTGGTGAGGCTTAATTCACTTTCATAAACTCCTCAGGCACTGATGAGTTGAGACTTCTGAATTTCCACTTTTACAGAAAGCAACAAGGAAATTCTAGTTCACTGTTACCCTAAAAGGCCTGGGCCCCTGCTACCTAACCCATTGATCATTTTTCTTAAATGTTGACATACTTATGGTGTACTGAACATTCAAAATTCAAGTCTCCATATGGAGGCCTCTTCCCCACTGCCCTTTAAAAATGTAGATTCATCCTTAAACTTTCCTCCTTTATCACTACAGCCAGTCCCCTCTCCTATACGTTTTGTTTCTCCAGACTTCCTTCATTAGCTTTGAATCCAGCATTCTAACTATGAGTTGTACATCTCCCCTGTATGACCTCTAGGAACCTTAGACTCTAGATCCTAAAACCAGGCTTCTCATTCGCTCTACTTCTTATATCCTTTGACTTGGTTTGTGGCAAGTAGCAAGCAAACTAACCCAGAAACATAGGAGCTATCCTGCAGTCTCTTCTCTATTCCATTCAGTTATGTGGTGATACTGATCAATTTCTCTCAAGTAATCTTTGCTGTGCTCTCCACTGTTCTTGAAAGAGTTCAAGCTCTTGGACCCTTATAGAACATTATAATCACTGTTCCTTTAAATCTTACTGCTACCTCCTCTTCTCCTACTGTATCCACTTGAAGATCTTTTTTCAGATCGACCTGATCATATCATCATGAATTTGAACAGTTCCATAGGGTCTGTAATACAGTTCCCTCAATGACTTGGATTTTGTTTTCTATGTTTTCCACTTGACCATGAGGTCCCTGAGAACAACCACCCTTAGTAATGCTTCTTACAAACCTCAGATGTCAGCACAGAATGAAAACTTTAGGAAAATGCCCCAGAATTTCTATGCTGATCCTTATAGAATCATAAGGATCAGCACAGAAATCACCAGAAAGGGCTCTGGGTGCTGTCCTTGGTTCTGGTGCCGAGATAACTTACTCTCACCTTGGTATCCATCAGAAGCAGAACTGCCTTTGATATGCACGTGGACCAGTTATCTCTGCAGAGTGAAGGTTTTTTTAGTCTCTGCTGTTCCTTGCCAGTCCCATACAGTCTTCTTGTGAAAGAAGCCACACCTTCCAGTAATGGAGCTTTATTTCCTAGTACACATTTTGCTTTTATTAACTGGCATTGGGCTACAGAATTCTCATTTCCAAGATGAAGGTATTGAATGAGGTGATCTGTCAGGCCATGTATGTTTTAAAATTGTGGGATTTGGAGTGTGGATCATTGGCTTCTGGGAGAACCAGGTGGAGAATTCTCTGGGGAAATGGCCCTGGGCACATACTATTAGATAGGATATCTTCTTATACCAGGAATAACTGCATCTTGATTTCTTACTCTGTAAGTGATTCTGAGAACCAGCACGCTAGATTTGGGGACCAGGGATGACAAAGATGACAGTCCCAGGGCTCACTTCTTTGTGCTTTAGCACACAACATTATATTCCCAGCTTTAGTCTCCCAGGTAACTGACAATCTGTTTTTATTTTGCTTCTGAGGTCCTGTATGGGGTTTCTTGGGCATCCATCCATCCATCCATCCATCCATCCATCCATCCATCCATCCATCCATCCATTCATCCATCCTCAGTCCCCTAGATTCTTGGAGAAACTAACTACACTTATTTTGTAATTCTGTAAGTCCATTCATCATGCTAAGAAATATTCCTTTCTCTAAAGTCTACTGTGTCCCATAGTAATATAATCATTCTAACTTCCTTTTCATTAGTGCTTGTATGACATATCCTTTACTCTTTTTGTGGTGCTGGGCTTGAAACCTAGGCAAGCATTCTACCACTGAACTATACCTTCAGATCCATCTTTGATTTTTGGGTTTCTTATAGGTATCTTGCCATCTTATCAGTCAAGTTATTAATCTCTCTTAATTTGTATGTTTTTAAAATTAATTTTATTGAGAAAGAAATAGCAATGAGACAGGTTCAAAACAAGCTAATAGGACAGTTACAGTAATTAATACATTGCATATTGTTGTCTTTGTAGTTTAATTTTTATGTTGACCACTTGTCTTTAATGCAATTATTAACATGGTAACATTTAGATCAACATTTTTTGTCATTTGTCTTCATTCTTATTTTTATTCTTGTTTCTCTTTTTCTGCCCTCTATTGAATTACTTGGATATTTATTTTATTATTCCAGTTTGATCTAGTTACAGACATTTTGTCTGTGTCTTCCTGTAATTTTAATTTTTTTTGCAAGTTTAATATATTTTACTTAACTCAAAATATCCAAAATGTTATCATTTCAACATGTCAATCAATATAAAACTAATGAGTTATTTTTACAGTATTTTCTTGTATTAAGTATCTGGAAAAGGATATGTATTTTATGTATTTCACATGCACAGCACAGAGCAATTCAGATTAGTCACATTTCAAACTCTGCACAGCCACACGTGCTCACTAACCGCCACACAGGACAATACATGTTGCTGTATGTAATTACATCTATTTACAAATGCATTGCACCTACATATATTGCAAACCCCACAATACAATATGATATTACTAGTATTCAGTAGTTTAAAGGAACTTAAATGGAGAAAAAGCAATGCATGTTTCCACTTCCAGGCCTTTGGCACACTTTTATCCTGGAAGTTCCAACTTTTTCTCTAATATGATTTTTCTCAATCTAAAGAACTTCCTCTATTCTTTCTTTTACAATAGTTATACAAAATGATAAATTCTCTAAATTTATCATCATTTTAGAATGTCTTCCTTTCATCCTAACTCCTGAATATGTTTACTAAATATATCAAGCTTCTTTTTTTATGTATTTAGTACAGGGTCTACAGGGTCTCACTACACAGATCGGACACATAGTGATCCTCCTGGTTTCAGCCTCCCAAGCGCTCAGATTACAGGTGTGGGCCCCCATGCCCAGTCCCTAAATATATAATTCTGTAGTCAGTTCTTTTGTTTCAACATTTAAAAGATGCTGTCCCACTCTTTCCTGCTGTCCCCATTTCTGGTGAGAAATCCATAGTTGTGTGAAATTTAGTTTCTGCATGTTATTTTTTCCTTTGGTTGATTTCAAGATTTTTATCCTTATCTTGAGTTTTCAGCTGTTTGATTACGATGTAGCTACATGGAGCTTCCCTTGAGTCTATGCTGTGTTGGATTTGCCGAAGTTCCTCAGTGTACAATGTAACAGTGTGGCTTTTTATTTTGGTAGGTTTCTAGTCATGATTTCTGCACTTGTTTTGGTCTGTACTTATTTACTCCCTTCTGCCACTCTGCATGTGTGAGAATGGGGCCTTTGATACTATCTCGGAGGTGCTTGAGGTCCTCTTTTTTCTTTGATCTCTTTGTTCTTCAGATCAGAAAATCGATACTCATTTATCTCTAAGTTTACAATTCTTTTCTCTGTCAACTCCATTATCCTACCTAACCAATCTAGTACTGTATTTCAGCTGTTTATTTTTCATATCTGAAACTCCCACTTAATTCCTTTATATATCCTTCCCTCCTGCCTTCATTTCTGCCCTCCTTCCCCTTTTCCTTCATGTCCCTCCTTCCCTCCCTCCCTCCCTCTCTCCTTCTTTCCCTTCCTCCCTCCCTCTTTCCTTCCTTCCTTCTCTCCTTCCTTCCCTCCCTCCTTCCTCCCTCCCTCTCTCCCTCCCTCCTTCCCTCTTTCTTTCCTTCCCCTTCTCCTTCCTTCCTTCCCTCCCTACTTCCTCTTTCTCCTTCTTTTATTTCTTTTCTCCCCCCTCTTTCTTTCACTTTCTCCTTTTTCTTCCCTTCCTTCCTTCCTTCCTTCCTTCGTTCCTTCCTTCGTTCCTTCCTTCCTTGTGAGGAATTAATATAAATGGTTGAGACCACCAAAGGCTTATCAGAACCATTGCACCAACTGGTCTTTGGGGAAATGGAGTTAGGGAAGTTTTCTGTCCAGGATCACAAGCAAGGCTGGTCTGGGTGGTGGCAGGGTGTCAGTCCACCAGGGAAGGGAGGACCCAGCTTATCCAGGGCAGTGTTACTCCTAACAGGAGTGGGAGGGAGCGCTTCCAAGTTCTCGGTGGAAGGAACACAGGTGCTCCAGGCCTTGACACGGTGGCAGCTCGGTTTGATTTCATCTCACCACCTCATCGTTTCACTGACATCTATCTGGATTCTTCTTGTCTCCTTGATTAGAGTGACCTTTTGGAATGAAAGGTTTACAAAAGAAAGAAGAGGCCATCTGATACTCCTTATTTGCACTTATCTAAATGTTTGTGCTGGTAAATAAAATCACCTGGTGTTCAACAGAGTAAACATCATTTAAAACTCAGAGGTTGGAATGCTACTTAGATTTTGGCTCATCGAGGATACTGGGTAATGACTTTTGTGCAAAGAAAACAGTTTTACTTCTTTTCATATTTATTCAATTTTAAATTGAGCACCTACTATGCACTAGGTCCCAACACCCCAGGTGTAATTAGTAGTCAGGAAGGCAGTGCTGCTCAGTGTTTAATTGAACCACTTAGCAATTTTGTTAGTCTGTGGATTCTGATTCAGTAGCTCTGATCAGGGACCAGGCATCCTGGGTTTCCAACTGGCCCCCAGGAAGGCAGGTGGTGCTGTGGGAACAGGGATACGAACGCTTAGCTCAGGGCTTATGATCTGAGACCTTGTGTCTGGCAGATCTAACCAGAGTTCACCCAGGCTCCCGTCCTCCAATTGAAGAGGGAGTTGGGAAGTCAGTCCCACTGATACTTGAATCCTGGCTCTGACAGTGTGTGACTTGTGTGTCTATGTCACCAGGAGGGCAAATTGGAATGCTGGAGAGAGCAAGATGTGAAGGAGTTCAAATTGAGTTTCACGGCTCTGCTTGAAGCGGGTCTCTTCTTGACCTGCACCAGGGGAATTAGGGTCTCCTTCCTTGGTGGGGCCACCGACCCCTCACAAATGAAAAACCCAAAATGTTACACTATTGTTCATTTCAGAGATGGAAGAGTGAGGCATGAAAGCGCCACTCTGGAGACCCCATTCATGTGCTTCCCAACATGACCTTCTGAATGCTGCATTGTCCCTGTCATTAATTTTCCTTCGCGGGCTGCCAGCTTACAAGGAGAGAAGCACAGGGCATGTGGCCTAGAGGGTCCTCCCAGTGCACTCTGGCCAGCTCATGCCCTTGCCGTCACATCTAGGCTTCTGTACTATGCCTACAGACCCAACCTCTGCCAGGGTGTGGGGCTGACTCCAACCTGGGTACCTGTTCAGAAAGGACCAGTGGGCTTCAAGGGCACTGTTGGCCCTGCGTGTTTGCCTCGGGAGTGAAGATGCGCTTCTGTAATGACCACCTTGTGCCATTGCATGACCTGGCCCTGCAGAGGGGTCACACGCACCAGCTAGGAACCAAAGGGAGCCACTGGGACTGTGGTGGCCCAGCTGGGTGTGTGGCCCCTGACTTCAGTCCAGGACACTGGCTCTTTCATTTTTCTCCTTAGCCCTTGGAAGAGTTCTCAGTTTTGGCTGTATATTGGTGTTGTGGGTTCTCTACATACAAACCAGACCAGAATCTAAAATTAAAAGTTAAATATGAGCCTTTTTTTTTACAGGACCCAGTTCAATCATACTCAGGCAGGAGAGGACAAATGACCAGGAGCTTTAGAAGTATAGAGGTTTTAAAGGCAGAAACTTCATCCTGTTTGTCAAACAAATTTGTCATTTAACATAGGACAGTACCTTTAGGGACAGTGTGACCATTACTCAGCACACATTTTTTTCTGGGAGCACTGTTTTTTAGGAACTCTCAGTATATTGATGATTTATCAACAGTACATCAAGCCTCCTTGCAGTCTTACAAGGAAGCAGGGTCACAGAAAATTGAGCTGAGTAAATTTTTACATTTAGTTTTATATTAACTCATCGCAATTGGTATCTTTAGGACAATTAGTAAAAATCTTGGATGGCAAAATATGTCTCAGACCAAGGCAATGATATGTGTAGGACCGGAACTCACGTATTAGCATTGTAAAATCAAGTTCATGGAGGTGTGCTAGGCGTCACTTTCCATCGCTCTCTTGAACGCCTGAGAGAACACACTGAAAAAGAGGACAGTTCTGCTTTGGCTCCTGGTTCTGGCAGTTTCAGTCCATGACTGGCGGGCCCTGTTGCTTCGGGCCTGTGCAGCCCAGGGTACTGGGGGGAGGGCCATGGCAGAGGAGGCCCATTCTTCTCACAGCACATGTGAGGCAGAAAGGAAGAAGAGGACTTGGGATCCTGGTATCCCCTGCAGGACACACACCCAACAAATGTGCTGGATGTTCCACAACGCTCCACCCATAAAAGGCAGTTCCTGGGAGTGCTGAGCTGGGGACCAAACATGTAGCACGTGGGCCTTCGGGGACTCAAATATCTGAAGTATTGCAACATACCACACAGCGCATGCTCTTTAGAATGTGATTGGAAGAATTTTGACAAATGATACTCCCACCTGGCCATGACCACTACAATCAGGAACATTTACACGAACCCAGAAATTCCCCCATCCCGCTTTGCAGACAGCCCCTTCCTCCTTCCCAGCACACTGCTCATCTGCTTTCTGTCATTTCTGTTGGTTCCGTCTTCACTAGAATTCCATATAAACTCCTCTGAGTGATTTTGCACAGAAAAATGTTTTGTAGTTCATTGGTGCCATTGCATGTACTGGTATCCATTTCTGTTTGCTGAGTAGTATTTATGGTGTGAATGTGGAAGTACATTTGGCAGTTATTTGTTGTTAGAATCATTATTTCTAGGTTTTTTTTTCAGTAATTATAAGAGGGATATGATATAGTAAGTACTCACGTAGACATTGTGGGACATAGATCTTTAGTTTTCTTGGGTCAATGCTTAGGCCAGTGACCTTTATGGTAGATCATAAAGTGTATGTCTGCCTTTATGAGAAACTTTGGAATTATTTCTTAAAGTGGCTGATCTATTTATTACACATTCTTAGCAGCAATGTTTAAATGTACTAGTTGTTCCACATTATCATGAACAGTTGATACTTTCAGGCTTCTTAAAAATTTGTAATGGCATTTTAATTTTTTCCATTTATTTATTTATTTTTGCTATTTATTTTTTATTAGTACATGTGTGTGGTACATAATGTTTAGATTCTTTGTGTGAAATTTGTATATATCTCTCTATCTATCTATCTTTATTTTTTCCCATAATTTTATTGATAAACAAATAGCAATGAGACAGTTTCAAATCAAATTGGTAGAACAGTTTCAATAATAACACATTGCATACATTCTTCCAAGTGGTTGATTGCTGTACAAGATGCATACTTGAGATCCTATTTACAAACACCATTAGAACAAATCGCTCTATTCGTTAAGAGAATGTAACTATATATCTATCCAAACCACTTTGAATACACAGATACAAAATGGACATTCATCTGTATACCTTTTTTTTTGTTAAGTTCCTTTATTTGAATATTATAAGTGTGTAAACTCAGCAAAAATATTCTAAAAGAGTCCAGTAGCCCATAATAGTATTGGGTCTTCCACTGGACTGGCAATGTCAGAAGTTGTTGACCTGAGTCCCCTACAGCTCAACATAACAGCATGGCTTTACTTCTTATATTTCATTTTTATACTTTTCTGCTGGATGGCTAAGACCAAGGTAAAGCAGGACCTATGCAACAAGAGTTGTAGCTTTTGGGTCTGATAAGGTCAGTGAAATCCCCTCAGGATTTATCCTGTGATCCTGTACCTCAGATTGTAGAACCTTTGTCAGTGTCAGCCATGTGGATGAGTTACGGCCATTGCTTGGCCAATGTGCTCTCTGTGAAAGCCTGAGAGAATGTTTTCTCTCCATGTGACTCTCCTTAGGCACACTCTACATCATCAGTCACTTTCCTCTTTGGCCCCATAATCTCCTTGATCAGAAAATTTGGGACACTACCGAGTTACTTGATGTTACAGTACAAGTTCTCATATGTCCTGAATCTTAATTGACCTTATCTATCTCTATTTATATCACATTCCAATTCCTCTTTCATAGCCTTCTCTCCTTTCCCTTCTCTTTCCTCCTTCCCTCCATCTCTTGACCCTCTTCCAATCTGAGAGAGATCCATCTTCCTACTCCTATTATCTGTTTTATTTTCTCTTTACTTGTGACTTTAGTTTCTTGTATAATGGAAACAAACAGTATTTAAGCTTGTGTGTCTGATTTATTTCATTAAAATCATAGTATCGAGTTGCATCCACTTTTCTACAAATGACTCAAATTTGTCTTTCTTTATGGCAGAGTAGACACCAGATTGTGTGTAAATACCACATTTTCTTTATCCAGGATTTATTGCTTTAATTATTCTAGTGGGTGTGTGGTGGTTTCTCATTTTGTCTAGACCTTTTAAATTTAGCTATCTTAGTGGGTGTGTGGTTCTATCTCATTCTGGTTTCATATGCATTTTTTGATGACTATAATATTGAGCACCTTTTAACTTGTTTGTTTCCTATACATGTATTTTCTTTTATGATTTTATCTGCTTTTGAAATGTCCTATTATTATTGAGCAACAAGTTTGTCATTTTCTTTAAAATTTTTTTTCATGGACAAATAAAAATTTTGTGTTTATGGTATATGGTATAATGTTTTGGTGTACTGTATATACACACTGTGGAATGGCCAGTAGTTCTCATAGATTTGATAAATCTTTGTCTAGTACATACTTACATTTGCATAAATATATGTACATTGTAAATATTTCCTCCCAGTCTGTGACTTGTCTTTTCATACTTTTAGTAATCACTTTCAAAGAACAGAAGTTTAACCTTTTTGATGATGTTGTTTGTCAAGTTTTTTGTATTGAGATTCATACTTCTTGTGTCCTAAGAACTCTCAGCCTAACAGAACTTGCCATGATCTTATCATACACATTTCTGTAAAAGTTTTATAGTTTGGGTTTTATGCTTAGGTCTATGGTCAATTTCAAATCAATGTTTGTGCATGGTGTGAGTAATAAGCCAAGGATCACCTCTTATTCCTGTATGAATGTCTGATTTTCCTAGTTAATCTAAAAAAAAAAGCCCAATTATCTTTTTTTTTCCTACTGAATTATGTGGTCATCTTTGTACAAAATCAACTGTCCGTGTATATATGTGGGTTTCTTTCTGGACATGCTATTGTAGTCCATTGATCAATACTATCCTTACACTAATAAACACCACCTTGATCATTGTAGCTAGCCTTGGGGAGTCTCAAAGTTTTATAGTATAAATCCTTTATTTTTTTCTTTAAAACTGCTTTGTCTATTTTAGATCTTTTGATTTTCCAGATGAATTGTAGAATCAGTTTGCCAATGTATAAGTCAGCTTTCTATCATTGTAGCAAAAGCCAAATCAACTTATAAAGTGAACAGGTTTGTTTCAGCTCACAGTTTTGGTGGTTTGTGCCAATGATAGATTGGGCCCATTGCATGTGTTGAGGTAACAGATGATGGCGAGGTGCACAGAGGAGGGAAACATCACTTTGTGGCCAGGGGATGAAAGTGAAAGAGTGGAAGGGGCTGGGATCCCACCACCCTCTTCAAGGGCACACCCCTAGAACCTGAAGTCTGCCCAAGACCCCACCTCTTAAATGTCCAACACTTTAATAGTGTCGCCTTAGGGAGCAAGACTTGGCTTGTCAGTGACATTCCAAATCTGAACTGTAGCAGCCAATTTCCACAAGAGATGCTTGCTGAAATTTCGATTTGGATTGTGTTGATAACTGTAGATTCATTTGAAGAGCATTCATATCTTCACAGTGTTAAGAATTTCACACTGAGCGAGGAATCTCTCTATCAGTTTAGGTCTCATGTAATTTATGTCAACAATGTTTTGTAGTTTTCAGTGTGGAGGTCTAAACAACCCTACTAGATTTATTGCTACTATGTTAAGGTTTGGGTACCACTGCAAATGAACTTATTTTAAAATTTCATTTTCCAACTATTCGCTGCTAACATGAGAACACAATTGATTTTTGTATATTCATTCTGTGTTTTATGACCTCACTGATTTAATATATCGGTTCTATTACTTGCCCTGTGTCTCAGTTACTCTTCTCTTATTGCTGGAACAAATACTCAACACTCAAAATTAGGGAAGGAAAGGTTTATTCAGCTCACAGTCACTGGAGGTTTTAGTCCATACTCAGCAGGCTCCAAGACAGAGTGGCACATGGCAGACAGCAACCTTTCATTGTGACAGCAAAGTGCAAGAGAGCTAATGGAAGGAGTAGCAGCAACAATGGCTACAGAGAAGTCTCCCTTAAGTTGCATTCAAGCTATCTGTCCCAGGATGGGTGTAGTACTCATACCCATAATCCTAGCATTACTAAGACCCATAATCTCAGCCTTAATCATGAATTATTCTCAAACTCTAGACGTCTCCACCCGATGACTGCATGAGGTTTTGGGGGGACAACTAGATACAAACACAAACCATAACACCCCGAGATATCACATTTTTCCATTTTCCAATGTATAGATATTGCACCTGTTGTTAAATTTACCCTCAAGCTGAAAGTGTGACCACTGATTTTATTTGTTTTTCTTGCTCTATTGTGATGCTTATGGATGGCTCAAGTCACCAAAGCAACAGAGAGTCTTGTCAACAAGTGGAACCATGTGTAACTGTGGCAAAGAGCAAACCTTTGTGATTCCTCTTAATGGAAAAATGCTGTTGGGTTTTGGAGAAGACGGGCTCCTGAAAGTGACTTAATGGATCTTGAAGTAGGTTATTGACTTGTAGTGAACCTGCCTGTGCTGATGGACTGGATTTAAATGTCAGCTCTTCAGATCTAGTGGTGACTTGGGCACTGGTTCTGGGAGGCAGTCTTTGGAATTCAGTGGGCTACCTATTTTCTCCTGAGATTGGTAGACCAGAGTGGGGGAGCATACATGGAACTTGTTTTTGTAGCTTTTTCCATAATTAGGTGGAAAGAGATGGAACTTTGAATGTGACTCTGCAGTCCATTCTTCATTCTCCCCAGTGCTCCTGGTAATGGTATTTAACGAAAAGACAAACCCATTCATCTTCCTGGCATCCTGGCATGGGGAAGCTGTGCATGCTGGTGTCAGAAGAGATATTAGGGGCTATAAAAAGCCATTCGATTCTCTCCCCTCTTTATTCTCACTTTGCAAGCCTCTTCCCAGGGAGACTGGTGCAGCGGTGGCTGACTTTCCATCACCTGGAAGTCTGGGGCCTCATGGGCATTTTATTGAGATTCAGATTGGAGATTGGCTTTACCATTTTGTTCTTCCTCCTTTTATCTCCATCATTTCTCTGCCTGGGGAGGCAGCGTCATGGAATATTTTTTTTTTTCTGTTTTATTCTGTCTATTTTAAAAAGAGCTGATTGCCATGCTCCTCCTGGGCATAGGAAAGTGAGCTAGTCCATAAGGACAAGTGTCAGGTCCCTGGCCAGGGCACCCCAGCGCTTCCCAGCCAGGCTTAGAGAAATGAGAACACCTACCTGTGCGTCGTGTCCTTGCCTCAGCTTTGGTGTCTGCACCTTTTCTCCTTTCCTCACTCAAGAGCACTGTTGCCAGGGATTTGCTGGGCAGCATTTATCCTTTCATGATAAATTTGATCCCTGGGGAGAGATCCTTTTCCAAAGGATTTTCTTCCTCTGCTCTTTGTTCTCTCATTCTCTCAGGTTGCTGTACATAAGGCCTCTTCTTGTAACCTTCTTCCTTCTTTTTTTTTCTTTTTAAAATAGGTTTCAAAAGTTCAGTTCCATATCCAGTTATTGAACGCTGCGCTATTGAGTCCACGCCAGGGCCTGGTAGGAAGAAGGTGCACAGGGAGAAACCGGATCTAATTATGACTCACAATGAATCAGTTTACTGGCAGACGCAGACGGTCACTCAAGGTCAGGAGTAGCACCCAGTAGAGGCTTCAATAAAGCCCGTTGGGTGAATTCTAGCTTGGACACACTTGCACACATGCTGGGCCTGGAAGAACAGATGACGTTTGCACTACTCTAGAGGTGGTGAGGTGGGACATTTCAGATAGAGCAACACCAGCAAAGGTCCAGAGGCAGGAACACTTGTGGTGGGAACCTGCAGGTCACCTTGCATGACTGAAGGGTCATCTGTGTGGCTTGGTGGGAGCTGGAGGAGCCAGAGAGGAGACGGGAAAGGCAGGTTGGGTGTTGGCCACCACACTGTGGAGCCTGTGCTCTTCCTCTAGGGGACACTGGGGAGCCAGCAGAGGTTCTAACCACTGAACCGGCACAGTTTGCACTGGGCACCGGGAAGCTCTTCTTCCTGAGGATGAACTGGAGAGGTTGGAGAGTTCAGCAAGAGAGGTCTGGGAGGGGCTGTCAGTGGCCCTCAGTGCAGATTTTAAATTCACAGCAGAGGGACTGAGACGAACTTGATGAGGTTGTTTCCACCTCGATCAGTCAGCCATGGCCTGGAGTAAGATTCAAAGTGGACAGATTTGCTTTCAGGTCCTCCACCCCATGTCTTAAGGATGTGCCTACAGGGGGAGTGGTAGTGAGCTGGGGCCCACACGACAGAGCCTGTGCTGGGTGAAGGCAAGGAGGAGCAAGACCATACTTCTTGTTTTGGTCGAGTTGTGGTGTGGATGTGGTACAGGACAGGGGACAAGTACTCTGTTGATGGACTTGGGGCTAGAGAATGCAAATGTGTGAACCCTTCAGGTGGAGGGATAGGGAAATTGATACTACGGTACTTCCACTTGATCGTTATTCTATTCTAAAGATCTGGTAAACGCAAGTTATCAATAAATGTATATAATTAAAAAACTTTTATATCAGGAACACTTGGGAGAGAGGCTGGGAGAGGAACAACTGCAGTTATTATCTAGTCCAAACTTTCATTTCATTTGTTGACTTCAGTGTGATATACATCCTGAATGCACAAGTTTTAAATAGCTCCAAGAAGTTTCACACACACAACCATCTGCAACAAATGTAGAATAGTTCCGTGACTTCAGAAGATACTGCTGAGAGTGTATTGTATGCCTTGAAAATATTTGATTTTTACATCTTTAAGAATCTAAAATCTAGACAGTTTGAAAAATACTCAGATACTCATTGAGATATTTGTAAGTGTAAAGAAAGAAAGAAAGAAAGAAAAATAAAGAATGAAAGAAAAAGCCCCTTGTATTCAGTGCTAATGCACATTGCTAATTAAATTGTGGCTTTCTGATTTTGAACATTATCATAGCTTGGGGTTCTGCAAGGGGAACAATGCAATGCAGGACTCATATTTTATAAGATTATTTTATAATGAATCACCAAAAAATCATATCCCAAGAGTGCAGGTAACCTATCCACACACTAAAGACCAAAGACTTCAGCGGAGGGCCTGGATCCATCCTGCAGTAACGTCTGGCATGAGTCCTGCTGAAGGCCTAGAGCCCACGACAATGTCTCATGCTGGCCTGTTTCATGGATCTGTGCAGGGAAGGCCCAAACGTCAGCGGTGGAAGCTGGAAAGTCTGTGGGAGCTGGATGAAGGATCTGAACTGGAACCAGTAAGGGATGCTGAAGGGGGACCAGAGCTCCCCCAAGGTGAGCCATGGCCATTCTCAGTGACAGCCAGGCCTCGAGCTCCTTCGATGATAACAGCCGACATGTGACAAGCTCCTCCTAGAGAACCAGCAGTTCTTTGCAGCCTCCAGCGGCTTCCCAACAGCTCCCACTTGGCTTAGCTGCTTCTTCTCTAGTTGTGCGTCTTATGCTGCCTGCAACAACCTCAGGTTGGCCTGCCACACCCCGTACCACACTGGTTCAGTGCAGCTGGGCCTCACAAGTTGACTACCACTTGTCAACCCACCACAAATCCTATCTATAACACTGAGTAGTATCACTGAAGAATAACCAATTTAAGGTATGTTTGAAAAATATTTATGGACCCATGAACATAAGCACAACATAATATATAGTTCTCATTTTAAAAGCTCAACTTTATTGATGAACAATTTACTCTCCTGAGGAACAAATGCTCCCATAAGTATACAGGTTGATGAATTTTTTCTCTATTTTAAAAAATAAATTAAAATATTCAAAAAATTCATTGAGGTATAATTCATATGTAATAAAATGTCACAATATGTATATATACCTTGATGAATTTAGAAAAAATGTACTTGACCACATAATCACATTTTAAATCTCCAAAATTATCTTGTGTCCCTCCTTTGAACTAAGCAGCTTCTCTCTCTCTCTCCTTCCTTTCTTCCCGTCATCCCTTCCTTCCTTCCTTCCTTCCTTCCTTCCTTCCTTCCTTC
>NW_004524591.1:25675285-25696592 GCF_000260255.1 Octodon degus | reverse complement strand
ACACTAAGTTGCCTGGATTGGGCTCCAATTTTTTTTTTTTGAGGAACCAGGGATTGAACTCAGGCCCTTGCACTTGCCAAGCGCTTATTCAACTGAGCTACCTCCCTGGCCCCTTCCCTTCCTTCTTTATTTTTGTCTTTTACCAGGAATCAAACCCAGGGCCTCATGCTTACCAGGCAGGCACTGTACCTTTGATCATGGTATCTCCCCTGCCAGGTAAGTATGTACCTCCAAGCTAAATCTCTGGCTTCATTAAGGTTTTTAAAATGCAGTTTTATTGACATATAATTTATATACCTTGAGGTTTACCTATTTAAAGTTCAATATTTTTTATTTAGAGTTATGCAACTATCAACATTGTTATGATGTCTATCAACATTGTTATGATGTCTATCTACCCAAATTTTCAGGTGATCAGGGGTGGGGCTTCAGGAAGGTGATTGGATCATGGTGGCACTGTGGACACTGGCAGATGAACCCACCCAGGAGTCCAGGGCTGCACGTCCGTCAAGAGGTGGGCTTGGTTGCAACAGGTGGCCCTGGGTGTCTCTCTCTTCCCAGTGCTGCCTTTCTTCCCTCGCTTCACAGCCTGGTGATGTGAGCCACTCTCCTCCATGTGCCCCTCTGCTGTCTGCTTGTCTTGGAGCCAGCCAACTGAGACCGAAGCCCTGGACCAAAAGAAGCCTTTCTTCCTTTAAGCTGTGGGTGCTCAGTATTTTGTCCCAACAACTGGAAAGCGAGTAAGGCACATAAAACCTAATTTAGAATATTTTTAATCTGACTAAAAATAAAACATATGCTGTACTCATTAGTTATCTCTCTCTATACTAAAAAAAGTTACCTCTCTCTGTGCCTTACATCATTGTAACATTAAGTGAAATAGCAAATGAAAAGGTATTATTACAATTTTTTGAAAGATATAAATATATATTATGTATATAAGTGTACATATATTATATATCTGGTTTTTTCCATATGAATATATAATACTATATGTGATTATCTATCTATCTATCTATCTATCTATCTATCTATCTATCTATCTATCTATCTATTTTTGCGAGAAGGTAATATACATCAACCACAGACCTTAATTGTCTCTTGGTGGTCGCATTTAAGCATAGCTTTACTTTCTCTTCTGAATTTTCAGGATTTTAGCATTCCCCACAGTAAATGCATATTGCCTTTGTAATTTAAGATATTCATTGTACATTGAAAGAAGACATTTCTTCAGCTTACGTCCATGGCGGGGGCAGCATCGTGCCAGCGCTGCTCACTGTGTTTCGGCAGTGTGATTTCCTTTGGGAAGAGAGCTTGTAAAATCTTCTTCTTCTGGCTTTCTGCAGCGAGCTGGCAGTACAAACTTGCTGCTTGCAATATTTACGTGCACTGCCTCGGGGAGACCTGTAAACTACTCTGCGAGTTGGTTTCTCCATTGACAGACTGTTGACTGCTTAGAAAATGTGCTCTGGGAAGCAAATCCACAGGAGAGCTGACGCCAGGGGTACTTGTTGTCTTCTGATATGCCAGGAGACGTGAAGGCGGCTCCTATTTGTGAAGTGTGTTTACGGCCATACAAGGTTGTGCACGTGAATGTGCACATTTTTTAATATTAACATGTAATGCATACTTTTGTACTGTAAGCGACTGCAGGTTGAAAGGGTAAGTGTATTTAGCCTTCTAGCTCTATTTCAATGATCATCATGCAATTTGATTTAGGATAAGTCACGTTCCCATTGCTTTAGGCCCATTTCCCCTTGATTCATGGGGATCAATAGTCTCTGTTGCAATGTGGGTGTACGGAAGGGAATTGCACCACACCCATGCTTTTAATAAAAATGTGCTCTGCACATTACTTCACAGCTTAAAGGTCACTTTAAGCTGAAATTAATCATTTGTCTGGAGAAGAAATAGACCAGGGAGGACTTGTCTGAGGCAGAGGTTGAATGTGAACAAAATCCACTAAAGGTATCCCAAAGTGAGGGTGGGAAGATATACTGTGCAGATCGAATAAGCAGGGTAATTAAAAGAAGTGAGGCCCGAAGAAGCTTCTCTGTGGTTCTGTCTCTGTCTCAGGCCTTACAACACTGCATTTTTGTTTGTAGATGTCTTTCTGCACGGTGACGACTTCCACCTGTGCCTGGTCTCTGCCATCTCACAACTTCAGCTTAGCATGGCTTTGCTCAGCATGACCTGTTACTCCATCCTGGGCTGTCTGTGACCACTCAGGCGAACTCAGTGCAGTGAATCATTCCCCATGGAAGAAGCTGACTGACCCAGCCTTTCTCAGGTTTCCCCATAGGTGTGACGTGAAGGGAGGTCATCTGTCAAAATGTGACCACCTGGTCTCACCCTGCCAGCACAGGCTCAGAGGTGGTGGTTGGCTATTGCAAGGACAGGAGTTTGGTCATGGGCTGTTGTTTTATTTTGAAAATTCTCTATAAATGAAGATAGGGGCTGAGTATCTCAAATGCTCCAAAAATCTGACTTAACTTCTGAATGTCTGGCATGCCTCAGCAGATTCTGAAGATGGGGTAGGGCTTCTCTTGTTGAGGGGAATGGTAAGCCCATAGCTGAGGAAGATGCTCAGAGGAATAGGTTTTTTCTTTTGCTGCCTTTGGCACAGGGCAGATTCTTTGCTAAATATTTTGTAAGCATCTAAGTCTCCACCAAGAAAATGGCCACATCTCAATTTTTGCCTTGACTTCTTTGCCTGTTTCCACAAATCAGAATTATCTGATGGTGTTCTCTTCTTCCTCATGCTTCCAGGCATTTTCCTACTTTTCACTGAGGAGCCTTTGCAAGGCTCCAGGTTGCATCCCAGTGACAATAAATATTGAAATATTTAAGCACAGTTTTATTGACACAGACATCTTGTCTCCACAGAAAAAATTGTGAAGAATTTTTGCAGCTCAAGAGGGACTTTTTCCTTTGTTTCTTCAAAAGCAGACTTCCTTAGGCTGCTGTAGGCAACCTTTCACCTGAGAGGCTGGTCCTCATGGAGGAATGGGCAGTGCCGAGCTGACAGCACAGGGCAGGGTCCAGCCAGCCCGTGACCGCGGTCACTCAGCATGCAGGGCCTGAGGTGTTGTCTTGTTACTCAAACAAGGCTATGCATGGTTAAGTGTGCTTCTGCAGGGAGGTGGGCAGGGGAAGAAAGAGAATTGAGAAAAGGGACAGCCATTGTGTCAGACTTTCAAGGTTACCTGTACAGACGGGGCTGCAGCTCCCTTATTGCCTGGAAAAGACATTCCTTTCCGATAGCTTTATAATAAAGAAGAAAGATCCTTTTGTTAACAATGCCTTGTATTTATCTCACGTCTTCCTCCAGAGAAGCAGGCAAGTGCTTCAGAGATTTTATCTTCATGAAAAGCTGACGAGCAGGTGTGAAGTCCTGCTGGGGAACCCAGACCCTCTGTCCCCAATCCAATCAGTTTGCTGGGTCCTCTGGTTTCTTTCTGGTGATAGTGATTGATGTGATCACCACTGCAGGAGGTGTCACATGTAAGAACACCATTTCTACCCCTGGACCCCTGAGTGTCTCTCAATTATGAGTGCCCTAGCTAGAGCTCCAGTCCAGGTATCTTAAATTAAGGCGATTATTCAAAGGAACTCAAAGCATTGCCCACAGATCAGGGTCCAGAAGAAGAGCTGAGCCTTCTGGGGTTTTAGGGGCTGGAAAACCATCCCACTCCCTCTCTCCTTACTGGGGGATGTGGGTTCTTTGGGTCTGTGTGTTCATTTTCTTCTCTCTCTCTAGATTCCTTTCTCTGCTTGCTTCCCTGGCTATGTGGCCCAACAATGGCAGGGTTGACCCTTGGGTTCTTAGTTTTATAGTAAGCAGCTCTTTTTGTCTGGTCATCCTAGAGGGCAGATGGATTGGCCAGGATGTAATCCAGTAATGCCCCTGGTCAGCCTGCTGGATAAAGGGAGCAGCCTTGGGAGTGGGAAGGGTTTCCTCCTCCAGGGACAGGATTTGTGTCTTTGTTTCTCCTTTGCTTGTCATGGTAGATTCCTTAACTCCCAGATGGGCCTCGTGCACACCTTTCCCTAGCAGCATCCCCAGCTCCCTCCCTGGCTTGCCTAATCACAGTGTGTTCCACATAACCCATGAATCTACCTCATCCTTCACTGTTTCATAACTATTTGCTCATTTGGCTCCTTGACTGTCTGACTGGCACCAGAATGTCTTGAGGGGAAAACCACTTCTGTCTTGTTCCTGTTGGTAGCCTTCATACAGGCACAGTGCTCTAAGTGTTTGTCAAGTGAACAGATGCATGAAAAACAATATAACTCATCTCACAAAAACTTCATATTTTTTGTCTTCATGATATTTTATCAGTAGCAGAAGAATACTCTTCCTTTTTAATAAACACTGATCAAGTCCAGAAAAGAGACTTGAGAACAAAGTGTGTTTCTACCAGATCCTTTCCCTTTATGGGAATGAAGGGGATACATGGCTGGCAGCTATGGTACGCTGTGTTCCAGAAGCTGTGGTTCAGGAGTTCTAGTCCTTTTACTGCAAGCAGACCTGAAGTGCAGATGTTTGTTTTATATATATATATATTTTTTTTTGGCAGAACTGGGGATTGAACTCAGGCCTTTGTGCTTGTCAGGCAAGCACTTATTCTGCTGAGCTATCTCCCCAGCCCTGAAGTGCAGATGTTGAAGATGTATTTATACTGCTTGTGACTTTTCATTTTATTTTTATGGTAATGTACACATAGATTAATGATTCTATTAGTTATGCCAGTGCTGATTCACCGTGAGATTCATGAATTCATGTTAGGATCATTTCACATTTAAATTCACAGTGACACTGTTAGACATGGCAAAATCATTTGATAACAGTAAGTGGGGAAGAGAAGAGGAGACTGAAGGTGGGAAACAGAATCTCCTGAAGACTTGGGGGATTATCTTAACCCACCTTGACACACACCCTTTGTTGTCTTACTCGTTGGGCAATCCTGACCCTTAGGATCCCCTCGGTAACCACTGCCACTGCCACCTCTGTGCTCATTGCTTCTGTCTCATCCCTCCAGGCTCTGATGGAAGAGGGGGAGGATGAGGGCAAGGGTGGGTGAGTGAGTGGGTTGCAGCTCTCATATGTTTTCAGTGCTTTCAAATGCCTCATTATCCCGTGCTGGGGAACCTCTTCCTAAGTTTCCAACACTCCCAGGATCCTGCTTAGCAACGAGCTAATATCTTTGCTGCAGTGTGGCAGCTGCAGAGCCCACATTGAGGTGTTTGGACATAAACACCTTCTAATCCACTATTAAGTCCTTCAGTTTGTGTTCTCATAGCATTAGCCATAATGAACTCCTCACATCCTGATGTCAGTTTAATATGCTGCTTCCCCAGGAAGGGCCTAGTAATTTAGCGTTAATTAATGATGACTTATTGCAAATTATGTTACTGACTTACTGATGCTCCTGGGTGATACGCGCATCTTTCAGATGCAACCATAACATTATTACTTAGCATTCACATAGCACTTCACACATTCCGAACATTTGGTAATTGAGTTAGCTGTATTGTCACTATTCCTCATGCTGATCCTGTCATCTAGGTTAGTGGAGGTGTCCCTCATTATAGGTAAACTTGACACACTGAATTTCAAACTTGCCAGATTGATAAAGTGGAGGAATTACATTTTACCTATGTCAGAGTCTAGAGTGGAAGGTATTAGGGGCTAGGGTTGTCAAACACTTCATGGAAGCAGCACGATATAGTAGGTTGGCTCTTCAGGCATTTTAAATACTCAGAAAGAAGGAGGGAGCTCAAGTGAAGGAAGTGATCTGTCACCACAGCTTTAGATATGAGAGGAGGTAGCAGTCAAAGGTATCACTGAAATATACCAAATGTCACAAAAGAAAAACAAGCTACCAAGTTGGACCATATTGGTACTGCCTAGCTCTTCAGGTTTTCGCTGTCAGTCTTCTCCTTGTTTTATGGGGTGGTGTTTTTAGTGAGAACATGTGTTAGTTTCTGGACCAGAATTATTTGGAAAAGGAAATTTACTGTTTGGGGATGTGATCAATGTAGTCTGGGTATGTGTGTATTAGAACACAGGGGAGAGAAGAGGCCAGCTTATCCTCTTCCTTCCCAGCGTGGAGCAAGTTCAAGAATAGGGGAATGGCCACAAAGTCAAGGTTCTGAGGACAAGAATGAATAGGTAGGGGAGAAATCTTTGGTCAGAACATTTTGGATTGGTGCTTAGCTTCTCATCTCTGTTGCCTTCCTTCTGTGGGTATCTTTCTGTACTGGACACATTACATAGCCTGAAATATTGGACACATCAATTGGAAACAATGTTTTGATGCCTAATGAATGATAAGGAGAGGGGAAATGAGATTCCTCTACCACCATAAGAAGAGCAATCTTTACTCTCCATGGGAGAAAAAGAACCCCATTTGATCTGTGGAAATGGTGTCAAAATTAAATTGTTTGTCCAGAAACATCTATCTATCTATCTATCTATCTATCTATCTATCTATCTATCTATCTACCATCTATAACCTTTCTACATACATATATATCTTATCCTTCTTGGGAAGAAGTGCTGTTACCATCTTCCTTTGCTACTGTGTTGTGAAAACTCCGGGACCTTAATTAATCCCTGCTCTTGATTTTATTGGTTCATTTCTATCTTGTTCTTGTCTTGCTTGCCAGCCCCATTTTAAAACACAGAAATTGGCTCCCACACAGACAACTAAGACTTCATTTGAGGCTCAAATATGAGTAGAGCTTATACCAGAAACCTTTATTTATTACTTTTCAGCTCTTGTATCAAACCTTTTGATGGGGCCCAAGTTAACCAGTGAAGCATTCAAATCACGGTAGCAATTTGTACCTTCATGGAGGGCTTGGCAAAGCAGTGTTGTTCTGATGTGTTTGCAAAAACCCATCTGTGTCTGTTGGAAATGTAACCTTATTTGTGTCTGTGGCAATACCCTTGGGTCAGGAATGGTGATGAACCAAGTTGTGTCTTCAGTAAGGGTGAGTGCTCAAAAGATCAGGCTTGCCGGGGAGATGGTTCAGTGGAATAAGCGCTTCCCTGGCAAGCGCAAGGGCCTGAGTTCAATCCCCGGTTCCGAAAAAAAAAAAAAAAAAAAAAAAAGATCAGGCTTATCCAAGAGGATAGGATGTACTTTGGGAGTGACCTCTGCGTCCCCAGCACATTGTGTCGCAGTAGCCTCCAGGTGCCTAAGGGCAGATACTCTCAGAAGAAAGGACAGTGTGATGGGCTGGCCAGCAAAGACAACTAGAGTAACCGAATGCCTGAAATTCAAAGGCTGACTCTGCTCTCCAGATGGCCGATCTTGGGCAATCATTTGGCAGTTCCGAGTTTCAGTTTCCTCACTGGGAAACTGGCCATACTTATATCCAGCATATGGAGTTGTTGTAAAGATTAAACAAGATGTTTTTAAGTCACTTGATAGAGATTGGGAATTTAACCCAAGTCACTTTTCTTATCTTAGTCTGTAGAGTTAAAATATGGTGAAAGGAACAGAGATAGACAAAGAGGACAAAGGCAGGGCAGCACATCTGTGTGAAGCATAGGTAGGGAAAGAGATTCACCTGTTGGCATCTTTCTGGAGACACACTGAACAGTATAAAATTCAATTTCTGCCCCATCCCCTCCACTAGCTTCATGGATAGGTGAATAAGGCCCTTCTCCAGGTGGTCAGGGGTGGAGTGGACAGTGGAAGCCACTGAGAACACTGGGGAGGTGAGCATGCCCTACAGCATGGACTCCAGCAACTTGCAGAAATACACAACAGCCTAAGAAGCCTTGAGAGGCTGGAGTGAAAGTTGGAGGCTGTTCTCAGACTAACTGTGGATATCTGACAAGGTGCCCTCTTTTGGATTTCTCATTTGAAATTCAAAAGTTGTGCCCCTGGAGGGATCCAGACTCCAAGGTCAGAAGGTGCCTTGGCTGATGTCTGCTTCTTGGCTGGTAGAAGCTTAGGGGTGGGTCAGGTGCAGTGCTTGTTCACACTCTTGTTCTGGGAACACAGCTGGCCTGACCCAGCCCAAGGAATACATAAGGAGGGGCTAGAATCTGGGGATCAAAATACAGATGAAGGGCTCCCAGGCAAATATAATATCAGGGAGAGGTGGAGGAACAGGAGCTGAGCACTTGTTGTGTTTGGTGCTTTGCTTTCCTTATATCATTAATTTCCATTATAGCACTGTGAATTAAGAATTTCCATCCATATTTTATTTGAAGGGAGGTAAACTTGAAGGGGTGAAGTAGCTTTTCTCAGGGTACCAGCTGGAGTTTGCATCCAGAATTTCTTGGTCTAGAAAATGGCCTAAATATTAAAATCACCAAGGAGTTTCTAAACCTCCAGGTACCCAGGCCGGGTCCAGATTAGGGGTAGCAGAGTTCCTGGGTGTAGAACTCAGGCAATAGGTTGCCTACCTCCTGACAACATGAAGCAGGGCTGAGGGGAAAAAAAGTGCTCTGGAGTGGAATGGTGCTTCTCGAAGTGGGGTATCTCCACCAGAAATATCAACATTCTCTGGGGCTTGCTAGAGAAGACTATTCAAAGATCTAAAGGGGGGCCCTGAGCTCCATGTTTCAAGAGGCATTATAGATGCTGTGGATTTATGCTACTCCATAGCTCTGCTTCACAACCAGAGCACTTAGGGCCAAGCAAACGACTCCTCAGTCCATCAGCTCCAGGCAGGGCACTGGCATGGCCTTTCATGCATTACCTGCTGTTGGGTGCAGATGGTAGTCCTCTGTTTTAACTCAATGAAATACAATAGCAGAAACCTAAAGCTGGGTGTTGGCTCACCTTGAGGATGACTTGTGTGCCTGTGGGTCATGTGCAGGGATGAATACAGGTAGGGTCCTCATAGGCAATTGGCGCTTAGTGTGGGGTGATTTGCTAAGAGGGCACCATGATAAGATACATATGCATCCTGAACCCATGATCCTGAATTTCAGGGTTATGAACTCAGTTCTGTTACTTCAGGGGAAGGCAAGATGGGCAGGAGTAATTGCATCCTTCTATCCACAATCCGTCCCATCTTTCCATGAGCTGGAAGGAGGGAATGCTATTCTTTTAGACCTCCTGGGCTTCTTGATCATAGAATCTTCTATAAAAATATAAAACACTGATTTTCCTGAGTAGCGTCTCACCTCTGGAATAGGAATCCTTTTGCAGACATGAGTGAGGATTAAGTAGCTGATACATGAAAAGAAAATCAGTCAAAATACTGTGTGACACAGCAGAGACTCTGTAGGTGCTATTTGTGGTTATTGTCACTACCAGGTAAGGTGAAAGAGTTGAATCTGCTCATGTTTAGGTTTTGCCGGTATATAGTCAAGGCCTACAGTTCTGGAGCCAATCTAACTACAGGAGCTGGGTGCGGGGGGAAAGGTGCTAAGTGACATGGGGTTGTCCTTTCCTTTCAGAGCAGAAAAGATTCTGATTCCCTCTTAGTCTAGAAAAAGGGCTAGACTCAAGCATGGGCTTGTCTAAGAATCTTATTTGACAGATGAACAAAAACTACCAACTGATTGACCTGCATCACAATGACATCTTGTGTAACATCCTCAGACCTCCTGGAAGCACAGGAAGTAGTGTGGAATGGCTCCAGGTGGCCCTTTACAGCGTGGCACAAGGTTTCTCTCTTCCCAGGGCCCCTGGAGGGAATCATGGCTGCTCAGAAGTAATTTTGAGGTGCATTTGAGATCTCTTTCATAAAGTGCAGTGAGACAACCAGCAATAGCCCTCAGCCGTGCCAGCCAGGAGTAAGCCTGCTGCACTGTCACTACTCAGAGACAAAAGCATGGGTGGATTTGCAGAGGTCTCCTGCCAACTTGGATCCCACCAGCCCAGCTTCTGCTCACCCTTGCCACAGCTACCCTGTCTATTGTTAGCTGAGCATGACTGGAAGTGGAGGGAAATAGGCACGGAATGCAGGTGGCAGCAGGGGACAATGGTAGTTGATACTTGAGAATGACACATTGGCTCATTTGTGTACCATGCCTCTGGTACATTCTTCATAAACACAGCACATGCTGGCGCACCTCTCTTGGCTCCTTCCACCCTACCTTTCTTCCCTCTCTTTCATGTAGCACTAACTCACACAGGTTAATGAAGGCTCTGGGAAGTTTGATGCACAGATCCTGGAAAGGGGTTGGTGGGGTACAGAGAAGGGAGAGAGAAGTTTCTGAACTTGGCTTTTCCAACATTTGCAAAGGATCACATGGTCTCATGTGATCCTAAAAAGCAAGAGAAAATTCTCTTTCTCTTCTACTCCCTGTTCAAGTTCACATAGAGGGAAACTGAGGATCAGCGAGGTTAAGTGACTTGTGCAAGTTCACCGGTTGGATCCAGACAGACGCAGCTCTTTAATAATATGACAACTAGGACAGTATGTTTCCTGTGCATCCACCTCATCTGCCCACCTAATTGTGAGATCTCATGGAAGGACCCAGCAGGAACTGCAAAGACATTTTCTTGACTGAAATAGTTCAGTTTGGTTTTTTTTCTCAATTTTTTTCTGGTTTTTATGTTTAGCTCTTGAGTGGAAGTACTTTGGGATGTGAAAGCAACAGGTTTAAATGGAAATAGAAAAGGTTTATGTCTTCCCATCTTGGGAGGTCTCTGGAGAAGGCTTAGCAGGGTGAAGCTAGATTGACCTTTTTCCCTTTGCCATTCTGTGGGGACATCTGTCACCTGCCCTTCTCCAGATCATCCCCATGATTCCTTCTCAGGGCTAGGGGGAACCCAAGGCAGACAAAAAAGGGGCTAAAAGCAGGGGTAGGTGAGTAGGGATAGGTCCCAGGAACAGGAAGAGGGCTGGGAGTTGTATTGTTTATTTAGAGAAGATTAAGATGTTAAAGACCATTAAGGTAAAATGAGTAGCCTTCCCACCAACCACCACCAACCTTGGGAAGGCAGTGGAAGGGGTGGTGACCCAGCAGGCACCTCAAAGCATGACTATGCTACCTTTGTGTGCCAGCAGCAGTAGCCTCTGATTTCCTAGGAGATCAGTGGCCTTGGAAGAATCTTTTTTTTTTTTTTTCTTGGAAGAACCATTTTGGAAGCCCCACACACTCGTATCTTTCTAGTGTGACTTGTTGGCCCATATGCGCCATTTCCTTTTGCTGTGCAATCTCTCCCTTCTGGTTCCTGAGAGAGAGAGAGAGGCTCTGCTTCTGAGCTGCCTGTCACAGAGCCGACAGGACTAGCGTGTGGGATCTGCTCCTTCAGGACAGACTGTTTTCTCTCTGTGTACCTGTGGTCCCTGCTTGGGTGCCTCAGGCTGTGGGACCAAGGACAGCAAAGCCACATGTGTCAAGGACATGGTGACTGAATTGTGTTATGTTGCCCCTGGCAACCAATTCCGAGGCTGGTTCTGCTCTGGCTTGATAGCATATGTTTGAGAAATACTGTACTTATTTATTTCAGCTTCATTGGGGTATAATTGAAAAAATAAAATTTATATATAAGTATGCAACAATGTTTCAAAGGTTCTAATTGCCATGTCTATCACTACATATAGTTGCCATGTTTTTCCTTCATTATTTTTGGTGGTTAGAGCACCTAAGATGTTCTCTCTTTGAAAATGGCAGGCGTATCATACTCTATGTTAACTACAGTCTCCATGCTATCCGTTAGCTCCCCAGAACATATTCATTCTGCATACCCTTTTTAAAAACATGTATTTGGTACAGGGTCTCACTACGCAACTCAGACTCATAGTGATCCTCCTGTTTTCATCCTCCCCAGTGCTGGGATTACAGGCATGCGCCACCATGCCTGGTCTAGGTGGGCGGGGCCAGCACCACATGTGTTGCTGGGGATTGAACCCCAGGCCCTGCATTTGCCTAAGTAGATTCTTAGTCCACGGAGCTATCTCACCAGCCCATTTTGTACCCTTTGACCAACATTTTTTTTGGTACCAGGGATTGAACTCAGAACCTTGTACTTGCCAGGCAGGCACTTAAGCCATTGAGCTATCTCCTCAGCCCTCCTTTGACCAACATCTTATTTCTTCCTTTCCCCCCAGTCCCTGTTCACCCCATTCTACCCACTGCCTCTATGCCTTTGTCAGATTCCACATGTGAGATAATGTAGTACTTGTCTTTCTGTGACTGACTTATTTCACTCAACACACTGTACTCCAGTTTCATCAAGGTTTTCATGAATGGCAGGATTTTTTTTTTCTTTTTTAAATGTTGAATAATATTCCACTGCATATATATTGTGTACTACATTAAAAATTGTTAGTCTATGTTTGCAGTGCAGAATGATTACTTCCATTGTGGGGAATTGGTAAATGTATATAACACATCTCAATTCTCTTATTTTTTTTTCCTTCATTGTTCCCCCTCTAAAATTCTTTTTTTTTTTTTTTTTTTGGCAGCATCAGATTCATTCATTTATTTTATTTATTTATTGATTTTTTTTTCAGTTGTGTGTTTGGTACAGGGTCTTACTATACAGCTCAGACTCACAGTGATCCTCATGTTTTCAGCCTCCCCATCACTGGGATTACAGGTATGCATCAGCACATCTGACTCTGCCACCGGCTCAGCACCCCCCGGGGGTGGCCGGTGCAGCGTGCAGGGCTGGGAATCAGACCCTGGTCCCTGAACTTGCCAAAGCAGGCACTTGGTCTGCTGAGCTATCTTGCTGGCCCTCATTTATTTTTTTAAATGTCTTTATCAAGTTAATTATCATAAAACAGATTAACAGCCAGACTAACAGGCCAAAAAACATAAAAATCACAATTATTCTAAATCAAGATGTGCCTTTAGGTATGGTTCTGGCTGGATTTCCACAACATTTTCTCTTTCTTTTTTTCCCTATTGTCTGTCTTTTATTTTGCACTTTATTTATAAATTGGACCTCTTGTATAACAGAAACCATGCAATGTTAAAGCCTGGGTATCTGATTTATTTCACTTAACACTATAGTCATAAAGTGCATCCATTTTCCTACAAATGACTTGAGTTTATCCTTCTTTACGGCAGAATATTACCCCATTGTGAATAAAAACCACATTTTCTTTACCTGTTTATCTGTTGATAGACAGAGAGACTGATTGCAAGACTTAATTCCAATATGCAACTGTCCCTCTGTCTGAATTATGCTAATGGATTAGACATTAAAGTAGAAACAGAAACATTAAATTAGAACCACCTCAATAAAATTAAAGTGTTCTATCATAAAGGAAGTCCACGCAGGGGTGAGTTACCATACTGTAGATTCCAAAGTAATTCTAGGGCCTTGAGCACTACACAGACAAACTACAGACAATACCTAGCACCCTAAATCATCTATACCCTGACTAAATCCCAGGTGCAAGAATTCTCTCTCTTTCTCTGTCTCTGTCTCTGTCTCTTTCTCTCTGTCTCACACACACACACTCACACTGATTTCCTTACTTATTAATTGGACTCAAATACTTTTTAAAATTAATTTGATTGAGAAACAAATAGCAATGAGACAGTTTCAAAGCCGATTAGTAGGACAGTTTCAATAATTAATACATTGCATATTGTTGTCTTCATAGTGCTTATTCATAGCACAAGATGCAGACATGATATCCTATACAAACACTGTTGGTACAAATCTTTCTTCTCATTGAATTAAGAGAAAGTAGCTGTATATCTATCCTAACTATTTTGTATATACAGATACAAAATGGTCCTTCATTTGTATTCCCTTTTTTTGTTTAGTTTTGTCAGATATGGGTATTCCATTGCCATTTAAATATTGTAGGTGTGTGAATTCAGCAAAATAATCCAATATAATCCAGTAGTCCATAATAGTATTGGGTTATCCGCAGGACTGGCAATGTCAGAAGTTGTTGACTTGAGCCTTTTACAGCTCAGCATATTAATATGGCTTTACTTTTTTTTCAAAGTTTTATTGATAAACAGATAGCAATGAGACAGTTTCAAATCAAATCGGAAGTACAGTTTCAACAAATAATATACTGCATATATTCTTCTTAGTGGTTAATTGCTGTACAAGATGCGGACTTGTGATCTTATTTACAAACACCATTAGAACAAATCATTCTATTCATTAAGAGAATGCAACTATATATCTATCCTCACCACTTTGAATACACAGGTACAAAATGGACATTCATAGGTATACCCCATTTTTTCTAAGTTCCGCTATTGAATATTATAGGTGTGTAAACTCAGCAAAATATTCTAAAAGAGTCCAGTAGCTCATAATAGCATTGGGTCTTCTGTTTAACTGGCAATGTCAGTAATTATTGACCTGAGTCCCCCTCAGCTCAACTTAACAGCATGGCTTTACCTCTTATATTTCGTTTTTATACTTTTCTGCTAGATGGTTAAGACCAAGGAAAAGCAGGACTTATGCAACAAGAGTTGTAGCTTTTTGGTCTGAGAAGGTCAGTGAAATGCCCTCAGGACTTATCCTGAGATCCTGTACCTTAGATTGTAGAACCTTTGTGAGTGTCAGCCATGTGGATGAGTCACGGCCATTGCTTGGCCAATGTGCTCTCTGTGAAAGCCTGAGAGAATGTCTTCTCCCCATGTGACTCTCCTTAGGCACACTCTATGTCATCGATCACTTTCCTCTTTGGCCCCATAATCTTCTCATCAGAAAATTTGGGACACTACCGAGGTACATGACGTTACAGTACAAGTTCTCATATGTCCTCAGTCTTAATTGACCTTAGAAGACTAGGGCCAAAATGTTGGCTTTCCTTGTAGCCCTCCTTTTTCTCTAATTTTGGTCTGCAAACTTAGGTTGTTAACTATCCAGAAGACAAGCTTATTGCTATTATCAAACAATTTAGGCTATCAAGCTTAACCTCACTATCTCACTGCATTTCAAACATCTTAGGCATAATAAGGAACAGGTATTTTTCATCAAGTATTGATATTTGAACTTTAAGTCCCTACATAATATGATAAAAAACATTTAAAAATTAGATTATATTTTAAAAATAGGATAAAGCATTCTATGCTTCTCATGTTTGCACATAAGTCCAAAAATCTCACCATATTCAACCTTGAAGCAGGACAGTCCCACAATATTCCTTTTCCTGTCTCTTGCTTTCATTCACCACCCCCTTCTTCTTGAACATCCACCTACCCGAGAGACATCTTAGCAGTAACTGGCATGTGATGACAAGCCGCCCATATTCAGAATACCACAATGACAGGCACTCCCAACATGAAACCACTATTACAAATTACCATCTGCAGTGCAGTAGGCTTTACTTTTTATACCTCGTTTTTATATTTTTCTGCTGGATGGTTAAGACCAAGATAAACCAAGACCTATATAACAACAAATGTAACTTTTGTATCTGATAAGGTCAGTCAAATCCTCTCAGGATTTATTCTGAAACCCTGTACCAAAGTTTGTACATCCTTTGTCAGTGTCAGCCATGTGGATGAGTCACAGTCATTGCTTCACCAATTTGCTCTTTGTGAAAGCCTGAGAGAATGTTTTCTCTCCATGTGACTCTCCTTAAGCACAGTATACATCATTGATCACTTTCCTTTGTGGCCCCATAATCTCCTTGATCAGAAAATTTGGGACACAACTGATTACTGGATGTTACAGTACAGGTTCTCCTATGTCTTCAGTCCTCACTGACTTTCAAAGGCTAGGAACAAATGTTGGATGTCCTTGAGCCCTTCTTTTTGTCTAATTTTTGGTTCACAAACTTAAGTTGTTAATCCTCCAGAAGAGAAGAAGCTTAATGATATTATTACCCTATAACATAGGCAGTTGAGCTTAACCTCACTGTCTGTCTGAATATCAAACATCTTATACATAACATAGAACAGGTATTTTCCATGAAGTATTGATATGTTGAACTTTAAATCCCTACAGAATGTGCAGAAAAAAATAAAAAAGTGGACCAAAATACTTATAGCACAAAGTTGTGTTGAAGATTAGTGAAGATAGTCATTGTGGAAATATCTGTAGCGACTGGTAGAAATATCTTAATGATTTTGGATACCATTTGTGTGTATGGCATGAGAGATTATTGGGAAATCTACAAAAGAAATGGACTCTAAAAATTTATGCTAAGATCCCCAGAACATAAAATTTACCATCTTAACCATTTTAAGTGAATGGTTCCGTGATATGTATTAGATATATTAAGTAACCATCCTCTCTCTCTCTCTCTCTCTCTCTCTCTCTCTCTCTCTCTCTCTCTCTCTCTTTCTTTTCAGTACTGGAGATCAAATTTGGTACCTTGTGCTTGCTAGGCAGGTGCTTAGGTCACTCAGCTATCTTCCCAGCCCAGAATATTTTCATTTTGCAAAACTGAAACTCTATATCCAAGAAACAACTTCTTCCTTCCCCAGGTCCTAAAGAATAACTAGTCTACTCTCTGACTATAAATTCGACTTTTTTAAATACTTTATATTAGTTCATTTGTATAGTATCTATCTTTTTCTCATTAACATATTTCATTTAGCAGAATGTCCTCAAAGTTCACCATGTTGTAACATGGCTCACAATTTCCTTTTTAAGGCTGAATAGTATTTTAGAGACGTACACCTTTAAAAAAATGTCTAAATAGCAAAAACAAAACCAAAACCCAACCAAAAAACCTCAGCACACACAAAGAGCTGTGAAACATGGCAAAGTAGCCTTTTCTACACACACCTGATGGTAAATCACAGAGTAGTGAAGGGTAGACGAGTCCTCTGTCCCCACATACTCCGCCATCACAGGACTCAGCATCTCTAAAGAACTGCATCCGGTTCTGACTACCTAGTTAGGTGCTCCAGAATCCTGTATACTTCAGGACAGTGTTGCCTGAACAAATGGCACCGAGGAATGCTGGACAACTGGAGTGGCTGCTGCTTATTCAGGGTGGACAGCAGGAGTCTAGGAGCGGCCAGTGAGGAAGCTGAGGGGCAGCCCTGGAGCAGGAAGAAAAGGATGGTGGCTGGCAGCCTCCTGGAGAGTCTGAGCTGGCAACAGGGATGTTTCTGATACAGGTTATGGTAACGTAAGCTCCAAGGCGGGATGGAGAGCGATGCAGGGGCAATGAAGCATGCTAGTACTTCTTGGTGTCGAGTCCCTCCTTTCCTTCCCCTAGCAAGCCCCAAGGACCTGAAATCAGTGTGGCTAGAGCTGATGGCTGCCTCAGGCAGATACTCTATAGAAATGAGCAGGTGGGCTGGCCTGAATCAGGGTGAATGTACTGGAAAAAGAGAACCAGAGAACAGAAACAGCGATTGTTTTTCTTAAAAGTTATCAATAATGTCAATGAGTTGTACCCTGGTAGCATTGTACTTTAAATTTTGCTCTTAATTCATTAGATAACTAACTGTTCATTGTTAAGTATGGGAATATAATGCCTTAATAAAAATCAAGTAGATCAAAATTCACTCAGTTACCAAACTCATCTTACCACTCCCATACCACAAACAAAAGTACCACTGATGGAAGTTGGTAGAGACGTAATTTCAGGCCAAAGATGAGAAGAGGCAGGCAACTCTCCGAGGAAGTGCTTGGTGAAGCCAGGCGTTGGAAGGGATGGCAACAACAACAGGTGGCATGGGAATACTTGCTGAGTACATGGTGAGATTTAAACCAGAGAAGAGCTTGAAGAAAATGAAGTCAAAGGTTAGAGAAGTTAACTTCCTGGCGTTTAACCATTAAGGATATATATCTGGATTATATGAATAATTGCAGGTCAGGGAGAAAAGACAAGCCTCGAAAGATACCCAAAAGATAAACATGAAGTAACTCATAGGAAAGCAACTTGCAGTAGCTAATATTTTATATTAAAATATTTAATTTTAACCAGTATCCAGAAAATCCAAAACAATAAATAACAAAATTAAATACATTCTATGTCTACCAACTTACCCCCAAATTAAAACTTCAATAAAATCAGGTAGACAAGGAGGGAAAGAAAAGGGGGAGAAATAAGATAAAAAAGAGAGACTGCGATGTGCATATGTACCAGTTCTCTGCAAAGAACATGATTATTGTGTACTATAAACATGGACAAGGAAAAAAGAAAAATAAAAAGGAGAAGGGGTACAAGAGAGGGCGGAGGGAGAGGGAGAGGGGATCAGAAGGACTGAGATGTGTTACACACACCAAATCCTCACTATGAGTGCCATCACTGTATTTTACAAATGTCTTAGTACTTTTTATTTGTTGCTGGGACAAATACCTGGCACACAAAATGAAGGAAGGAAAGGTTTATTTAGCTCACAGTTACTGGAGGGTTCAGTCCATATTCCGCTGGCTCCAAGGCAAACAACAGCAGTTCATGCGGCAGGAAACAATGAAGAGCAGAGGAGGAGCAGCAGCTGCAGCGGCGTCCATCAAGCCTCTCTCTTCCTCCTGCGCTGACTGTGAAGATCAGCGCTCCACACTGAAGTTCGGAGCTCCTCCACAGTGGCACGACTGCGAAGACCAAGCTCCTCCGAAGACTAAGACTTCTCCACAGAAGCAGGTGCGGGCGGCAGGAAACCAGGCAGGGCGGTTTCCTGCCTTTCTCAATTCCTGGCCCATGCCCACCTGCAGGGGTAGGCCCCCAAGCTGAGATCTGCCAGAGCTGATTCAGCCAACTTGACACAATGTATCAACTAACACAACAAACAACACCGCATATCAGCAAGCATATAGAATAACGGAAGCTCTTTTCGAATGCTCTGGGTACAGCTGGCTTGACATTACCCCATAATATTAATGCTATGTGGTTTTGAGCAGAAAGTGCCACTTCTAGGTACACACACTCTGAGAGAGTCATATGGACAGAGAGACAGATACCGAGATGATTTTTGCAGTCTTATTTATAAAGTAAGCAAGTTACAGACTCTTATAAATTGTATAAAGATGTTTCTATGAATTTTAAAAACACATAAAACTGTATTACATGTTTTTTATGGAAGTATGATATGACCTTAAAGACACAGAGGAGAAGGATAAGGCCAAATTCAAGGGAATTGTCTTTCACAGGAGACGGGAAGGGACAGGAATGGGCAATCCAACCATCCCTGTGACGTCATATTTAAAAACTGTTAGGCAAAATACTGAAAAGCATAGCAATTGTTAATTCTCAGTCTTGGATACATGAGGATTTAGTTTGCTATTATCTGTACCTTTTGTATGTTTGAAATACTTCATAAGTGCATTCTTCTAAATAAAAAAGGTGACAAAATTCTTCCTGACTTGGGAAAAACTGCATTTGTACTTCCTCTATCTTTCTTCCCTTGCCTGCCTGTACACTGTTAATTTCTCAAACCGAAGATAGAGGAAGCTTGTGCCTGACCTAGCAAGAAGGAGGAGGGGATGACCTCACAACTGTGGCCACCCACATGCAGGGCTCCCCCTGGGTAGGCATCTTGGCAGCGCCAATCCCGGGAGAGGGTCTCTAAGTTTCTGTTAGAGTGCCTCCAGCAGACACTCAAAGCCTCTTATGAGCTTGATCATCCCATCGCTGGGGAGATCCTCAGGGTGAGTCAAGAGCTGTCTCTGGTGTAAGCTGGACAATTGTGATTTTTACTTTGTTGTTTTGTCCTGAGACGCCTCTTGATCTAGACTGCACATGGAGCGCTTTCTAGTGTCCCTCGCCTCTATGTTAATCTTTGTTCAGGTGCTCTGTGATGTGTGGGAGTAGCTTCCAAGACGGAGCGTGAGCTAGGGATGTGATCAGGTCATCCTAGAGTGTAGGGAGCCCGCAATTCACAAGAATTAGATACTGTACCTTAATAAGCTCACATTAGTTCTTTAAATGGCCACAGCATATGATTGCCTCATGTAAGGTTTGTGATCGATGACTACCTCGCTGTCTCCCTTGCACCACAAAATTCTTCTCACATAAATTGCTGCCAGGCTGGTACTCCCTCTGCGATCATTCTCCACTTGTGCAAGTGAGTTTCAGAGCTTGCTGCTGGGCTGTGTATTTATACATATTAAGTTTTATCTTCTTGGCGTTAGCCATGCAACTAGACTGTCAGAATCATTCCAAATTTTGATTACATCATCTCTGGCACATGTTCTCACTTCTAGGTTGGTGTCATTTGAATAACTGATTGAGATACTTTTTTTTTTTAAAGGACAAGAGCAAGGACAGACTTCTTTATTCATGCAGTGGGAACTTTTGTCTATATCTATACAGAACCATTAAGCAACAATATTTGGTCACAGTGTTTCAATTGGTCATAAATCTACCTCAAATTATTATAGTCTGATACTATGCAAGGACGAGAAGTGCAGGCTGGGGAGACAGCTCAGTGGTATAAGCGCCTGACTGGCATGCACAAGGTAGTGAGTTCAGTCCTTGGTACTGCAAAACAAACAAACAAACAAACAAACAAACAAACAAACAAACAAACACAACAGAGATACAAGAGTTAGGACAACTTCATATTGTAAAAATATCAATCCTTTCCAGAAGAATCCATCAACTGAATGCCATTCAAGGCAAAATCCCTATCTCTTTTTCATAGAACCTGATGAACAAATTCTAAATTTTATTTGGGAAAGCAAAGGAAGGGCCAGGGAAAACTAGTTGAGGAAAAATAAGAATTGGGGTAGTGTATCAGACAAATAGTTTTTTCTTTTTAAAGAGAATAAAATATAGGAAACAACCCATTAGAAAGGAAACAGAATTTCAATAAATAAAATGATAGGAATTCAACAATGGTTGTTTTTTTTTCTTTTTGTAAATTCAAAAAGTGTAATCATGAAAAGGATAGATGTTATAGCATTCAAGTAGGGGCGATAATGTCCTATTTTCTCTTCTTTCCTTTTTCTTCTGAATTTTTGAAAGACAGGTTTCACTGTGTGGCCCAGATTTCTGGCATCCATCTTGGAGAATCTCCTGTCTCAGCCTCCTGAGGTGTGGTATTTCTTTTCCATAATTTTATTGAGAAACAAAAAGCAATGAGACAGTTTCAAACCAAATTGGTAGGACAGTTTCAATACATAACACATTGCATACATTCTTCCTATTGATTAATTGCTGCACAAAGTGTGGACTTGTTATCCTATTTACAAACACCATTAGAACAAAGCCCTCTATTCATTAAGAGAATGTAACTATATATCTATCCTAACCTCTTTGAATACACAGATAAAAAATGGACATTCATCTGTATCCCCTTTTTTGGTTAAGTTCCATCATTTAAATATTATAGGTGTGCAAACTCAGCAAAATGTTCTAAAAGAGTTCCATAGTCCATAATAGTATTGGATCTTCCGCTTGACTGGCAATGTCAGAAATTGTTGACCTGAGTCCCCTACAGCTCAACATAACACCATGGCTTTACTTCTTAAACTTTGTTTTTATACTT
>NW_004524591.1:25654227-25658473 GCF_000260255.1 Octodon degus | reverse complement strand
GCGGGCGGTGTGGGGAGGCACGGCGGAGTGGTGGGGTGCGGCCCGAGGGAGTGGGAGAGGTTCCGGCCTACGCTGCGCCTGCGCTGGGACTGGTCCCGCCGGTGCAGGGTATCAGGAAGCTCTCCACACACTCACCGGACCTGGTCTAGGACTGTGTCTGTTTTTGTAGTTGATTGTTTACTTAAGATGTTATGAGTTCTGAGAATTGTTTTTTTATTTCAGAAAAGAATTTCGCTCTGAGTTCCTCTATAACTTTCCACTGTTGCTTATTTACAATCGATGCTATTAATTCATATATTTGAGCTGAGCTAGTAGAAAAGAATTCTGCTCTCAGTTCCCCTGTCACTTTCTGGTGTTGCTCATTTACTGTTGACACTATCAATTCATACTTTTGCGCTGAGCTAGTGTCTTCTGCACTTGTTCTGGGTGAGCATTAGGTTTCTTCCATATGTTTCTGCATTTGATTCTTTACTGCAGATGTTATTAATTCTGGTATTTCTTTTTCCATTTCCAATCTGAGTTCCTCTATACCTTTATGCAGCTGTTTCTTTATTTCAGAAGCCATTGATTCGTTGCTTTCAGCCGCATGATTCCCCATTTGTTTTGTGTTAGTGTCCTCTGCACTTGTTATGGGTTGGCTTGGGTTCTGAGATTGCAGTTTGCTCCTTCTCGTTGTCATTTTGTGAAGCACTGTCTTCTGACCTTTGTTGTAGATCTTTGTTGCAGTTATATCCTTAGCACCTACTAAAGTTCAGGTGTAGATCTCCAAAGTTTGTATTTATCCAGCTGTGCCTGGCTTGTGTCTGGCTGCTGTGCTCAGTTCCTTTCTGTTGCTGCCCTTGGGGGTGAACCTGTTGTGCCCCTCTGGCAAGATGTTCTGCTCCTGGACTAGCTGGGTGGTTCTTTCCCCTACACTCTCTGCAGGGATTACAGCTGAAGGGTTTCACCCCAGGCCTGTATGCCAGGCCAGAGCTGTGTCTGGAGGGGACAAGGTGGAGTAGGGGTGAGAGGCAGCTCTCCCACACACTCCCTGGGCCTGGACTAATACTGGATCTGGGGGTTCCCAGAGTGTGATAGAAATTCCTACTCTTTGGGCGGGGTGTTGCAGGGTACTATGGAGTGATGGGGGAGCGTCCCAAGAGGGTGAAAGAGGATGTCACCCACACTGCGCCTGTGCTGAGACCAGTAGGTCCTGCTGGTGCAGGGTAGCCGGAAACTCTCCCACAAACTCACCGGGCCTGGGCTAGGACTGGGTCTGGTGGTTCCCAGAACGCAGCAGAAATTCCTACTCGGCGGGCAGGGTAGGGGAGGTGCTGTGGAGTGGTGTGGGGCATCCCAACGGAGTGTAAGAGGGTCTCACCCACGCTCCACCTGGGCTGGAACCAGGAGGTCCTGCCGGCACCGGGTAGCTGGAAGCTCTCCCACATACTCACTGGTCATGGGTCAGGACTGTGTCTAACAGTGGTTGTTATATTGCATATTTCTGTCTTCAAATTAGTTGTTCAGATTACCAGATATAAGCAGGTGCAATTGATAAAAAGAAAATTAAAGATAAAAGAAATTAAGCATTAACTGTCCCTTTCAATAGGTAAGCAAATATCAGAAATACAATTAATTATTCAAACTATCCTGTGTATATACATATAGATTTTCCCCTTCCCTTTCTTTCTTTTTTTTTTTTTTGTCCTTCCATCATCTCAGTTATTCCTTTGCTTTGTACAGTTTCTTTCCCTTTCACAGTACCTATTATACCTTTCAGATTTTATTTACTCTTTTAGGTTCATACAGCAGGGAGGCAATATGATGTTTACACACGCAGGTCTGATTTATTTCACTTGCCAGTATGGTCTTCAGTTGCATCCATTTACCTGTAAAAATCTTGAGTTTATCTTTTTTTTATAGCTGAGTAATACTCCATTGTATAAAAATACTATATCTTTTTTTATCCATTTTTCAGTTAATTGGCATTTGTGTTATTTCCTAGATTTAGCTGCTACAAATTGAACTGCTATAAACATGGATACACATAAATCACTGTGATATGATGTTTTCTGTTCGTTTGGAAATGTACGCAGCAGGGGAATAGCTGGCTTGAATGGGACCTCTAATCCTAGCTTTTTGAGGAGTCTCTGCACTGATGTCCATAGTGGTTTTTTTTTTTTTTTTTTTTTTTGCCTTTCTGGAACTGGGCATCAAATTCAGGCCCTTGCGCTTGCCAGGGAAGTGCTTATTCTACTGAGCCATCTCCCTGGCCCTCCATAGTGGTTTTACCAGCCTGCACTCCCACCAACAGGGCAGAACTGTTCCTTTCTTCCCATGGCCCCTCCAGCATTTGTTATTGGTGGGCTTCTTGATGATAGCCATTCTTTCTGAGGTAAGATGGAAGCTCAGCATTGTTTTCATTTGCACCTCTGGAATAACTAGTGATGTTGAAAATTTTTTCATAAATGTTTTTGCCATTTGTATCTCTTTGTTTGTTAACTGTATATTCATCTCAGATGCCTAATTTTGGATTGGGTTTTTAAATTTGGGGGGGGGCTGATTTTTAAAAATTCTTTGTATGTTCTAGATGGAGGTACTTTGTCTGAGGGAGAGTCAGCTATGATTTTTCCTAATTTGCAGGTTTTCTTTTTACTCTGTTGGTGATTTCTTTTGACGTCCAGCACCATTTATAAAAGAAGCTATCTTTCTTTCAATGAATGTGTTATGAAACTATAATGACAAGGACAATTTGATATTGGCAAGTGAAAAGGATCAAAGGGACAGAAAGAAAATCCCAGAAATAAAGCCATAATAGGTGGAAATTTGGCATATGACAAGGTACAATGTATACTTATTAGGAATTTATGGACAATCCAAAAGATGCCACTGGGATATATGCCAATCTAATTTGGGAAAACATCCTATATAGCATCCATTCCCAAATCGGTTTGAGGATGCTAATGATGTAAATGTGAAAAAGGAAGAAAATTGGAAGAGAAATTTTTCATCACCTTGGAAGCATGAAAGGCTTCTCGAGCAAGACACTAAAAGTAAGAACGAAAATAAAAAAAATCTGATAAGCTTGACCATATTAATATTAAATTTATTCATCTGTCAAAATCCAAGGTAAAAGTCAGGCTGCAAACATGGAAAAGATGTTTTATAGTTTCTAACAGAGAAATAGTATTGAGAGTATGGGAAAACATCTTGTAAGTCCCTGTGAAATATACGAATAATCTAAGAGGAGAAGAGGCAAGGCGTATTAAGGAGGCAGGGAAGGGACTTTTGCAAAAACGAAGACTCTGGAGAGTGTATTTTGGTAACGCCCAATCTTGTAGCAAATGGGTAAACACAAACTAAAATCACACTAAGATATGCTTCTGACCCAGCAAATTGGCACACTTTAGTAAGTCTGATAATAGCAACAGTCACATGGAGTAAGAGGAACTAGGCACATGGATAGATCGTTTCACTGGTGCTGTCACAGAGAGAAAGGCTGGCCGCAGCTAACAAATCTGAACGTGCAAGCTGTGTGGCTACAGTCATTTCACTCCCAGGTGTGAATTCTGGAGGACTCATACACATTAGGCAAGCATTTATTTAAGTGTGAATTATAACACTGTTTGTGAAAATGAACAATTAGAAATAACAGGGTGGCTTGTCAACAGAATTATTCCAATCTGAAAGGCCATCAGCAGAAGAATGACTAAATCGGGATGTATTCATTCCGTGCCGTAACTTCTGGTGATGAACATGATTGAACTGAATCCATATGCATAATATAGACAGAGCTCAAAAACATGTTGAGCAAAGACATTAAGCAGCAGAAGGATACACAGGGTGGGATGCCATCTACATAAAATGTAGAAACAGGTAAGTGTTACTTTATATGAGGGCCAGCAAGCTTTAACCTATAACCCAAATCCAATTCAATGAATGCTTATTTTATAAGCACAGGTCTTCATAAATACAGTCCTACCCATTTGATTAAATGTGGTCAACAGTGACCTTTGTACTAAGGGGCAGAGAACAGAGGTGATATGGTCCTGAAAGCCTAGAATATTTATCATAGATAAGTTTGTTGGTCCATGGGATATAGGAAAAGTGATGAAAATACATGTGAATATTTAAATTAAAATTATTATAGCAAAAGACACGCTGATCTTAATCCCCTTTAAAATACTACCTCTTGCGCTCTTCAAATGCATGTATCCCATAATCCTTGCCAGTTTCTTTTTTTTTCTTTTATTTATTTATTTATTTA
>NW_004524591.1:25631759-25652581 GCF_000260255.1 Octodon degus | reverse complement strand
AATATAAAGGCTTGCAGTTTATCATTCTTAATAGCTGAATAATACTCCATTGTGTAAAAATACCACATCTTTCTCAACCATTCCTCAGGTGATGGGCCTTGCCAGTTTCTGAAGCAATCTAGAAGTCCTCTTTTGTGAGTGTCATTAGTTGTGTCATTATGGCTGCCCTGAGGTCCTAAATTGATTCAACATTTACCTTTCTTGTTTTTTTTTTACAATAAAACAAATGTTTTATTAAAATATGGATTATTTATTTTGTACAAAACACAGTAACACTTCTTCCCTCCTGCCCTGTGAGGCCAGCATCCCACAGACTCACATTCACATAATCCTGCTTTCCGCGATAGGCAAGACAAGGAGAGAGAGAGAAGCACAGTTCTGAAAGTTATACCACAGAACCAGAGCGGGACACAAAACCAGGCAGAGGCAGTGGGGCCCTTGGTTGGCACTGTGCCCACAAACCATAGTCCTGCTTATCTCTTCTCAACAGGAAGCATTTTTTTTTTTTTAAAGAACAGAAGTTTCGGAGTGCTACGGCCCAACTCTTGGGGTAGCAGCTTTCTTCCAGTCTCATCTAGCCGGATGTCCTAAGAGGTCACCTGGAACTTCTCTAAGAAATTCCACCCTGGTTTACATCTCTGTCAATTTGCTCATCTTCCTTTCAGCTTCAAAACACACACACACACACACACACACAAAACCCAGAAGAGCAGTGCGTTGCAAAGGGATGTCAACTAAGGTCTGTTCTGGAGGGAAATTCCTTCTTAGAAGTCACCTGGCCAAACATGCACAGCAGAAGCCACGGACTGTGCAGACAGGTCCAGCCGGAAACACTTCAAGTACCGAGACTGTTACTCCGCATCTGTCGATTTAAAGTGGTCATCATCCACTGTAGAATAGATATGGCCCTCGTTGCTAAGAAAATCCACGGCTTGCTTGATCGTGGCTATAGGCATGTGGTGCAGCTGGTTTTTGAGATCTTGAAAGTTCAATCCTTCAGGCCTTGGACAAGCCTTAATCAAATTCAGCACCTGGTTTTGGGTCACGGTGAGGCCATTGGCTGGCATCAGGCTGTTCCCACCGAAGTTTCCCATTTCACCCATTCCTGGATTGCTGATAGATGCTCTCCCTGTTGAGGGCTGGGTGATGGGTTTGCTCAGCATCATGTGTGCATTGACCACTTCCAGGATATGCGTGGTGAACTCATTCATATCCTCCAGCGGCATGATCTTAAAGGCTACCAGGCTCTTTTTGTTCTGAAAGGATCTCAGATGGCCAGCCACCTTCACATACGTTTCTGGAGGGACCACAGTATTTTCTCCACCGGTGCCATCTGTGTCAACCCACTGGCGGACATCCATGGGGGCAGCTGTCATGTCATCTATTTTGTAGACGATGTTGGTTGGAGCCTTCTCTGCATGTCTGATTATTCCCACAATAGTGACCTAGATCAGGGGGGATAATAAAGCTTGGTTCGGCTGGAAACTAAAGCAACACCTATGTACTTTTAAGTATACTACATCTTCTTTTGATTAAATGACTTTCCTATAAATTCTCTTACATACCTGTGAAATCTCAACATTCCCAATTTTGAACACTTCATCAACCAGAGTAGCAGAAAGCAGTTGAGATATGGTACAGGGTACAATGTACTGGGCTCGGGCTCTTGAGTTCTTCTCGGCCTGCGACGGTGTCGGCAATCCGAAGCCGCCCGGGGACTGAGTGTAGCTGACGCCTCCCCCGTAGGTGGAGCTGCCGTAGCTTTCAAAGCCACTATTCCACATCTTCGGCGCGACTGCGTCGGGAAAGGAAGGCCAGAAGGTCCCGTTGGGGGAGGTTCGCAGAACACTTCAGGATCCCGTCGCCGCGACTCCCTCGCATCCACTTTTTTTCTGGCGCCCAACATTTACCTTTCATAGTCATTTTGACTTTAGGGGAAGAATCAGAAGCCACAGGGCCGGGGAGATAGCTCAGCAGCATAAGAGCCGGCCTGGCAAGTAAAAGCTTGTGAGTTAAATCCCCAGTTCCAATAAATAAATAAATAGATAAATAAATAAATAAATAAATAAATAAAATAAAGCCACAGTGTCAGATCTGGGGAAGCAGGTGGATGAGGAGCTGCTCTCGTATTTTCTGAGCTTGTCTTCTTGTCTGATGCTGCATGGCAGCAGGATTCACTTGATCCTTAATTCTACCTCATGAAGATATACAAAGGGACTTGACAGGGTAGGAATAAATAGCTTTTGTGAATGTAAAAGGGACCAAGTGACCAAGGGAGGGGATGGAGGAGAGGGAAGGGGATAAGATCAGTAGGGTGTGTTATGTACATGGACCAACTTTTATAAGGAATGTAATCATTACGTGCTGCACATCTACCAATAAAAATAAAGATTAAAAGAAGAAAAAGGGACAGGAATGACACGATAAGTGGGTTTGAAACAATGGGGAGTACTTTGAGGGGAGTTAGTGATAATGCATCTTTCCCATGATCAATTTTAAAAATGTAAACATTCATCACACATTTTGATCATATTTTTTCGATCATATCTTAATATGTTCAGCTGATCTATAACTTCCAAGGCATACTCAAGAGAGTAACGTATTTCCCATGTACAAACTAGGAGAGCAGTCCAGGGCTTGCCGAGGACCCTCCGGTGGGCTGGCTGGTGTCCTCACCAGGCATCATCCATGATTCAAGAGTCACTGCAGCTGTCCTACCCAGACCTTCCCAGCGGTGAGCGGTCATCGAAGTGCCTTCCTCTAAGACAGGAACCTTAGGCCTCACCTGGGCTAGTGTGTGCTCAGCTGAAATCCCAGTATTGTGGGAAGACTGGCTGTTGGGAAACACTCAGCAGCTTCTGCAACCAGCCTGCTTGTGATAAAAGAACGAGGATGTGCAAAGAAACAAGAGACACTGGAAGGCCTCCACCTTTAGGCAGGATGGCAGCTGCTTTTAGGCAGATGGAGATACACTTGGGGAAGGGTACAAATAAAGGGAGAGAAGATGCAGAGCTCTGTGTCGCTGCATTACAGATTCACGATACAGTTGTATGCCTTAACGTCTTGGCAGCGGAAGCTGAGCCACATCTATACACAAAATATTGCAATTACTGACATCACACATACGTATATTTAATTAGAACAGAGTAGAATAATCCAAGGAAAATATCAAAGGTGGAATAACAGGGACAAGCCAACTCACCACAAGAAAGACAACAAAATATGCTAAGAGAAGCACCAGCTTAAAGCAGTGTGCTGTCTCAGAGACGTATTGTAGTAACAAAGCTATAGTTAAAGCAGTATAGATTTTTTTTGACACACATTTTATTATGGGCATCTATTGATGCTGGCAATTGAACCGAGAAGACCCAGAGGCTCAGGACAGGCTAGAAACATATTGCCTAAGAATATTCCTTAGTTATTTTCTGCTTTGAAATCCTGACGATGAGCAGGGAACATTCAGGTGGGAGCCAGAAGGATTCACAAACATGCATTGTCTCCCAGGACATTTCCATGGTCACCTGGGGATGAAGTTGGGCACTGCCCTTATTAGGGCTTCTGTTTCATTGGCATTCGGTGCCTGACACAGAAGAAAATGAAAGAGTAGAGCCTTGGATCATCAGAAGGGAACCCTCAGCTAGAAGAACAGCTTTGCCCTGCTGGTTGGATGTGGACCGTGCAACCCTTTGGACAATCGTTTCATACTTTTTGCTTATTAAGAATGCATTTTAAAAAAATGTCTATTTTGCTGTCAGGTTCATCTCCCAAAGAAATATCTCCCCAAGAGATTCGGACCCAGGTTCGCAGTGGTGTGGGTAGAATGCTCATAGCTCTATTGTGCAGGGAAGGCGAGGTGGAGTGATTTAGAGGAAGTAAGGTATTATGGGGGGACCATGGGATCCAGGGGTGGGAGTAGAGTGATCATGAGGAAGGGAGTGATTTGCAGGGAAGAAGGCCCCAACCAGAAAGGGGGCCAGAGTCCTCGGTAGAATGGTACTGTGTTTGGAGTCACCCTAGACATGCCCCTGGATAGAGGGAAGGAGGGGTAGGGGTGATTTAGAGGTAGTCAGGGTTACCATCATCAAGGAACCATGTATTATGGTGTAGAGGGTGCCTGCTATAGGCAATGATTAGAAACTGAGGGCAGAAAGTATACATCGCAACACGTAAGCGTCTTGGCCAAGTGCTAAGTGAGCATGAGATCTAAGCACAATGACGTTTACATCAATGCAAACGCACACACACAAAGCCACCATGCAGGAACATACACAAATAAAAAGATGCACATGAGGAGAGACACCCACTCTCCCTCCAGTGGCCACTCCATGGGAACTTACTTGGACCCCCTCTGGCTCACTCATGGAACCCTGTCTTCCCCCAGCTCCTGCCGATCTGACCTTGCACGCAGCACCTCTGACTCGCACAGCCTTGCTGGACTTGGCATTCCTTGTTTTGCTCTTTCAGAGCCTGGCCATGGCCATGTCCTAGGCTCCACTCTGCCACATAGCCTTCGCTTTGACATGTTGTTGTTGCATCTCGGGCTTCGGAGCATACCACTCACCTTCTGCTCTGGCCTTTGTCACTCCCAGTTCATTGCTGACAGCTTGTTGTGGTCTTGCTCCACTACCCGGCCATACAGGTCAACTGGTGTACAGAAGATGGACCTGCTGGAAACTGTGCGATGGATCATTGGTGGCCAAATAAAGTCATGCTCGCTTCAATCTGCTGTCTTTCCTGACCATTTGTCTGCCCTCTGCCGTCTCTCGCCAGGTTTGAAGCTCTTGCTCTGCAGGGCATGGTCCCCGTCTGTTTGTCTTTTCCTTTAACTCCTGCATAGTGAATCTTTGACTTTTATTTAATCCTTTGACTTGTGCTGATATATTTTGATACAAATTTCCTTTCGCTTCAAAAGCAAAGAGATAATTTCAAATGCATCCAAAAGCTGAGCTATTGGAGAGGAGAAGAGTGAGCATGGTACTGCAGGCCACATATCCCATGCCCCTGTGTCATGAGGACCATTCACCATTGTCCATCCAATAGATGAGACAGCTTCCAGGCATTTGGCACCATCTATTAGGGACACAGTGGCTGAGAGGCTGCCTGGAGGTCAGATACTGATAGAAGGAACTTCAAATCCCTGTCTTGTACCTGGTTTCAGTTGAAACTCAATGAAGGAGAACCCTATTTTTTATGGCTCCTAATCAATGGAATTTTTGATGCTTTCAGGACATTGCCTAGAAGAGGATTATATAAATATGTGTGTAGGAGGTGGGCAGGCAGAGGAGGGTGCAGGGCCAACAGAATGCCCGGCCACATGTGTTCCTGGCACCAGGGGAGCCTCCTGGCTGGATATCTAGCCAGGTTTCTGCAAGGCTCGGTGCCACAGCACAGCAGCATGACACGGGGAGTGGTGAGGATGTGCTTCAGTGCTTTACGACAATCTGCTGTCTGTTCTCTAGGGGAGAAAGTCAGGCTGCTGGAAAATAGTACTACTACCGGCAGCAGTCCATAATGAGTAAGAATTGGCTCCGAGATAACGGCTGCAGTCAATGAGTGTATGGAGGCTAATTAAACACCAGAGCTAAGACGGGCTGCTCTGCCTCAGCTGTGGTGATTGCGCCACGTGGCCCAATCACTGCTGAAGTGTAAATTAGCCTGAGCCACGAGTAAGTGAGTTAACACTACCCCATCACGATATGAAGGAGCGTCCATGATGCCAAGGCTGGGTTCCTCAGAGCCCAAGGAATTCTGATGAGCAAAGTCTGACAAAAGGAATCGCATCTGAAGAGACATGAGAAGCAGGAGGGGAATCTAGTTTGGATGGATGTGGCTATACTTCCACAAATGTTTTGTGACTTATTTATGAAATAGGTGACAATATTGAAATTAGGGTTAGTCTGCAGCGTCTGAGTCATGTGGTCGTGGTGGTATGGTAAACAGGGAATGTGAGATGTTGTGGAGTTGGGTGGTAATAATGAATGAAAAAAATAGACCAATGCTCTGCTGTCAGGGGAGCTCCAAATTAAGCAAGGGGTCTTGGTGATGCTACTGATTCAGCAGAAAAAAATCTCATGAAGATGTGCTGAGAAGATATGTCTAGATTGTGCCCGGAGAGAGGGATGACATCTAGGCCTCAGGAAGGCCAGAGCACCAAGATGAGGGGTGATGGAGGTGATGATGGTCTGCCTGTCTGGTTGCATGTCTGGACTTCAGCACTTAATTGTGCAACCTTGGGCAAACAACTCAAATCATCTAATTCTAATTTTCTTTTCCACCTGTTTTGAAAATATTGAGTGAGATGATGCATGTTTGGGGTTTAGCACACAGGAAATGCTAAATAAAATTTTTGGTTTTAATCATTATTAGTCTTTCACCCTCTAATCAAATATCTTAATAAATTAGGTGTTTTTTCTTATCCAGTGGGAACCCTGGATGCACAAAACTCCAACTTCAACAAGGACAATGGTAGTCTAATAGCTGGCTGAAAGTTCAATGGTCCAAATCTGTAAGCTGCTTCTGAAAATCAATTCCTCCAGAGTTGGAAAGATCAGAGGGTTCAATCTCTGTGGCTGGGATCTTGCAGTTGAAGCTGAGATTTTGTAGCACATCCATCCCTGCTGCCAGTGACCTCTATTTTGCCTCTTTCAGAGCCTGATTTGCTTGGCTCTGAAAGAGAAGCAGGTTTTATGGGGGGACCATAGGATGTTGGGGTGGGAGTGGGGTGATCATGAGGAAAGGAACAATGGACAGGGAAGAAGGCCCCAATCAAAAGGGCGGCCAGAGTCCTCGATAGAATGATACTGTGTTTGGAGTCCCCCCCAGACCTGCCTCAGAGATAGGAGGAAAGTCTAGTAAAACACAAGGAGGTGTTTCTGTTGGGATCCAGGCAGTGGCTGACATTCCAGCAGTGGGACCGAGGCAAGGAAGGCATTTTTTTCCTCTGGCTGGAGGGGAGATGAATGCTAAGGTCATCCACGGTGTGGTCCAGTGTAGATGATTTTTAAGTGAAGAGGGTCTGAAATGGGATGACAGTAAAATGGGGGGCATGGCCTTGCAAAATGTGGTCCCAGAAGCTGTGAGGACAGAGCTGTGGACACACTCTGAGGTCAGTGGGGGTGCCTGCTCTTCCGTACCATTCCTAGAGGTTCCAGACAGACTAAAATAGAAGAAAGGTAGGGCTCTGCCAACAAGACAGGCATCCAGGGACTCCCCAGCCAGTGGGCTGAGGGACCAGCTGCAGGGCCTCATGGATTTTAAAACTACATGGCTGAAAAATAACTTCAATATCGATTGTTCGGAACCCACATTGTTCTGTGCAGATCATGGGTCTCAAAAGGAGCAGCTACTGGTATCTTCTGGATGCTTTGCTGTTTCCAGGAATGAAATTTCCTGGGGCAGAGGACTGATTAAGGGCCATCTGTCTTTGCTAATTGTCCCATATGAAAGTTAGGCTCCTGCCTGTCCTCAGACAATGGAAAATAGGGGCCCTATCTTCCCTGTTGGTTGCATTTCAGTGGGAACACTTCTGTCCCTTGAGGAATAACTTCCTGAGTGAAAACAATGGAAGAGTCTGGGGGAAGATTACATGAAAAAGTTAAATATGCTAGTATAGAATATAATAGACTGATATTAATTTTATTAATTATATAGAATATTGGATTGTATGTGACATTATTACGCATGCATATTTTGATCTTATGCATCTCGTTACCCTTTTTTATCATTCTCCCCTCTGTCCCCCCTACTTATTCTTGTCTAATAGTCTCTGCTATTTTTGTGTTGTTGTTCTCCCCACTAAGATTTCACATGACAAGAAACAGGTGATATTGGTCTTTCTGAGTCTAGCTTACTTTATTTACCATGATGATCCACTCTCCTGCAAATGACAGGTGCTCGTTCTTTATGTCTGGGTAGTACTCCTTGGTGTATATATACCTCATTTTCTTCATTTGTTGATGTGTGCCTTGGCTGGTTCCGTAGCTTGACTATTGTGAGCTGACTGCAATAAGCAAAGGCATACAGGTGTCCCGATTGTAGGTCCACTCGAATTCCCTTGGGTGTCTACCAAGAAGTGGTAGGACTGGTTTGTATAATATTTCTACTTTCAGTGTTTTGAGGATCTTCCATACAGATTTCCATACAGGTTGTACTAATTTACATTCCAGCCAACTGCGTATGAACATTTCCCCGCTGCATCTTTGTCAGAATTTATCATTGTTTTGTGCATGTTCTTGAGGATTGCCATTCTGACTCAGGTGAGAAAGAATCACAACATAGTTTTGATTTGCATGTCTATGATGGCTAAGGATGTTAAACATTTTTTCATGTAATTATTGGCCACTTGTATTTGTTTTAAGAAGTGTGTAGTTCAATTGCTTATTGAGTGATTAGGTTTTTTGTTTTTTAGATTTTTATATATTCTGGATATTAATTCTCTGTTGGAAGAGTAGCTGGCAAAGATTTTCTTTCAGCCCGTATGCTATCTCTTCCCTTTGCTGTTTCCTTTGTTGTAAGAAACTGTTTAATTTGATGAAATCCCATTTGCTGATCCCTTCTGTTATTTCCTGAGCTATTGGTGTTCTACGCAGGCAGTCATAGCCCATGTTCATGTCTTGAGGTGTTTCTCTTATGTTCTCTTCTAGCAGTTTTAAAGCTTCAGTTCTTCTGCTTAGGTCTTTGATCCACTTTGAATTGATTTTTGCACAGGATGAGAGATAGAGATCTAGTTTCAATCTTCTACATATAATCATTCTCTCTAGAACAATTTGTTAAAAATATGGCCTTTTTCTTTTCCAATTTATGTTTTTGACTCCTTTGTCTTTAAGCAAGTAGTTTAGCTGTGAAAGATTTTTTTTTCTGTATCCCCCATTCTGTTCTCCTAGTCCATGTGCCTCTTTTCATGCCATTATCATGCTGTTTTTGTTATAATTGTGGTGTAGCATATTTTGAAATCAAGCTTTGTGATAGTTCCAGCACTGCTTTCTTTGCTCAGGATTACTTTGTCTTGATGGTTCCCAGTCTGCTAAGGCATGTCCTCTGACAGAAGACAAGCCAGAGTCTAGGACAGGAAGAGCTGTGTACTGCTCAGTGAGGTTGAGGGGGGCATAAAAGCCATCTCAGGCTCTTGCTATTGGAGGTGACAACTGCATACAGCGCCACTACAGCGCTTCTTTTTGAGGCTGGCTTCTCTTCTCTTGACTTTCCATCAGCAAATGCCATCCTGAGAGACTGATGGGCTCAGGTACCTGGAGCATCTTTGAGGGAGCTGGCGTCTTCACGCCTTGCCCAGGTCTTCCACAGGTGCTAATATGGATACTGTGTGCTGTTGGCCTTCCCGTTGATGTTGATACCTTTTGCTTTCAACTCCTTAGTCTATCTGTCTGACTTCTGAAGCCTAAGCCCCAGGCTCTTTCTGCCATCCTCCAGTGAGGGCTGGTATCATGCACTTTCTTAAGCATTTATCGCAGGCATAAGAGCAGGCTGCTTCTGATGGGGTCTTGGCTGAGGGGTCTGCTGTCTGGAGGAGGCAGTTTGGATGCTAATTCTGCTGATTGCCAGATTTTGAGGATTTGGCTTTAGACCTCCTATCTGCCCGTGGGGACTGATGGCGGGGTGTAGGGGGAGCCACTATCCATCTGCCCTCTGCTTTCCCCACCCCCTCTGGCCACCAGAACTCAAGTCCCCCCACTCAAACTTCCCAGAGAGACCCATAAAATTTATCCAACTAATTATATCCCAGGCAAGCCTTATATTTCACTTTAAGAATGATAGCCAAATGTCCAGATGCAAATGTGTTGTCTGAGTCAGGGAGACTGATCCATTGGCTGGTGCTGGGGGGAGACAGAGGTCAGGAAGGGTTGGGGGAGTGCAGCCCAGGCTTTCCAGGACCATCCTCTCTGCTGGGAGGGGGCACAGTTGTGGGTGTGATCCCGGGGTGCATTCCCAGTGCTCCCTTCTGGGAGTTGACGCTGCTGTCAGCATGAGTGTACATGACTATACCAAATAGGCTGCACTGTAGGAGTGGGTCCTAATTTTGCAATCACTACAGCCTTTCAGTTCATCCCAACCCAGTGCTTCTGAGCTATGTGATACCATGTTTGAGAGCTATAGGAAACACTGCTACTTGGGCCACAGTGCACCGATCCAGAGTGTGGCTTGATTATCAGGGTTTCTAAAAGGCAAATGCAATGTGTAGCCAATGCCCTCAGCCACTACCCAAACCCGTACCATAAGAAATTGACTCATAAATCTGAATGCTTGTTCATTAATGCAAAGTGAGAAATATAATTGCCAAGGACATCTACGATTCCTCTCCTGGGTGGAAGAGTCTGCACCGAGGGTCCAAGCACTCCACGAGAAAGCTGCCATCCTCCGGAGAAGGGGTTTTGTGAGGGTTATAAACCCAACTCAGGGATCACATGGGACTTGGTTTACATCTTAGTTCTGCTTTAAGCAACACGCCAGAGAACAAATTACTTAATCTTTCTAAGCCAAATTTCATCATCCATAAAATGGGGATAGTAATAACTACTCCAAGGAGTTGTGAGGATTAAAGGAATTAATGTATGGGAAAGAGCTAGTAGAGTGTGCTTAGTGATGAAAGTGCTCATTAAAAGGTAGCGATTATTACCATCATAATAAAACCTGATGTCTTAATGCTCAGATAGCCTGATGCTCCGCTCTCCTCTATGGGATGATAATAATAATGCTAACTACTGGTGCACTTACTATTTGCTGAGCACAACCCTTGGCCTTTACATACATTACCTATCTTAACTGATGCACTGATATATGATGATATGATATATGATGCATGTATAGTTACTGAGCAGTGGGGTCCTGATTTAAGGCCAGCAGGCTTCGCCTTTAACAACTACACTCCATGGTACGAATGGACCGGAACACGTGGGCTGAGGTCAGAACTGTGTCCCTTGGCCAGGGCTGGCCATGCCCTTGAAGGAGGACTGTGACTATTTCCTGGTCTGGAAAATTTGTTCATAGCATGCACAGCACACTTGCAATAATGCTTAGGTTCATCTACTTTATGCCCATCTTCAGGTGGTAAAACTGACCTATGAAACTTTTGACGCTGGTATTTTGCATACTAAATAATCATCTCTGAAGAGAATAGTGTCTGCTCTGACATGTGCTGGTTGTCCATCTCGGAGTGTTTATTTTAGGACATCTCAAATTCCGACCATCTTCAGAACGTACTAAGATGATGTTCTTCATATAGCCCATCCTATTTATACACTAAAACACTGTAAAGGAAATTCCCCTATAGGCCATATAATTATCTTCTTGGAGGAGGGCCTTTTCTTTGACCTTGATTCTATACATTGTGACAGACATGTGCAGACACAAGCCCTACAGGCTTTGCAGAAAAATGTGGATGAATGAGACCTCTGGAAAAAGCCCCACATAATTCATTCTTGCGGAATCTCCCATGGCTGTTCAGTGCACTTAGCCTGGTTCACATTACTGGCAAAATTGGTTCTCTTGGAGCTCTGATATGGTATCAGGAAGGTTCTTCATGCCAAAGCCCAGCTCTGCCGTCAGATCCCCTCTCTGCTCCTTCAGTTTGTAGGAGATGGATGAGGACAGCAGCATGACAGAGGAGCCTCTTTTGGCCTAGAATGGGTTGAAGGGTCCAGGAGGAGGGCGGAGCATGTTCTTGCCCCCCTTCAGCTCAGTGTCTTGCTACTTTTCTATCAACACTGCGCTTTTGACTTGGCCATTGTTTCTGCTTGCAACTTGACTGGGAATTCCCTTTGTGCTTACAGCTGGATGCCCTGTCCCAGCCTGGGAGAATGTGCCAGACCCCTGCCTGGTATTTTCCCTTTACTCTGAGCTCTTCTTTCCAAACACCTTGAATCAGAGTCACCTGCAGCCTCTGAGAGCTGAGGACAACACCCCACCCCAGGGCCTGCCTGCATGCAGAGCAGGGAAGGATCAAACGGTTCCTTTGAGCTCATCACATAGTAGGCACCTTGTCCATTTGCGCTGTAGCATTGTGTCCTCATTGAGATGTTTTGGATGTATGTATGAGGGGGAGTGAAAAATATTGCATGTATTTAAAGTTTTAATAGTTACTATAGTAGAGATACATTGCTATTAATCCCCCTCAACATATTCCTTTGCACTGGCTTCAAAAACACTTATCCCATTGTTCCGGCCATTGTCTGAAGCAGTTCTGGAAGTCCTGCTCTGTGTCTTCAGATACTCTGCTACGGCGTGTTCGATATTCTGAGGCAATACATGCATTCATCTCTCATGGTCCCTGTGACTTAGTGGGAGAGCCAGAGCTTGCACAGAAGCAGATCCAGTGAGCGAGGTGAGCGGGCCTGCCCTCCAAGGCCAAGGGCCTGAGGTGGCATTCACTGTTTCTTTGGCCACATCTTGTAAAGACACTCAGAATGATGGCATAGGTTGGGGAGGGGGAGAGAGAGAGAAAGAGGGAGAGAGAGAGAGAGAGAGCGAGAGAGAGAGAGCGAGAGAGAGAGAATTTTGGAGGGGATTAATAGCAATGTTTTTTACTATAATTAATTTTAAAATTTAAACATTCACTGTATTTTTGATCATCCCTTGAATATCCTATTTCCATAATAGGCGAGAAAAACAAGATCCCGAGAGGTAAAATCAGTTGTCCAAGACAAACAGATCTATCTTTAGTAGATCTTGGATTCAAATCCAAGTTTTGCGGCTCCAAATCTAACATTCTTTGCTACAGTACTGCATTGTCCCCACATTCTGGCTACTGATGTAAGACATTAAATGATCCTTGTTTCTAGCCTTCAGTCCTCTCACTGTGCTGTCTACCAGGGGCAGTGCCACTGGCTTTCTATCTCTTGTTAACATCCTCTTTTCCTTGTGGCCCAAGAAGAAGGAATCTAGCAGTGAAAGTGTAGGGAAACTTCCTGTCCAGTGGCACTGGGGACCCAGACTTGGACACCTACTGGGCCAGAATGTCATGTTCTGGGAAGCTGGAGCGCCTGTGCCAAGCTGGTGTGGTTCCCTGTCTGTCTACTTGAACTTTGGAGGAAGCCCCAGAAACCTTAAGGAGCAAATGATGGCAAATTAGGAGCTGAAGTGACAACTGCATGTGATCAATCAGGTGACCCCTTGAAACTGGCTGCCAATTCAGAAGTGGATTATCATTTATCCGAGTGAGCACCAGGCTGTGTGGAGGCAGCTGGTGCAGCAGAAAGAAGGATGCTCTGTCATTCCTGCCCAGGAGTACTTAGGTCACTGGAACCTGCAAACCTTTTGCTCTTTGAACAAAGCAAAGCAAAGCAAACCAAAACAAAATGACAAGGTGTTTTGGAGTGTGTTGCGTGTGTGTGTATGTGTGTGTGTGTGCATCAAGGGATGCTGAATGGGCATGCTGACTTCAAGTCTACACCCATCCAGCATTCTTTCTGGAAAAGCTGGTGTAGTAGAAATAGCAGGGAGCAGGGAACAGGGTCACACAGCTGGGTTCTGGGTTTACCATGAGCAAGCTGTGGGACCTGGGGCAAATACCGGCTTCTTCCTGGGCTCTTGTGAGGGGGCCTCAGTATGATGCGGTTAGGACTCCCTGCATCTTCAGGTCTTTTCTTTGACAATAAACAGAGCTCTTTCTGGCTCACACTTGAGAAACATAATGGCCAGGGCGATGGCTCAGTAGAACAAGTGCTTGCTTGACAAGTGAAAGGGCCTGAGTTCAATCCCCAGTTCAACAATAACAACAACAACAACAACAACAACAACAACAACAACAACAAAAAGAAATATAACTTCTTGAGACCTTTCCTGGCCTCAGGAGCAGTCACCGGGTGCTTGCACCTGTCCTTGCCTAGCTGTGGCCCGCATGGCTGTCGTTCAGGAGGTGCCCCTCTTTAGCTAGCCATCTGCTTTGTTTCCTAACTTGCAAAATTAGGAGGAAATATGCACAGAGGTATTTTTAAAGTCTTATGAGCTCCTTGGAGGGTTAGGGGACAATTTAATGTCACTGCTAACCAAGAAGGGCCGGGGCCATGTGTGACCTCAATACCACTCAGCTTTGTTGATGTCCTTTATTCTTTTTTAGGTCATTCTCGGTGCTCAAGTACTCTTTCTAGGGCACCTTAATAAGGCAGGAAAAGATCCTTTACTTCTGATTTGTCTCCCTCTTCGTTGCCTGCATCAGAGTTTAGCAAACAACAGCCTGCTACTTTGCTTTGTAAATGAAGTTTTATTAAAGCACAGCTATGTTCATTCACTTCTATAGCTGACGTACAGTAATGGGCTATGTTTGCAAAACCTACAATGTTTGCCAGCCATCTCTGTACAGAAAAAATTTGTCTCCTCTGACCTGGGCCACAGCAGCTGCCTCTTGTTTTCAAGTGATCACTTTCTATGCCATCTGCAGCATGGTCCAGCGCTCCTCAACCCACAGCTCACTGTGACACTCTGCAGCTGCACTGCCCATCCTGTCTCAACCCACAGGTGACATTTGCCTGGAACACCCAGACTTCCTTTCAAGTCTCCCTTTCATACCTTCCCCAGGGGGTGTCAGGGTGTCCAAGCCACTCTGAGAACCCATGATCGCTCCTGAATAGTCCTGCCCCATCAGGGCCCTAGCATCTGTTTCCTTCAGCAGATTCACCCTGCCTATTACATTTTCTCCCTTTTTGCCTGGAAAAATAAGTCACCTTTTCAAAGCCCACTGTTTGGGGGCTGGGATGTAGTTCAGCAGCATAGCACTTGCCTGGCAAGCATGAGGTCTTGAGTTTGAATCTTGATTCCAAAAAAAAGAAAGAAAAGCCTACTGTTTAAAAGTTGCCTCCTTGGGGCCGGGGAGATAGCTCAGTAGAATAAGCGCTTGCCTGGTAAGTGTAAGGGCCTGAGTTCAATCCCCAGTTCTGGAAAAAAAAAAGTTGCCTCCTTAAAGATCCCTAAGGTTCTCTTCTACTCTAATATTTTATTCCAGATGAACTGACTCTGGCAGAAGCAGACAGAGGAGAGCAGGTGAGACTTCCAGGACTTGGATGTGTGAAGTCCTCCAAGCGAGAAGGAAGGGGCAGGCAGGTCTCAAAAGGGTACTGTGGCATAGTCGTGGAAGTGCCCTTGGGGGCAAGAAAGGAAGAAGGTCGATTCCGCCACAGGAACCATTGCCTTCCTTCGCAGATCCTTCCCTCCGCCCTTGTCATGGGCTCTCCAATTCTGTAGTCACTCGAGCCCCCAAATTTTCTCAGCTCCTTTTTGTCTGCAGACACCCACTCCCTTCCCTTCCTTACACTCGCTGTCTCTGTCTCTCTATGTCCAGCTCTGATTCCTGGAACAGGTGCAGGCTCTGCTGGGCCTTTGTGACTCAGACATCAGGAGCACCAGCTTTGGAATCAAAGGACCAGGCTCTCAGCACCTGCCGTTTATCACCTGTGTACATCGGGGTTGGGGAACAAATTGCTGTGAGCTTCCACTTGAATATGTGCAAAATGGGGAAAACAATAGAGTAGCTGCCTCCTAGCGAGGCTGCGAGGGGCAAGAAGCACAGCGCTTCCGCGGCCTGGGGCTGTGCCTGTGTGGAGCGGGTGCCGGGATCTGGGCTGTGGAGTCAGCGGCCTCCGCAAGGATGCTCAACATGCAGCACCAGGTTGCTTACTCCACTGCTCAGCAGGACGTCTGAGCCCATCACTTGAGGATGAGTAGGGGAATCTTTGGGCTACTCTCAAAAAACTGAAACTCTGTCCCTGCAAGACCTGGCGCATCAGGAAACACACTGCCTGGCCCCACTCATGTTCTGGGATTCCTTTGGCCCCAGGCTTGGCAGCCCATCGCGGAGCTCTCCCTGGAGCTCTCCCTGGCCTCCTCTGCTTCAGCACGCTGGGTGCGCAAGGCAGGAGACCCTGCTGTTATTGTCCTGGGGACCTGACTGTGGAGAAAGAAACACTCCGAGCCCAGCTTCCCAGACCAGACCGAGGCTCCTCCCATTGCTAGTCAGCTTTCAGCTGACCTCCCCTGGTCTGGGTGCTGAGTGTGCACCAGGAGCCTCTTCCTTTATGGACAGGTTTTAAAGCTGGGCTTTGACCAGAAGGGCTGGGATCAGGGATTCCCCGTTGTTGCGGGCAGGGTGATGGCAGGAAGATCTCATTAACACCTTTCCACAAAGGGGAAAAATAATATTTCAGCTTGTTCCCTTTGTGTCCTCAAGCGGCGATAAGGTGCCACCAAAGTGCCAGTCCGAGCTGCGTTCAAATGAAGGATTATTCTGATAAGATAGAGAGGAGAGATGTTCTGGGAGGGGTTGCTCCGGGAGAGGCTGTGCTGGTTTAAGGTTATTAAACAGGAAATGCCTGGCTGCAGCAGATCAGGGGGAAATTACACATTCTGTCACATTTGCTTATTGAATCCCAGTTCTATTCAGGCTCGGATGGGGGAAAAATAATGCCACCCCCATCAACCTCCTCGTAGCTCTTATTAGATTTCACAACCTTTCAATATTAAAATGCTAGTGCCGGTGGCAAAATTCCTTGTCAGTTTTTAATATCAGTCAGGGATTGTGGTGTTAGTTTTAAGAGGGTTGGAGGTGGAGGGGGAGGGGAGGCAGACAGTGTACAAAATCCCCTGCACCTAAGGCTTCAGTGGTCTTTGCTTTACAGAGTTTGTGGCAAGCCTAAGGAGCTTCCTTCCTCACAAAGGGGGTGCCAGTTCAGAGGGACTGTGGGGCACTTTGAACCATCATGAAAGGAGCCATTGTACCCCCATGCTCATGTTTAGCTCACCCCAAAACTGTATCCCTAAACATGTAGGGAAGATTCTTCCTTGTCTCTTTGGTGCCTGGAGTTTGTTGGCTTCCTTGGGTTTTTTTGGCTTGTAGATGCGTCTCTCTTTCTCTACCTCTGTCTTCCCTGGCTGTCTTCTTCCTGTATGTTGTGTCTTATAGGGACACCGGTGTTGTTGGATTAAGGCCCCACCCTCTTCCAGGAGGACCTCCTTAGCAGTTATGTCTTTGATGACTGTGTCTAAATAAGGTCATATTGTTAGAGCTTCAAGTTGCCTCTCTGGCGGACACAATTCAATCCATAACAGGTGTCTTAGTTTGAATTCTCCCCTAACGCAACTCTAAGGCAACTATTTTGGTGCAGGGGTTTGGGTTTAGGAAGTGATCTGGGGTGACCAGGGAGAGTCGAGGGGTGGCAGCAAGAGTACATCATGTCACCTCCCTTGTGTAAGGAACTGAAGGAGTAAGAGCCAAAAGGTGAAATAGATATTGTGAAAGGGAAAGAAACTTTGTTTTTTAAATTTTATTTTATTTTTAAAATTATTATTATTTTTTCCTGCCTCAGGTTTATTTATACAAAGAGCACAGGAGGACACCAGCCCCCCCACAGATGGTACCCCAGGGGTCACACCTCAAGGTTTCTTGATGCCATTTCTGTGCCATTTTCAGGACTGGTTGTGTGTGGTGTGGTTCTTGGACTTGGCCATAACTGCACTGTAAGCCACCTGTTTTTTAAAATTTTTATTTTTATTTTTTTCTCTTAACAACCTTTATTTTTTTTAGGTTGCACATTGTAAATAAATTATTTACAAATTTAAGTGAATATAACAATAAAAATTGTCCAAAATAAAAATGAAGAAGAATTTACAGATCAGTCATATAATAGTTCACTGTGTCAAAATCAAGAGACTTATATTCATACAATTAGAATTCTCAAAGTCGAAAGAGGTAGGCAATAAATATTTAAAGATTTAAAATTTTTGAATTTAGTTGAACTTATATTTCCAAGAAAAAAGAACCTTTTGCACAAGAAATTTGAATAAAATCATACCCAGATACACAAAACGAAATTGGCAAAAACTTATTGTAAAGAAAAAAAATCATTAAAGCATATACATTAAAAAATTAGCTATGGAAGAACAAAATTAAAGAGCATCTTATTCCACATTAGAAAGAAAAAAAGACCAAGTGTGTAAGAAACTAGACTAATTAAAGAACTGAAAGAAAGGAAAAAAACAGTTCTGTCCTCTTTGAATTTTATACTTAGCAAACATACCTTTGAAAACTAAAAGTAAAATATTTTTTCCAGTTATACAAGCTCGAAATATTCTAATGCCTCTAGATGTAGCATATAGAAAATAACAAAGAGCATAATTGAGAAGGCAAGAGAAGTTGCAGTGTGCTCCTGGATGAAGAATAAAGAGCTCTCAAAATGATAGTTATGCAGGACTATGTAAAATATATTGGATGAACCCATTTAAAAGGTCATTAAAGATTTCTATGAAACAGTATCAATCTTATGTCGGGTTATACACATATTTTTTCATATATGTATGTGTGTATAAAAGATAGGGAAGAAGTAATACAAAGTCAAAGGAAAATGGAAATATACTTTTTAAAGTTTCTGATACTAGGAGAAAATGTCATACCATGTCTTTTAAATAGATTGTAAGTCAAATATACAGTATAAATCTTAAAACAAAAAATGAGTTTAAGCAATATTCAGAAAATTAAAGACTAATTAATTAAAAATTAAATGTTTCAAAACAATTGAACTAAGGAAAAGTTTTCATGATAGTAAAGAATTACTAAGAATAGAACATAAGATAAATACTGGAACATAAGATAAATACTCGAGTGACAAATAAATGACCAGCACTTCTAACAGTTTGGGGATAGAATATCTCACAAAGTTCTAGTATGTTGTGGACATGGATAATATCCATAACACTTACTTGAGTCCAGGTATCACTTATGGGACTGAGCTACTGTTATTTCCTGGAAACCCACCCTGTAGAACCAGATGGAATCATGACCCATAGGATGCAGGAGGGGTCCATTTGTAGAATGTGTTGATGGAGATATCTTGCTGCTGTACACAAAAGAATATTTGAAAGACTGTTTTTGTACACCTCTTTTTCTCCTGTGTTTAATTGTTTGCCCTATTTGGTGGGTTTTTTTTTCCATTTCTCATTCATGGAGCTGTCATTTTGCTTCTTCTCTAGAACATCTTTTAGTAGTCTGTGTAGAGTTGGTTTTGTCATCATGAATTCTTTAGTTGTTCTTTGTTATGGAAGTATTTCACTTCTCCATTACACTTGAAAGAGAGTTTTGCAGGGTATATCAGTCTGGATTACAATTTGTTTTCTTGCAAGACTTGAAGTACTTTGCTCCAGGGTCTTCTTGCCTTGATGGTTTGTGAAGAGAAATCTGACATTATGCTGATGGGTTTTCCTTTAAATGTGATCTGTTTCTTTTCTTTAGCAGCTTTTAGTATGCTGTTCCTGTGCTAAATTTCTGGGATCTTGATTATTATATGTCTGGGGGTGGTTTTAATTGAGTTGATGTTCTTTGGAGTTCTATATGCTTCAGTTACCTAAATGTCAGATTGTTTCCCCATATTTGGGAAGTTTTCTGCTATCACTTCATCCATATTCCTTTTATATCATTTGTATTGACTTCTTTCTTCTCACTGATGCCCACTAGTCCCACACTGTTCATCTTTGCATTGTCTTGCAGGTATTGAATTATTTTTCCCGCATTCTAGTTGTTTTTAAGAGATCTTTTCTTAATTTTTCACTAGCTGCAATGGTGTCTTTAAGGTCTGAAAGTCTATTCTCACTTTCATTCAAATGATTTTGCCAGCTTGTGATTGAGGTTTTAAATTCCTGTATATTACTTTGGATCTGCTTCATGCATTCTATTTTTTTCCTATATTTTTTATTCAAGGATTCCATCATTTTTATATTTTCAACTATTTTTTTTCAGTGTCGTCTTTAGAAGCACTTAGTACTTCTTTCAGTATAGTTATGATTTCTTTTTTACTTGAGAAATTATTTCTGATCTAATTTCCTCTATACCTTTCTGTAGGTGTTTCTTTACTTCAGACGTTATTATTTCAGAGATTTCAGGTGTGCGATTTCCAATTTCTTCTATGCTAGTGTCTTTTGCATTTGTTCTGGGTGGGCTTGGTGCCTGAGACTGCATTTTGTTCCTTCTCTTTGTCATTTTCTACAGCACTGTCTTTTGACCTTTGGTGTAGAGCATAGGTAGAGTTATTACCTTAATACCAGGTCCGGATCTACCAAGTTCAAACTTGCTCAAGTGGATGTGGCTTTGATCTGGTTGCTGTGCTCCACTTCTTCCTGCTGCAGCCCTTGGAGTTGAACCCTCTGTGCCACTCTGGCAAGATGTTCTGTTCCTGAATCAGCTGGGTGATTCTTGCCTCTAGTGTCTTTGCAAGGAATTCTGTTGCAGGTTCCACGCTAGTCTTGGGCTCTGGGTCAAATGAGGATCTGGCGGGTCCTGGGTGGTCTCACTCACATGCTGGGCCTGGGCTCTGGGTCAATGCAGGATCCGGTGGGCCCTGGGTCATCTCACTCACACACCGGGCCTGGACTCTGGATTGAATGTGTTTTAAACTTTTAAAAATTTTGTTTATTTATTTATTTGATACAGGGTCTCGCTGTGCAACTCGGACTTGGAGTGATCCTCCTCTCTCAACCTCCCCAGTGATGGCATTGTAAGCCTGGCACTAAAGTCCATTTTCAATGGCTGGTATGGCTTGTGGTACCAGGGGTTGAACTGGGGCCTTGCAATTGCCAGGCAAGCAATTAGACTGTTGAGCTATCTCTTCTCAGCCCCCGAGCAACTGCTTTGAAGATAATAAACTATGCAATATAAAAACCATTGTTAATTTCTTATCTTGTTTTGAAATTCTGTATCATATTTTATTGTTTTTTTTTCTCTTTAAAATAAAAAAAAAAAAAAAGAGTCCTAGCCCAGGTCCGGTGAGTGTGCGGAGAGTTTCCTGCTACCCTGCGCCGGCGGGACCAGTCCCAGCCCAGGCGCAGCGTGGGCC
>NW_004524591.1:25575194-25620674 GCF_000260255.1 Octodon degus | reverse complement strand
TCTTTTACATTAGTGGAAATTACAGAACATCACAGTTATACTAATTATGTGCATGGTTTTATACTAATTATAAAAAGATCTTCAATTTAAAAAGTTTATTTTAGAACCTTATGAAAGGAACCAACATTTTGCTTCAGAATATTTTACATATGAATATAGTACAGAATAGTTTGAAACACATTGCATGCACATTAATTAGAAGTTTTTTTTTTCCTTAAACAGGAGAAATGAGTTCTGGTTGGCTTCAGTTAAAGAAAAACTTCTGGGGGCCATAGTAGGGAATGTTGTGAACTCAAGGAATTATAAAACAAATAAGACTAGGAAAAGGCAAGAAAATGGGGCAGGTTTGAAAACACCCCAATAGGAGAGCATGGGCCTTTTCTCCACCACTCTCACTGGGCATCTTGGTTCTTGAATTCCCCAGCTTGAGGTCTTCTGAAGACCCATTAGATAAATCATCAGCTGGAAGAAAATGCAAGAAGTCCAGATTTCCTCAGGATCCACAAATCAGTAAATCTGCAAGGGTGGGGTGAGGGTCATATGGTCATGTTTCAGATGGCTCTCAAAGAGAAGAGTCCTAGTTTATGGGGTTTACCCATCCTGAATTCCTCCTGTTGGCTTTATGATGAGTTGTATGGCTCAAGATGAATCATATATATTGGAGAACTTCTACTGGGAAGAAGAGATGGTTAGAGAAGCTCATGGAAGTTCTACACAGTCCTTTCATTGTATATCATCTATCTCTATTGTCTGCCCTCATCATAAGGCGATGCTGATTATTGAAAAATGCAAGTGTGGAGAGCAAAGAGTGGCTATTAAATGCCCCCAGATGTCTTCAAGTGGCAGGGTGACAAGCCAGTTGAACCAGGAGCTCTTCTTTCCTCTCCAGTAGGGCACCTGGGCACCATCAGCTTCTTGCTTCTACATTGTCCAGAAACCACAGAGCCAGCCTTCCCAGGGACTGCAAATACCTGCTACCCAGCTCAGCATTTGGTTGTCAAACTGAGACTACCAAAGTGAATTTTTATCTCACTTTCAAGGCTACTGTCTTGCCCCACAGGAGAGACCCAGGGGCTGGGATCTCCCTGCTGTCACTGCTGCATGCTGTGTTGTGTGAATTTGTTCCAATCCCCGAGATCCCAGTGTGGCTCTTTGCAAGATGCCTCAAGAGTGTGAGACTCAGGCACATCCAACCCCTTCTGCCATGAGCACCATGGAAGAGATAGAAATAATTCTAGGCAGCAATAGCTCTCAGTATGAGTGAAGGCTAAGTTCTCATCTAGGGTAAGGGTTCAGAGAGGCTACAAGGGAAGAGTGAAGAGTCCAGGAGCAAATCTGGAGGCTTTCATACCTGAGTGGGGAGGAAGAAGAGGCTGTCCTTCTTGCCCTAGCTGTCAGTCACTTATTGCTTGATCTTGGGAATATCTCCTGATCTCTCTGTTTCCTAATTTCTTTTTTATTTTATAGAAGTGTAATAATGTCTATCTCATCTTGGAAAATTATTCTCAGACTAAATCCAAAAGTCAGGAGTGCTGTGAACTTTGCACTGCTGCTGCTCTGGTGAAACTGAGTCACAGAGCAATTCTCTAGAGTGTGGACGGAGTGCACATGGCCCTTGGAATGTGCCAGCATGGATGGCGTAATTAGCTGTCCCCAGAGTCTTTTTACTGTGCTTTGTAGTTAGAGGTGACCGTGACTTCTCCCTTTCCATAGGATCACAGATTTCTCTGCACAGAACTGTAACTATAATAACTTAGCAGGCTCCACCAGATCGATAACTGAAATCTAAGGTCCATTCAATGGCTAAAGGCTTTTTATTCAGCCTTTGTGTTTGGTATTAATGTTATCCCCATGGCATCTAAATGGCAGGGCTATTTACGGGATGGAAGTCTTTCTGACAGAGTGGCTCCTGGCCATCCATTGTGGCGGGAGAAAAATCTAGGTGAGCAAGACTCCTGGGTTGGCAGGACAGATAAGAATATTTAACGTTTGCTGTTGCCAGGAATTCTACCTGACTTCTTTGTAGGCAACAGTAGCAAAGGGGTTGAGGAAGGTGCATTATTCTCTGAAAATATAAGAGATCAAATCCTAAATTTTGTATCTGAGTTGTAACTTCTCTGGAACCTCAGTTATCATAGAGTCAACATACTGATATGTACTGTGTTTCTCACCCTCTTTTGAGTTTTAGGATTTTTTAAAATTGAAAAACAATAGGAATCTCATTATGGCAATAATTGCGCTTGAGTATCAGTCAAGATAGGTAATTACTATAAAGTACACTGTATTTAACAACAATTTTCAGCAAGCTTATATTTAATTGATCAAATTGCCATACTTGAAAAATAGAGCATACATGAAAGACACATTTTTTCTTCTGTTTAAAGGTAAAACACATTTTAAGAGTTCACTGTATTCCAGGTACTTTTTAAAGCACCTTTAATATTTATGTAAGTGTTTTTTAATCTAAATGGCTGTTGGACTCTGTCAAATGATTTTTTTCTGTGTCCATTACAATGATCATGTGATTTTTTTCTTTGGCTCCATTGACATGGTGTATTACAGTTATTGATTTGTGTGTGTCGAACCATCCCTGCATCCCTGAGATAAATCCTTCTTTTTATGTAATTTTGATGTTTTGCTGCATTCTACTTGCTAGTATCTTATTGAGGATTTTTGCATCTATGTTCATTCAGGAGATTGGCTTGTAGTTCTGTTTTTTGGTTGGGTGCTTTTCTAGTTTTGGTATCAGAGTTACCTCAATATTTTTAAAAAGACGCTATCTTATTTAATCCTCAAATGACTGTACGGGGCTGGCACAGCACTACTCCCATTTTACAGAGGGTACACTAAGGATCACAGGTGTGAAGGAATTTGCTGGTGAGTGTTGGAACAAATACTTGTTCCTGGGGTTTCTAACACTGCTGCCCATTGCCATCATCAGTATCATGAGCTGTGGTCTGCTTGGCTTTCCCAGGGCAGTGTTTTCCATGGAGCTGGTGTGGAGTGTCCAGGATCTTTCTGAGTTTGCCTCCCAGGTGTGAGCACATGCTGACCTCATAGGACTGTCCCTCCTGCCACCCCCTCCTATTTGGCCTGTTCAGGAGGAAGGGAGATGACTGCATGTAGTCAGGTGACAGCATAGGGTGTTGTGAGTTTGGAGGGAATGTTATCTTTAAACCCTGTTCTTTGCCATTCCTGTCCTTCAGGGCTCCTATTTGAAAAAGGCTATTATTCCCAAGGAACTGTTATGTCTGGTGGATTTGAGATTTAGTGGGGCTCCTCAGACTCACCCTAGCCAGGTCTCTCTCTCTCTCTCTCTCTCTCTCTCTCTCTCTCTCTCTCTCTCTGAAGCAGGAAGAGGAGTCAGAGAGACCATTGCAAAGTAGAAGTCATTTTGCCATAGCTATTGCAGAAGAAGTGGTAGAGAGCTGTTCTGGAGGTCCCCAGAGTTGGGACACCTCTGAATCTGGAGCTGTGGTCCTGCTTTACATGGTAGGGGTCCTGTCTCCAGCCACTTAGGGTTGGCCTTGGATTGACTGGATATTGGGCTTGTTGCTAAGGGTTTGGACTTGTGGACTAATAGGGACTTCAGGTAAGCAGGAAAGTGCACCAAGAGGGCCTGTGTTGCCTCCTCCTAACCAGGAGTCAGAACCACAGACTGTCACCTCAGTGTGGTGACACAGACACAGACGCAGGCCTCTGAGCCACAGGTTGCTTTCTAAGATGCAAAGGCCCCCTCCTTCCTACCTCTTAAAGTGGCCCGTTCCCTAAGCTAACCCTACTTATGAGCCCAACTGTCCCTACGGAACATAGTGAAATGGAGAAGCACTCAACTTTCTTATTAACCAGACAGCCTCCTGCTCACTCTAAAGGCAGACTTTCTTAGGAAAAATCTAGTTGAGGATTATGAGTCTGGAAAAGAGGTTCAAATTTGGCTTCTTTATTCCTTGTTTTCTGAGCCTAGAATATAACACTTCTGTAGTGAATTCTGAGTCTGCTTTTTTAAAAAACAAATCCAACAGACAAAAATAGTTAGGCTGTGTTTGTATGTGGACATCTCATGTGTTTGTCCTGTTTTTCCTGGCAAAGATTCTGCCAATTCTTTTGAGGAACTCTCCTGTCAGTTTTTGTGATTGGGGATTTTGCCAGCAATGTGCAGACTCAGGGAGTGGGACACTTTTCCTGTCACACTGCCTGCTGTCCCATGTCCCAGGTAGGCAACAGTCATGGCCTCAGTTTCTCCCTGCTCATTGCTCAAGGGCAGGCTGTGATTATGAGTAAGGTGAATGAGCATGGTCAACTGGCAAATGAATCTGGGGCAGGAAGGAGAAACATTAGAAAAAAAGATAAAATATTCCTAGGGTGTCTTCATGCTAGGCAGTATTCCAAGAGGAAGAGGCTAGGCTCTGTCCGGGGTATTTTATTTTTGTGTGACTTAGGAGAAAGAGTCCTAGGTCAAATGAACACTGGACTGGAATCTTACCTCTGGCACATACTCAGAGCCAGTGAGCTTGGAACAAAAGAGGCTAGAAGGAGCAGAGGTTCACTGCTCGCAGTTCCTTCTATCCAGCCTCCTAGCAGGCAGAGCTGCCTTGTGGCCTCTGTTTTGTTCCCTGACTAAAGGTGCATGGATGACGCTGGATAGGAGGAAGAATATGACAGAAAGGAAATCTGACTGAGTAACAGTTTTGCGCATGCTTGGTAGAGATCAGGCCTAGGCTTGTGGGAAATATGGTGGCTGTCTCAGCCCTACTAATAGAGATAGGTCCAGGACACACCCAGGACAGGCTACAGTGGTTCCTGCTGTGCTTGTGCATTTGTAGATGAGTGTATGCGTGTGTGTTCACAACATTCAAAGTTCTGGGAAGACTGGTCTTGTTTGCTCCCAAACATGTTATATCTACAATTTCATAATTAGGGGGAATATTCCATGATTGAAAAATGACACCTCTCCTCTAGTTTGTCTGTAAGATCAAACTGAAAGTCAGCATCTGCGGCTCCCATAAGGTCTTCTGAAGTGTGAAGGTTGGCAATGGTGATGGCAGTGGATGGCTGTGAGTTGGCAGTGAGCCAGGCTGGGGGCGATTGATGACAGTGAGTGGCAATTTATTGCCCTTCATTTTTCAGCAGTTCTGGAGGGTCAGATGGGACATCAGCTGTGGTTGAAGTGGGGTTGGCCATAAAGGAGAAATCTGGTGCTGTATTAACCCATGTGGCAGGTGGCTCTCAATAAATAGCTGGGTTTTATCCAGGGCAGGCTCTTTGAATGAGAGGTCTTTTGTGTGGATGTAAATATCAGAGACTATGGAGGTCTAAGGCAGCCTAAGGCCAGGGCAAATCCTGAGGAGTGTGGTTCAATAGCCCTTCTTCTAGCTGTGGAATCCTTGCAGCCAAGGACAAGGGTGGATCTGTTCTGGTGTTCCCAGTGCCTGTCTTCATGTTTGGCACTCAGCGGGCATCCTTTCATGATTCCCTACATGGACAGTGGTAGGTGAGGTTGGTAGCCTCTGCTGCCTGAAGTCAAAGGTGATGTCATATTAGATTCTTGACTTGGATCTTAGAGAATGAGTAGGCATGAAAGGAGTGTGATTGATAGGGTACTTGGTGTTTGAGACCTTCATCCATCTGACCAATATTTTTTTGGGCATTGTCTGTGAATACAATATGAGAGGAGACTCTGGATTCTGTTCATGTGGAAGTTGAATTCTAGCAAGTCAGGCAGTCAACAAACTGACAAAGTAAGAAGCCAATCCCAAGTTAAAAATCTATGACTTAGATTTGTATTTGAGTGTGATGCCAGAATTTACAGTGGCATGGGCAAGAAGCACACGACTAGGCACCCAGTGGTGAGAGCTGTCCACTTTCAGGAGGCTGCACCCCAGCTGACACGTGCACACTGAACAGGAGGTGGTCTCGGGAAGAATGAGGGAGGGCGTTTCAGGCAGAGGAAACAGGAGTGTGTGGCAGGAAAGAGCTTGATCTCTGTGGGGTTCTAAAAGAAGGGCTAAACCAGCAGCATGGATTGGAGTGGGGAGATCTTGAAGGGGTGGCAAAAGCCCGATCAAGTAGGATGTTGTGGGATGTAAGGGGAACTTTGGATTTTGGTCCAAGTACACTGGGGATTCCTCAATGAACGAAAATCTGGGGAAAGTAAGTAATATTGTGGAGAATGGATTACTGAGCAGGAAGAGACAAGTTAGATGGTTGCTGGGACCTTCAGAGATATGCTGGAGTTTTGGGGTGTGCAAAGAAATAAGAATATTTTCCTGATAGGCAATGGGGAGCCATTAAAAGGCTGCTTAATGTGGTATGTACTTTGTAATGAATATAGAGAATGAATTGAAAGAAATCAGTAAGGATGAACAATATATCATCAATTCATAATGACCATACTTTAAAAAGGACACAAACAAACTACATCTGACCTTAGATCTGGAAAATATGCCAGTAATTTGAGGTTTTTTTTTTTATTTTTAAACCAAAATGCTTGGAACTGGTAGTGTTTCACACTTTAGAGTATTTGCCTATATGTAGTGACATATGTTGGTGAAGACTTAAGTCTAAACACAAAATTTATTTATGTTTCCTGTATGATTTATACAAATGGCTTAAAGGTAATTTTACACAATAAGTTTTGTGTTCTTTTGTTTTTCTACAACTTGTCACATGAGATCAGGTGTGGAATTTTCTACTCTTGGCATTGTGTTTGTGGCCTGAAATTACCAGATTTTGGAGAGTTTCAGCTTCCAAATTTTCAGATTATGGATGTTAGACATATATGAGGAAAAATCATGGGATCCAATTCTATTTCACTTGCAGAATCCTATGGGGCAACACATTTGGCTTCTTTCTTTCTTCCTGTCTGTCTGTTTTTCATGTGTTTTGTACAGGGTCTCACTATGTAGCTTGGACTCATAGTGATCCTCCTGTTTTTGGCCTCCCTGGTGCTGGGATCACAGGCAAGTGCCACCACACCCACCCAGACCCAGTCTCCATCTCAGTGCACCTGGGGACAAGGGCCAGCATGGCATGTGATGTCGGGGATTGAACCTTGGTCCCTCTGCTTGCCTAAGCAGGCACTTAGTCCACTGAGCTATCTCGCCCAACACAGCTGGTGTCTCCCACTGGCATGGCTATTATCTGAACGGGGAAATACACATTCCCTGGGTGGAAGGCTGGGGGCCACTAGCAGGAGGGCAATAACTGGAAGCAACCACTTTCATACCATTGGAATCTTTTGACAATGGGACAGGTTTTGCACACATAAATAGCATTAATCATTTCCTTCCTTTATGTTATGTCAAAATAGCTGGATGAATTTTTATTGAATTTGGAAAGAATATTGTGATGTATAGGGGTCCCACCTTGGGGGATCTTCTTGCATTTCAAAGAGCCTGAGCTAAGTCAAAACTGAGGAACATGGAGACACTCATGCAACTGATGCAGGGGGGGCCAGGCAATGTGCAAACTAAGACTGTCGGGAAAGACCATTGTCTTGGATGGCTCATTTGCTGCATGAGAAGAAAAAGATAAAAAACAAGACAATGCTTTGAAAAAATTCCTTTAGCTCAAGAAGTGGGGACTAGTCAGACTCTGAAATGTCTGGAATCAGCAGCCAAAGACTGCTTTTTTTCATTCTTTTCGCTATGGTTTCCCAATCTCCTTCCCTACCCAGTAGAGTCTAAACTCAAGCATTAAAATTGAATCCTCTTGGAAAACCCACCTTTATCATTGGTAGCCTTGCCCCCACCCCGCACACTTCTCCTGAATTAATTCAGAGGGGAAGCTGTAAGTTGATTTCAGTTAATAATGTACTCAGCAGCATTATTATTGTTTCTTTCAATTCTTCCCCCCAAACTCATCCAGCTGTCATTCCCTCCCCCTTCTCTCTTTCTTGCTCTTTACATCAATTCATGTATTGCTTTCAGGCCAGTCATTCTGCATTTGATTTTTCCACCCCTAGTATTTAATTTTAATTTAAAACCCCCCTTTCCCTCACAAATCCTCTGATAATATAGACCAACCTGGTTTTCCCCTCTGATTCGCTTCTGCTTTCTTCATTATCAGTGAGTCAGATTAGCATCTGACAAGAACACTGAATTAACTGTATTCGGCTTTGGCTTCAAAACCTAAGGCAGATTATTGTTGCTGTTATGAATATAAAGGACATTTTAATTTTCTTGGAGTGAAGAATGGGTACCTCACCCAATGTCAAGGTGGAAGAGAGCCGCAGAGATCCCATCCCTCCTCCCCCATCTTGGGAACCTCCTCCCCCACTCACCCTACAGGAAGGAGGGCTCTTCCGGGCTTGGGAGAGCTTGGCTCTGGTCAGTACCAGGCAGACCTGTACCCTGACTCTGAGTGGGAGCTCGAGGTGTCCTCTGAGGAGCTTGGAGGCTGGGCCAGACTTCCAGGATAGGATGCACTGATGCTCAAGGAGAGCAGGTCAGCCACACGAGGACAAGAGGAAGGTGAAGACCCCCAACCCCCCTCCCCCCTGCTGTCCCCATACTTGTGCCAAGTCAAGTTTCTGGAAAGGCTGTGTCAGGCCATGGTCTTTGACAGAGCATGAGGCAGAGGTTCCAGGTCCCAGCTGGCTGGTGGCTCACAGAGGTGTCCCAAGGTTAGGTCCCTGAGAATGCAGTCTTCCACCACCAGGAGAATCAACTGCCCTTCTGAGGCAGTGTCTCAAGGAGCCCCCACTCAGAAATATCTAGCTGAGCTTTTTTCTCTGGATGGAGCTTTGGTTTGCGAAATCATTTTCTTTTGGGAAATGATAGCCTGTGCCCTGTTTTATGCCACTACAGCCATCGCTTACTATGGCCTTCCTCCTTTCAGCCTTAAAGGAGCACTGTGCCTTGTTTGTGAAAGTTAAAGAAATTCTCTTCCTTTTATAATTTACTGAGAATTTCTTAAGTTAGTAGAAACGCCATGTCGTATATCACTTAGCAGATAAACACAGCAGACCCAAGCTCCTGCCCATGTACAACGTCTTTGTAGGAATCCTGCTCCAGGGGAGGAGGGCAGCACCACAGAGAGGAGAGTGTCCGCGCCACCTGCAGACCTGGGCTGCAATCCCCACTCCATCCCTCTTAGCACTGTGTGTGGGAGAAGGTCTGCTGGCTTCCGGTGGCTGCAAGGCATCTCAGTGTACTTCCTGTGGCTGCAAGGCATCTCAGTGTACTACAAATCAAGGGATGAAGAAATAGTGGCAGTGCATTCTCTCACAGCTCTGGAGCATGGAGACCCAAAGCCAGGGTGTCAGCTGAGTTGGTTTCTTCTGGAGGCTCTGGAGGCGAATCTGTTCCATGCCTCTTTCCTACCAGGATGGTTGCTGATATCCCTTCACCCTCTGGCTTGTGGATGTATCATCTTTATTTCTGTCTCACAGGGGCATTGTTTTGTGTGTCTCTGTGTTTTCACATAATTTTCTTAAAAGGACACCAGATATTGGATTTAGAAGCCACCCTACTCCAGTCTGACTGTATCTTAACTTGATTGCATCTGCTATTCCCTGATTTTAATCAAGGTCCCAGTCATAGACATGGGAAGGTGTGGTTAGGATGTTAAGGTAGCCTTTTGGAGCACAGCATCCTCACCACAATGGAAAGCCAATCAGCTGGTCAGACGGCACTGCAGCCCATGAGAGGCCTCACACAGTGGAAAGAGAATCGAATGTGTAGAGACAATAGTGATCCCCAATCCTGTGTGCTAGCGGGGTGGCAGCTCAACCTTCCTGCACCTTCATTTCTTCGCAGGACAAAGAGGCTTTCAGTTTTAGCATTTTGTGATCTTGAGTTTATTTTTGATTCTGTCATTCTCATGCCTCAGGGAGAAAGAGAGTGAACAAACAGTATGAAAAACTAAGAAAGCAGGGGCCGGGGAGATGGCTTAGTGGAATAAGCACTTCCCTGGCAAGCACAAGGACCTGAGTTCAATCCCCGGTTCCACAAAAAAAACCAACCAAAAAAAAAAAAAAAAAAAAAAAAAAACAAAAAACTAAGAAAGCACAGAAAGGGAAAAAACAAAGGAAAAGCAAATAAAGGAGAAGCATAATGAACAAGAGGAAGAAAGAAGAAAGACAGGGCAAGGAGGAAAATGGAAGCGAATGCAAGAATCAGGATGAAACCGAAGAGGGGGCTTGAGGCAGTGGGCTGTGGAACAGAAAATGTGATCTACTTGCCTGTGTGTGTGTGTGTGTGTGTGTGTGTGTGTGTGTGTGTGTTCTTGCATGCATGGAACTTTTTGCTCATAATCTGGCCATAAATAAATATAGCTATATAATAAGAGGGAGAACACTTTCTCCAGTTGCATACAAACTTCTGCTTTATAAACCATTACCTCCTGAAGCTATTGATTTAGAGCATATTGTGCAAAGGACTGCTGAGGCACGACCTGAAGAAGGTGCTGTGCGTGCGTGTGTGTGTGTGTGTGCGTGTGTGTGTGCGTGTGTAATGAAGAAGCTCCTTTTTCTATCTTTTCTTTAGCAGTTTTCAGGCAGAAGTGAGGAAGAGAGGAAGAGAGGCAGAGACAGAGACAGAGACACAGAAAGAGAAAGGGATCCCAGTGCACACCTGAACCCCACACCCTAAGGGGTGGGGTAGGACATGCTCAGGATCTCTGGATATCTCAGTTGCTTTCCTGGGGGAGAGAATCCTTGCACAGATGTCCCCCAAATAAATTGTTTCATTTTTAAATAAGCTGCAGCCCTCCCTTCAATTATTGCTTTCAACTTCAGGGTACCAAGAGGCAAGCTGCTTGAGTTCTAGATCCCCAGCGGTGTGGTTACTGCCTTGTACAGCACGTTGGATTTCCAGGCCTCACAAAGAAAAACCCAGCATGCCCTTTACACTAGAACTTCAGATCAGCAGGGTACTATTTTGGTATAAGTATGTCCCAAATATTGCATGGGATATTCTTGTACTAAAGCATTACACCTGTTTTCTGAAAATTCAAATTGAACTGGACATCCTATATTTTCTAGGAATCCCTACAGCAGAGGAAATATAGCAGAAGATCCTAGGAATACTATTTTTATGCTTTTGGGTGTTGGGTAGCTGAGTCATGGGATGAGGCGCAACCTCCCCTTCCCAACTCTTTGGGCAGATTCTGGTGACTCTGTTAGTTCTTCCTGATGTCAGTCAAGGAAATGTCAAAAATAGATACACAGCCCTGCTTGCTGCCCAGATTGTCCCTTGGGCACTGGGGCTCCCCTCACAGTGTTGTCACTCAGTGCTCAGTCTGGTTTCCAGATGCAGCCCTTGGTGGGTGTCTTTTGCCATTTGGACACGAGTGAGGGTGGAGTGATGTGTTACTTTATTTTCATTGCTGGGGCAAAATACCTGACACCCAAAATTAAGGCTATTTAGCTCACAGTTAGTGGAGGTTTCCATCCATACTTGGCTGGCTCCAAAGCACAGTGGCATATGGCAGAGGGCAGTCATCCATAGCAGCTCCTCAAAAAGCAAAAGGAGGACCAACCGCTGCAGTGGCTAGCAAACCTCTCTCACCTCCGTATATTGTATGCAGATTACTCACCCCAGGATGGTGTAACACTCACACCCATAACCCCCACCTCGGATCATGAATTAATCACAAACTCCAGAAGCTTACCCCAGTGACTACATGAGGCTTTGGGGAGGGGACACCTAGACACAAGCCATAATAAGCAGTGAGTTGTAATAGCCATCAAAGAGGCAAACACCCCATCAATCACACTTCTCAGAATCTGCCCCATGGAAATAATCAGGGATGGGCAGAGACTTAAGTACAGGGGTGTCTACCTCAGTGCTATTTATAACAGTGAAATATTAGACTCCCTGGTACCACATGCCACTCCAGCTCCACTCCCAGGCACGCTGATCTGGCCACTGAGTCCAGGCATGGTGGGGCATGCCTGTAATCCCAGCACCTGGGAGGCCTAAAACAGAAGGATCACCATGAGTCAGAGCTGCATAGTGAGCCCCTTTACCAAATACATAAAAAAGAAGAAATATTTAGAGACTGTGGTTATCAAACAGTGGGAGAATGGTAAATTACAGGACACTCTTAGAGTGGAATATGAGGTGACAACCAAAAACCACGCTCTTAGACAAATGCTTTACGACATAGCAGTGTTAATAATACACACTGGAAAAAAAAGATGACATATGGAATTAAGATCTTAACCAGACATCTAGAAGGAAATCCACCAACATGCAGCTTGTTGGGCCAGGCACGGCCACCACCTGCAGGACTGCACGCAGCTCATTGACGCTTTCCCACCCTGGCGGTCAGAGCTCTATGCATGTTGGGACTTGGTTCACCTTTACCTCAGAATGTTGCTATCTGTTATCTTTCTGCACCAGCTTAGGATGCAGAGAGATAAGGGAGTGGACTCAGTGCCTCTGGTAACAAAGCCATGCCTCCCGATGTGTACAGGCAATGACACATTTTGGAGCAACCATGAGTGATGTGGGCTGCTCAGTGACCCATCTTTTTCCAGTCTCTTCTTAAGCCTTCAATGGCTCTCTTAGACTCCAGTCCCATTATCACATTTAATTGCAGTGTCAACTTCAATAAGAAACACCCAGCAGACTACTTTCGTATGTAGTTCTGGGTGGGTTTAGATGACAGACTTACTGAAGAGGAAAGACCCACCCAGGCTGTGGGTGGCACCAACCAGAAGGCTGTAGCATGGACGGAATACAAGGCACAGACAAGACAGTCTTACATTTGCTTGTTTGGAGGAGCTGCAGTCTTCACCAGCACCTTCGGACATCTGTCTCCTGGGTTCTAGCATGGACTCTCCAGTCTTTCAATGCAGGTTTTTCAGCCTTGTAGAACAGACCTTTCAGCTTTCTGATATGGACTCACACTGGATTCTTCAGTGAGCTCCAGAGCCCTCAACTTTGTTTTCTTGTTTTGTTTTTTAAAAAAAACATCTATTTATTTATTTGGTACAGGGTCTTGCTACACAGCTCAGACTCATAGTGAGCCTCCTGTCTCAGCCTCCCTAGTGCTGGGATTGTAGGCACATGCCACCATGCCTGGTTTCATTATGTGGTACTAGGGATCGAACCCCAGTCCTTGCACTGCCCAGCTATCTTCCCAGCTGGCCCTCAACTTTTGACTGGACTTTCTGGCTCTTCATTGTGTAGATGGCCCCGTTGCACTCTTCCATCTTGATTCTGCCAGCAGCCATTGTAAGCCTACCTTGTAAATCCCTTATATGTTATATATCATACATATGTATATATCTTTTACATTAAATCTGTCCTAGTGAACTCTAATTAAAATACTCATCCTAATCTGCTTCTGTCCATCACTCTGCCTTGGCTCTCTATTACTTTTAGCAGGTGGTTTCCAAGATACAGAAGACCTTGGGAAAATGGGTTTGTGACCCACACGTGCTCTATGCACAGCCAAGAGGCCCAGTAAATGCATGTGCTATAGGTAAATATTGTTTTCAGTACAGGTGAGTACTGCTGTCATCAATGAGTGCCAACACAATTGGCTTAAAGCCTTCTCTTTGGGGGAAAGGAGGGAGAGATGGCAGAGGGGAACATGGGATGTAGAGGGCAGTGAGACTGCTCCTCTGCAGGATGCTGCAGTGGAGGACGCATTCCTCACCCACATCAGGCCTACCGAACACGGAGCATGCAGAGGAGTGCTGGTGCAAACTGCAGAGCACTGGTGATGCACAGGACACCAGGCAGGATCTCAGGTAGGGGAAGCTGAGGGGGGCAGGCGAGACAATGTGGGACTGTCTAATTGTCTCTCAGTTTATCTTTCTGTAAACCCCAAACTGCCTCCTTCAAAGAGAAATTCAGTTTTTTGGAAGAGGCCAGGATGTTGAATCCAAGGTGTGTTGAGCTACAGTCCCAGAGCTTTTTATTTATTTTTAAAATTTTGGGACAGTGTGTTAGTTGATACATTGTGTCAACTTGTCTGAATCAGCTCTGGCAGTTCTGGGAGTGGGAGCCCAGTCCTGCAGGTGGGCAAGGCCCAACCTGGGAGCTATTGGGTCAACAGGGTCATGGGCCACCCCAGAGTGACTCAGCCCAAAAAGTATATATAAAGGAATTGAGGAAGGCTTCCTGCTGGCCCTGCCCCGCTTCCTTGGAGAAGTACCAGTCTTTGGAGGAGCGCTGTTCTTCACAGTCAGCGTAGAAGGAAGAGAGAGGCTTGATGGACGCCGCAGCTGCTGCTGCTCCTCTGCTCTTCTTTGTTTTCTACCGCCATGAATTGCTGTCATTTGCCTTGTAGCCAGTGGAATATGGACTGAACCCTCCAGTAAATGTGAGCTAAATAAACCTTTCCTTCCTTCATTTTGAATGTTGGGTATTTGTCCCAGCAATGAGTAAAAAGTAACTAAGACAGACAGGGCCTCACTAAATTGTCAAGGTTGGCTTTGAACTTGGTATCCTCCTGCCTAAGCCTTCCTAGAAGCTGGGCTTATAGACATGTACCAACATACCTGGCTTGGATTATTTTATTTAAAAAATTATGTATAAAATATAGATTTTTCTTATATGTATTCCTAATCAATTTAAGAAATAGATGTTTTCTCATGTGAGGGGCAATGAAACAGAAAGATTGCTTGCTTTTTCAATTGTGATTGCTCTTTAGGGAAATTATTAGAAAAAAGTTAGTACTGGTCCTTTGGTGGGAAAGATTTTGAGGCTAAACACACTGTTTTTCCTTTTACATGTTCCCACAAACTATTTGCTATTGTAGCTTTTTTTTTTTACCATGATGCTTCAGTAGTGATAACATTCTATTTTTCATTATCTATGATTTTTATTTGAAATTTTTCTGTAAGAAAGCTTTGCTTCTCCTTTTACCTTTTCCTTGCATTTTCCTTATCTAATAGTTGACGTCCACATGGGTGCATGGATGTTGAGCTTGCTCTCTGAGGTAGAGCTGAATGTTGTCATGATGTTCCAGCTCCCCTGGCTCTGTCTGGGGCCACCAAGTGGCTTTTTGGCCTGGCTCCTTTCACCTTGCCTTATCCCTTGTCCTTGAAGCACATTCTTGCTTTCTGATTTTATAAGTTGCTCTGTGCTCATCTTACATCTTCTATATCCAGTCTTAAGAATTATCCGTTCTGTCACAATCTGGTGGTTACTCTTCTAGGAGATAAAATTATCTGCCTGCCTATCTATATGTATCTCCATATAAATAAATAAAATGAGAGTAAATACAATAAAAACGTGATTGCTGGCTTTTGTTTTTAATGTTTTTGGAGGAAAAATAGGGCCTTCATATCTTCTAGACCTCAAAGGTTTATTTATTTTATATGAACAAATATTTGATCTTCCCACAACTTGTGTAGAAAGGACCTTTAAAGGCTGAGGCTATGGCTTAGAGTTAGAATGCTTGCCTGGCCTATTGGAGGTCCTAGATTCAATCCCAGCATTTGGAAAAGCAAAACGAAGCAAAGCCCAAGCAAACAAAAAGGGCCTCTGAAAGGGGGGAGCTTGTTGCCCCTTGAGAAGCCTGGGAACCACTGGGCCACAGACGAACATACCAGCCAGTTTTTCTGGCCTTATTGCCTCTTCACTGCCTTCCTTCAACATATCAGTTCTTCCACTTCTACTCCAGTTCCACTTCATCCTTCAGGGCTCAATCCAAATGCTGCATCCTCTGAAGAGTTCCTGGTTGTCTAGGTTAGAGGAAGCTTCATGCCGTGAGCTCCAAAACAGCCTGCTCCCACTGCCTCAGGCACATGTAGTGTTTCTCTCACGCCTCTGTCTCTTCCACGAATCCATGAGGGATTTGGTGGAGGAGAAAGTGCATGTTCTGCGCCTTCTTGAAGTTGTCATGGCTTCTACATACACAGAGCCTATAAATGTGTTTGCTGACTGAAACAATAATTGTATCCCCAGACTGAGCAGATGTCCCGGCTCAAGGAGTCTCAGAAATTAGTTCATTCAGTGACTTTTTAATGATCGCCCATGATAGGAGCCAGATCCTATTCTAAGCACTGAGGATGTGGGAAACAAGACTGGTGAGGCCCCTGAGCTTAGGGATCTCTCACTCTTCGGAGGGAAATGAATAGTAAGTTAATGAATAAGAGAACCTTAGAGTAAAACATGATAATGCCACTCACTCAGTCATTCAACACATACTCAGTCAGTATGGATGACATATTGGACAGTGTGATAGTGGCCAGGAATCCAGAAAAGAACAAAACAAAAATTCTGTCTTGAAGGTCACTGTCATGATAGAAAGGCACTTGGTGAGCAGGGTGTAGTATTAGACAGGGTGGTCAAGGCAGCCTGCCCGGGATCTCTCTAATGAAGAGTAAACAGTTGCTGGAAAGGAATGAAGAGGAATCAGTTATGAAAAGAAGAGGTGATAATTGCTCCAGATAGAGAAGAAAATACGTGCAAAGGCCCCGAGGCAGGCACGAGCTTGGCTTGAGGCGCACTCAGCAAACCAGTGTGTCTGGCGTGGTGTGGCAGAAGGTAAGGGTGGGAGCTCGCCTGGGTCCTCGCAGGTGGTGCTAAGATGTTGGAATTTCACTGCATTTTGTTTTGAATACATGGAGTTGTATAATATATGAGATGCTCTTAGTTCATGATGGATGAAGGCACTTAAATGTCCCTGGAACTCACTCCTGGAGATTTGTTTCAGTGAGGATGATGGGAGGCTGAGGCATCCCTAAGGCTGTGGTTCTGAACTAAGAAATCTGCGAAAAGCTCTTGGTGGTGGACCTTAGAGAGATCAGTGGGAGCAGCTGAATGCTCACCATGGAGATCTGGAGTCAGCACTGGAGGAGACGCTGGGAAAATGCACTGCTGACCCTTGGGAGCCTCACCCACAGCTTGCCGTAGGCCATAGCCAGCCCCTTGATCCTGCCCTTGAGAAGCCCCGAGGCCCTGGAGAGCCTTGGTGAGTCTAGGGGGTCTTTAGTTGCCTGGGGTCCCAACACCCAGAGCAAGCTGTGCTAGAGAGAGGAGTGCTGAAGATCACGGTTCTGAACTCCTCTGAGTTCCATTTTGCTAAACTGGTTCCAAAATAAAATAAAGGAACTAGATAGAAGTCACTTGAGAACTTTTTTCTCTACCAATAAAGTAAAATAGAGTTTGGGTTATGTTATGTCCTCAGATGTCGCTGTCCTCCTTGAAAGGGGCCAGCTGGGATGCCTATCAGAGGAGGGCGTTTGTGGAGGGTTGAATTCGGGCCTCGCAGCTCCAGGCGCTTCAAGGACATGGAGAGGTGGCCCCGGCGCCATGTCCCATGCACTTCAAGCCCTTCATTCCTAAACCCATGCAGCTGAAGGACTAAAAAATGCTTTTGCTCTGTCTGAGCACGCAGGCAGGCGGAGGCCTACTTTGTTTTAAAGATATCGGGGGAGGAAATGCTCTTTTCTCTCGTGAGCTCTTGCAAGGGTCATTTCCCCTTGGCCATTAAGAGAAGGTAAAGCCGGGCCAAGGGATGAATGTCCAAGCTCTGGGTCTCTGTCCACCTTTGCCAGTGATGCAGTGGGTGATTTTAAGCAAGCTCTGTCCCTCTCTGGGGCTAGGCTTACTCATCTGCAAAGTTAATTCATGCGATAGGAGCCCTTTCTACTGTCCCGTGAAATGGGAGTCATTTGCCTTGCAGACCAGGGGAAATTGAGGCTCAGCGTCAGTCGGAGGCCTCTCACTGTCTCTGAGAAAACTGCCTTTTGAATAAAAAGAAGAATTACAGTTGCTCTGGGGTTCTCTGCTCAGTGAGCTGGCCACACACCACACTCCCTCCCAGCGAGCTTTTGTTCAAAACAGAACTTGAGGGGCGGGAGCAAGCCAGGCCCGGCCTCGCTCTTTATTTTCCCCTCCGCTGTCCATTAGGAGGCAGCTTTGCCTTTCTTTCTCTTGGAATCATTCCTTTCCTATCCTCCTGCTGCTGCAAACACAAGGCAGGACAAAGGCTAATTTCATCTAGAATTGGAGACCATTTTTTTTTTTTTTTTTAAGGAGGTACGACCTTAGATGATTTTTTTTTTTTTTTTGGTCTTTGTAGGGTTGATGAGCCAGAAGGGTGCTACAATCTGGGAAGCTTCAGGCCCAAGATTCCCTGCTTGAACTGGCATTGCTTGAGTCCAGCTGACATGGTTTGTCACCTGGAAAAAATGCCAGCGAATAGCTCACGGTCTCAAGGAGGCTGATGATGCCTGGAACCCTGGAGAGGGTGGTCTTTACACCCCTGCTCTCAGAATCTTGTGATTTGGAACTGGCAGGAAGTGGCGGACATACCCTGTCTGTCCAGTGGAGGGCGCCATCAGCCTCCCTCCCTGAGCACCTTTCCGGTGAAGGATCAACTGGCTGCTTTTTTTTTTTTTTTTTTTTTTAACCAAATTGATAGGACAGTTTCAATAATTAACACATTGCATACATTCTTCCTAGTGGTTAATTGCTGAACAAGATGTGGACATGATATCCTATTTACAAACACTATTAGAACAAATCCCTCTATTCATTAAGAGAATGTAACTATATATCTATCCTAACCATTTTGAATACACAGATGCAAAATGGACATTCATTTGTAACTGGCTGCTTTTGGAGAGAGCTTGACCTGACACACTATGCTGATTTCCCTTGTTCAGCTGCTTGAGCATAGTTCCCATGAGTCCTGTGCCTAGAGTCGGAAGCCTGGGTTTCACTCTTGGCTCCGTGGCTTCCATATTTGTAACATTTCTTTCAGCTCAAACACTCTGTAGATCCATGACTTGGAAGCAGGGTGACAGCTCTTAGCAAGACATGAGATTAACTAAGAATATCCTTGAAGGTAGGACAGAAACAAGTAGGGCAACCTGTGAGGGTTTTACTTAGAGGAACAAGGCAAGGGAACCATCTCTCCTCTGTCTCCGTCTTCTTACTTCAGAACCATACAGCTTTTGACGGAACATTTCTTGACTTTTTCAGGCCTGCCTGCTAAAGAGAAGCAGGATCTTTCAGGCTTACATTACGGGAAGTCAAGTACCATAACACCCCAAAATATTAGGGGCTAAGGTACAACCAAGTTATATTTTTCATGCACATCACAGTGTGATGCACTTTGGACAGGTGGCTGGCTCTTGTCCCCAGAGGTATCTGGGCACTCAGTAGCCCTTCTGGTTCAGGGCCCCAACCTCCCCGGTGGCCAGAGTTTCCTACTCAGCCACAAATGCGGAAAGGAAGTGGAGCACTGCAAGGGGCGACACATCCAGGGTCTGACTTAAGGTTTCTCTTTCCATTTCCTAGGAGTGGTCCTGTGACGACCATTTTAGCCCACCCCCAGTGACTGTCTCTTCCAATCAGACCTCATCGCCCAACAGCAAATCAACTCTACCTCTCCACACAATTCAGTCACCTTTGAAAAGCTCTACCTATAAGCGCACAAGGACTTTGGGGCCCATTCTCAACCCAAACCATAACAAGATGTCCTTGTCACTGGAAACCTGTGTTCTTCCTCCCCCAGAGTGGTATCTTCCTTTAAGTTACTCAAAAGCCCTGTCTAGGCTAGTGGTGGCCTCGTATGTACTTTGAAGTTGGATATATCTCACGTCCAATTGCAACTCTAACAATTAACCATGAAGATTTGAATAAGAGCCCTCTTTCTGTATTTCAGACTGGGCAACTGAGAGTCAGAGAGGAGTGTGTGTCTAGTTTTGTAGGTTAGTTGTGAGGATTATGGGAAGTAGAATATTCAAAGTCATTAGGATAGAGCATACACTGAATAAATTGTATCATAGTTTTTCTTTCACTTCCATTTAGGGATGAGTCTCACATCATGTTGACCCCAAGTAGGAATATTGTTTTGTGGTTCAGTTCATTTATGAGTTTGGATCCATTCCAGCTCCTGAAGTCATTGTCCAACCCTTTCCATCCTTACTTAAATGTAGCATTAATGTCAGCTCTAGGCCTGATTTCTTTTAAATGGCAGCACTCAATAATACAAACAATAAAAATTCAGAACCATATAGAAGGAAGGGCAGAGATGATTATGATCTAGGCTACTTTAGTCACTGTAATGGAATAGGTGAGTTTTTCTTTTGTTCTTTCTTTGCTTTAGTTTTTGGTGCTAGGTGCTGAACACAGGGCCTGCGCTTGCTAAATAAACGCACACTGTACCACTGATGTGTACTCTTGACTCTGAATATGTGAAATGTCTGGTGGTCCAGGCAAAAAGAGGGTATAGAATGCATCCCACAGATGGCATTGTGTGATTTAAGAAATATGCCTTTTTGCAAGGCAATGTCAACTGTTTTTTATGGGGCTAAAATATGAGGCAGGTGTCATGTGATGTTTATATACAAAGACAGTGGAGTGGAATGGTTTTTTTCCCTGTGTCTGTATGCGACTGGCTCTGAAAAATGCCTTTGGGTTTAGAAATTTACATCTGGGGTCCAAGGTAGACTGCCCTGCCCCAGTGTTTGGGAGGAGGCCAGGACCTTCCATGAGTAGATACATACCTCTTGGAGGGTGGGGGCCTTGGAAAGCCCCAGAGGAACACAGATAAAAGGGATCTGTGTTCTACACCTTGAATTGCTAGAGCCAGAAGGGTCCTGCGCGGAGTGACGGGGCTGAATTCCACCAAGGCCTGACCTTGAGCCCAGGCGCAGCCCACCTGCCAGCGCTTGCCTGTGCCCTGTTTATCTAATACCTTATGGATTGACTCTGTATGCTCCTCTTGCAATGATTTTGCATTTGCGTTCAAAGTCAATTTGCCTAATTGTACTGATAAAGCAACATTGTATGCAGATGTCTCTCACTATTTTTAAAAACCTAATCTGGTTTTAATTAATGCTTGACATGACACTTGGTGGTGGCAGGCAGATGCTGGGACCCGGAGATGAAGCTATGGAAGTTGAGAAATTGTTCTTTATTTTTTTAACCAAACATCTAGGGGAGAATCTAGTTAAAATCTATAGGAAACAGTCCCTCCCAGGAATATTTCAAAGCCCTAAGCATTATCAGCAAGAAGGTGTACATTTGGAAAATGCTTTGCAAGCCTTCTGGTTCACAGAGGACTCCCCATCATGAAAGACGGTGACGAGGGCTGGTATTTATAGAACACCCATTGCAAAGGAGCTGTTAGCACTGGGTATTTATCTTTAAGTGATACTTGTTTGTACAGCCAAGCTGGGACCTTGAGGTGACAGAAATCATTCTACTTTTTAATATAAAGGGGACCGAGTCACAGCAACCTGCGGGAGTGACATCGTGAAAGCTTGGCTTCTGTCCCACCGTGTTAGCAGCGTGGGTTGTAGAGATCACCTCAAGGCCAGTTAATGGATGAACCACTTAAAATTTCCCGTGTGCTCTCTAGGCCTCCCCATGTGGTTCGCGTGGGAGGCCTGGTCATGGAAACACAGCATTTAGGATGACCTTTCTTTCCTTCATGGAGAATTTGACTGAAGCAGCTACGGGGCCTCCTCTGAGTCATGTGCCACCACGCCCGGTCTCAATCTCTGTCTCAGCACGCCCAAGGGCGGGGGGACAAGACACACTGGGAATCAAACCCCGGTCCCCGAGTCTGCCTGCACAGGCACTTTAATTCGCTGAGCTAGCTGGCTGGCCCTCCTCTGAGTCTTTTACATCTGGCTCTATCTCCCATCCTAAATCATCCTCAAACTTTCAAAAACCTTTGGATTCTAGATAACGCCGTGCCATCCCTTTACTCATCACCACCCTGGGCTCGGCTCCGTGAGATAGTGAATCTTCTGGGAGCTTATTTGAGGCTTGATGTCCACAGATTTTTATTTGGGGCTTACTTTAGGTATTTTTTTTGTGATTGCAGTAGACAACTTCATCTTTGTGGTATCTCCTCTGCACACCTAAATTTGTGGCCTCCTGACTGTAATTTCCAGAGCAGCAACATCATCAGTTTATAGAGTCCCAAATTCTTGGAGCACACCCTAGTTCTTACTAAACTATCAACGGTCGGGTTTGAAACACTTCCAGGAACTTTTGGAACATGCTGAAATTTGAAAAGGGCTCTTGAGACTAAGAGCGTCATCAGACTTGTAAGGAGGTGGTGAGGCTTGCAGTTAACACAGGTCAAGCTCCCGGCGCACAACTCAGCAAACTACAGTAGTGAGAAGGCCTTGTCATTATCATTGCTGTCACTGTCCTTTCTTCTTGGGAAGTGGATTTTAGTATGAGAGATGTCACTTACCACAGGGGAGTGTATGTAATTCAAAATGACTACGTGGATCAAATTTTCCACTGATGTTTATCACCTCGAGAGACAGGCCTGACTCCGTAAGCTCCTGCTTTCTTGGCGTTTTATTCACATTCTCGATCCATGTGCAGTTTCGTGATGGGTGTAGTGTCAGCTACCACAGAGACCATTTGGCAGGATGCTTTTTATTGTTGTTTGCTTGTTCCATACTATACACACCTTCACATGCAGGGAAGGGAACATCAGAGAGAGGAATCTTACCCAAGGGTGGCAGGAAATGGAGGGTCCTCAGCTTGTGTTCTGTCATCTCTCCTACGTAGTCCTTCTCCTCTTCTGTTGATGGAGGAACCATTCCCCTCCTTCAACAGGTTAGTGGGTCCTCTATAAAAGGCTTTGTCCTCTTCACTTCAGAATAAACACACACAAAGTAATAAAAAAGAAAAGAGCTCTTAAACTGGTGCATGAAACTAACTCAGCCCAACTTTCATAAGTAGCTTGTACTTAAATACTTCTTTCCACTCCCAAGATTGGGCAGGGTAGAGATTAATGTCTATAGTTTACAAATGCCGAAGTCAAGGCAGTGAGGATTGATGTGCTGGCCCAGTGTCTGGCACCTGGATGCCTGGTTCGCAGTGCTTTCTGGGTGGAAGATTTTGAGGCCTTGGGCTCCCAGGGACTGCAGTGGACTTGGGGAAATAGATTCTTATCAAGAGAACAGAGCAGGGCAAGGTACCACCTAGGAGGCTGGGTCTTCTCTACAATGTCAGAATTGATGGGAAGCAGGAATGTGCTGGACCCCTGCAGGGTCCTGTAGATACTGGCCTGGGCCATCTGCACGGGGAGGAGCTGCTAACAAGCTGCTTGGCATGCTTTCTGGAAAGGTCTGAAGTTCCATCCAAGGTGCCTGCCCGAAAGGATGATCAGGCAGGCATGGTGCCCTGGGGAGGTGTCCGCCTGCAAAGCCTGTGAGTGAATGTGGCAGATTAGCCCCGGGCGCTACTGCTTTGAAACAGCAGGTTCTGATCTCATCTTGAAGTCTGGGACCAGTTCTCTGAGCTATCTTTACACTTCAAGTGTTATCTCAATTGTGTAGTACAGGGGAGGGCCTGAGCATCTGGTATGAAACCCAACTAGGGAAGCTGAGGCTCAGGGAGACTGATGGAGGGACAGATTGAGCTGAAGTTCAGAACCCAGTCACCAGGCACAGTTCATGCATTCTGCCTTCTTGAGCAGGCTGTCAGACCTGGACTTTCTTCTGCTGATCAGGGACTGCAGGTTGTATTCTTCTTGGCCCTGTTTCAGCACAGCCTCTGCACCAGCCTGAATTTGGCTCAAGTGTCCAGGTTAAAGAAAACTGAGCAACAGAACTGGTCTAATCAGGAAGTCCTAGCGTGGAGTATCTCTACTGTCCCTCTCTTTTTCCTGCCAGGAATCCAGCTGTTCTCCATTTCCAGACAATTTGTGGGAAGCTTAACAGCATCTTCCACTGCATGCAGCAGCTGGGGCAGATGCTGCTTCCAGAGGGGACTTAAATCAACCTGCTTTATGTAATCAAGGCATCAGGCACAGGGGAGGCACGTATGCAATGTGCATTTGTACTTACATGTGCATACGTACACATACATGCGTGTTCATGAGTCCACGAGTGTAAGCGAATGTGCACACATGTACGTATTTGTGTTCATTTGTCCTCCCCTCATCATCTCTGCCACTTACTTCCCACCAAGGAGAACTGCAGCAACCTCATGCAGGAGGGAAGAAGGTGGAGAGGCAAGGTGACCAGACACAGGCAAGGTGATCCCTGACGAGGGAAAGCTTGCCCTCTCCGGGACAGCGCAGACAGCACAGACCTTCCTGGATTCATGCTTTCCTGCCATGGATCATGCTCCACTTTGAAGATGTGCCTCAGCCCTGGAAGGGACCTGAGCCGCGTAGCCTAATCCGGTGCACAAAAGAGAAGCTGGAAGGGAATGAGAGAAAACAACTGAGCCAGCACTCACTAATTGATGCCATAGGAGGCTTGTGTGCAGCAGCCAATATTCTAACATTCATAACCACGCTTTATTCACTGACCGTATCTCTGGATTTCATTATAACAATAAACACGGCAGATCCTAGCTGATTAGCTCAATTATTTTCAATGTGTGATTGTAACAGAAATTTCATAATGATATCTTACTTTCATAGAGTGATGTCTGTGCTAATTGCTTCAAAGTGGTTATTTAATTCACTACCGCCATGCATATTGGTAGTAGATTCAGTTACCATGCCCATTTTGTAGGCGAGGAAGCTAAGGTTTGGACTCAGATGTTTCCTTCAGGTTCACAGTTTTCATCATGAGCTGGCTGTTCTGTGGTATTCTAAAGAGCTAGGATGAAGGCCAGTAGCTTAAGATGTCTTTAGATTGTTGAAACTCCAACAGTAAGGACTGGATCCCAAACCATCCAACCCCAGGTGGTGGGCTCTAGCCCTGTACCGCATGGGTTCATCACCTGAATGTGTGTAAATGTATCTCCTTGCACTGCATTGTAATGGAATTCCACCTTTGTCTACACTGCATCAAGCTGACTAAATGTTCCAGGTCATAAGCACATGGGACTAAAGTCCAGTGGCGACAGTGACCTGTGTAGCACACATGTTAGTCTGAGCTCTGGGTAAAGTTGAACAAGTTCCCTGTCAATTGATGAATGCTAAATTAGTGAGAAAAGAAGAAGAAAAAAAAAAAAAAAGAAGAAGAAGAAAGAAAAAAGAGACCAGAAAAAAAAACCCAGATAGGAAATGGATTGCTGTTTCCTAATGATAACAGATCTTCTGAGTTGGTACCCCTATGGTATGGTGAAAAAATACCAAATTATGTCTCCTCCTGAAGTACCTGTCACAGTAACTCACTTTCATGCCAAGCGCAATGGAACAAAAAGAGCTGATGTCTTGTATTATATGAAGTGCTTTTGTTGCTGTTTTCTCCAAATTTATGTAACTAGCTTTCATTAGGATCCAGCAGTTATGCAATGCATAAAATATCTGAAGAGCTAAGAAGAAGTCAAATGGCTTAAGATGCTTTTTCACTGTTGAGACACAGATCCAGCTGGGAGCCTGGGGCTCTTGGCTGCATCGCCCGTCTTCCTTCCCAGGAGGCTTTGTTGTCAACAGCCTGGCGTTTGGAAACTCTTTGTGTAGCTAAGTCCTTGCATTCTTGAGCCCAGAATCAGTGAGGAGAGTTTGGGGGGGAGGGGCAGTGACACTTGTGTTAGTGCCTGGGCTGGAGCATAACCTGGTAGCCAGCTCTGGGTCTCTTTCTCAAACTCCTCCAGGCTCTCCCCACGCAGGACGCTGCTTTGCTATTTCTTCTGCCTGGAGTGCTCTTCCCCTGAATAGCTGAGCAGTGCCTTTCTTCCCACTTTCTGATGTTCATGCAGGCATCACCTTGTCCACAAGGGCAAACCCACTTCCTTGTTGAAAGCTGCCTCCCACCCTCCTTTCTTTGCTCTCCAGTACTTTCCACTGCTTCACGTATTTTACAAAGATTTCCTTACTTGGGTTCTAACTCCTGTCACTGGGGTGTTAGCATGAGGGGAGGGATTTGGTCTCTTTTATTCTCTGCTGTATTCTCTGCTCTTGGAAGGGACCCTGGCACACAGTGGGTCTTTAATACATGTTTGTTGAATGAATGAATGAATAAATGAATGGGAATCCTCACAGACCAGAAGGCAAGCAGCACCAAGTAGTATAGGCGGCATGAGGGGAGTGGACTTTGCATCAGTGTGGAGACAAGAGCTCCTGTCCCACAGCCACACTCCACAGAGGCAGCCGGTGCAGGAGGGAGTGTGAGATCCTGAGTCTGAACAATGTGCAAGCAGGAATGCCAGTGTCAAGCTCATACCACCTTGGGCTGGTGGCTTCACCTCTCTGGGCTTCACCTCTCTGGGCTTCACATTTCCTACCTGCAAAACAGACACAATAGAGGGGCCTGTCTGTTCTGTCTGCTTCCCAGATCCTTGGGCTCTGGGCCTTGAAAGCCCTGCCCCTCCCTCCACCACTGGGCCACAGCACGCTGGAACCCTCACTCGCACATTTCAAATTCCTTTCTCCCTCAGAATCTCCATCCTTGCTGCTCCTTGTCTGCACCTTCCCCAACGCATCAGAGGTCAATCATTATTTAGGGCTCTTTTTATGGATGTCACTATCTTAGCAGGCTCTTGACTACCCTTTCCATATGAGAACAACCCACTGGCCCCAACATACACATAAAATCACACACTATTCCTTTGCCTTAATTGACTCTCTGAGTTCCCTCATCATTATCTAAAATGTTCTTCTCCCTTTGGTGGCTTGCTGCCTGTCTCCCCACTCTGCACTCTCAGAGATTGGGGACTTTACCTGCTCTCTACGGTGTCTTCATTGCTTAGGACAGCACATCCTGCATCCCATGCCCTCAAGGAATATATGCTAATCGAATGTATAAATTAAATGAGCCAGTGAAACGTGCATGCATTTTGTAAAGTACACAGAACTGGCAGACAGGAAGACCTAGTATTTCCAGGCCTGGCTTGTTTTGCTCTCCGCTTTCCTCTTTCCTGGGGAGGACACCCAGGGGAACAGAGGCCTTTCCTTCTCTCCTCAGGGTGCAGAGGCAGCAGGCCCAGGGGTTAGGTGAAGGTAGTAGGGCCAGAGGCTGCCTTTTACAGGCAGATAGGAGAGCTGGCTGTAGACATTCTTGAGGTAGGCTGAGTAGCAGAGTGAGTGGTGGGTGTGGAACCTGGTCCATGCTCAGCCACAGAGGAAAGTGAGCAAGCACACAGAGATCCAGCCAGCAGCACTGGCCATGAAGGTCTCAGAGTCCAAGTGCCTCCGAGAGAGAAGGGCTGGCATAAGATCCCTGTGGCCCAGGCTCCCAAGACATTGATAGAGATCAGGTTGCGCCTTCCCATCTATAGCTCCCTAGGGCTGGACAACTTGATTCTTTCCTGCAGTTTCACCCCTGCAAGATCAGAGTCTTGCCTGGGGTGGTTCATTTCTCTTCACAGGGTCTCCTTCTTGGCCTAGGCTTCCTGAGGCTGGGGTTCCAAGATATAGCCAATACAGCCCACATTGGTTTTTTCTGGGACATGGTCCACTGGTAGTAAAGGAAGAGTGGGCCAGTGTTATGAGACTGCAATGCTCCAGTGGCCTGGGCTACTGGTGCTTTCTCCTTCCCTTTTGTTCAGTCCTGGTGGGGTTGACAGGGACAATGATCTATTAGCCTGCAGCTTGTTTCTGGAGATTGGAGAAGTCACTCCTAGTTTCTCGTTCTCACCCTGGTCATGATCAGAAGGCAACTGGTGCCCTGGAGTGGATGGGTGCCACCCCACAGAGGCAGCCCCAGGCTGAGACTTCTTCCTCTCAGTCCTCTGAGCAGACATTTCTTTTTCCTCTGAGGATGGTAGTATTTCTCCAAAAACTTCTAGGAGTCTACCTGCATCTTAATGGTTTATGGAAAACTTCCAGAGACTTCTCTTATATATTTGATGCTAATGAATGGACAGAAATAGGTAGAGATAGCTTTCACTTTTCATAAGGGGAAGCTGAGATGCCAAGTAAAAAAACAGCAAGCTGTCCTACCAGGGCAATATTTCTTTGGATCTCAGTTTTTCATTGCCCAGACCCCATTACATCACGGAGAGTCATGTGTGCCAATGAAATGGATTGGTCACACTTCCCTAAAGTTACATCCAAGGGGTAGAGCCCAGGTGGTGGTGATTCTAACAAGACTCTAACATATCCTACATTTACCTGGAGTAGGAGTTATTTGTAGAGGAGATGGGGAGAGGGTAAAGACAACAAGAGAAAGCAGGTCCATGTTTGAGTAGTTTGAGCTTTGCTTCTACTCACCCTTCCTGGGTAAAGGAAAGTATAGTCCCAAAAGGGCCTTGGGCTTTTGCTAACACAGTCTTCCCCTGTATCCATGATGGTCAAGTTCCAAGAACCCCTGTGGGTGCCTGAAGTTACAGACGGTACCAAACTCTGCATATGCTCTGTACTGTCCTATATGCTCTGCAGTGTTGCCACATGGTACCGAAGTTTGTTTGTTTATTTTTTTTGTTTTTGTATTTAGGACAGGGGGTGCAGGGTCTCATTGCATGGATCAGACTCTTAGCGATCCTCCTGCTTACAGTCTCTCAAGTGCTGGGTTTATAGGTGCGCACCACTATGCCCAGTCTTGATCACCATCTCAGCACACCCCAGGGGTGGGGCTGGCATGGCAGGCCCTGGGGGATCGAACTCCAGGCCCCTGCGTCTGCCTAAGCAGGCACTATAATCTGCTGAGCTATTTGGCCAGCCCCGGAGTTTGTCTATCTTTTCATATTTTACGTACTGTGCCTCCTTTTCACCACTTCTCTTGTGATTCGCAGACTTTATTAAATAAAATATGGATTTCATGAAAGCAGGTATATGATAAAGCAATAGTCAATGTGATAATGGTGACTGCTACTCAGTGACTAATGGATGAGTAGCATATACAGCATGGATACACTGGACAAGGATATCATGCTTGTCTTGAGTGGGACAGAGCGGAAGGGCACAAAATTTCATCACACCTTTCAGAATGGAGTACAATTTAAAACTTAAGAATGGCTTATTTCCAGAACTTTCTCATTTGATGTTTGTCCATTGAGGGTGAACAAACACTGTCCTGCAGGAGTACCTGCGCTGTGCTGAGGGCTGCCTGTACTATAGATAGTGAGCTTCAGAAAAGAGGTGACTTTTTTTTTTTTTTTAACCTCCATCCTTCTATCTCTCACTGATGGCTTGCATGTGTCAAGTGCTCTCTGTTACTTCTCTCCAATTACCACAGTGTTCCGGCCATTATCCTGGGCTGGGGAGATAGCTTAGTGGAATAAGTGCCTGTTTGGGAAGTGCAGGGTCCCAAATTGAATCCTCAGTACTGCAAACAAAACAAAACAAAACAAAACAAAAAAAAAAAAAACAGAAACCAGCCATTATCCTGCTTTACCAAGAGCAACTGTGATAGAGAAGGCAGAACTTGACTTAGTTAATAGATTAGACAATGGGTAGAATAGAGACACTGCCCAGAAATCTCTGATTAAAAAAAGCCCTAAACTCTAATTTAGTATGGTGGTGCATTCTTATAATCCCAGCTCTCTGGGAGGCTGAGACAGGAGGACTGCAGGTTTGAAACAAGCATAGGAGACTTAGTGACTTGGTGAGTTGAGGCTCTGGGAAAAAAAAAAAAAAAGCAAAACAAGGTTGAGGATGTAGCCAGTGTGAAGTCTTGGATTTAATCACCAGTATCACAACAATGATATAACAGCAATGAAAACTTCTCTCTCTCTCTCTCTCTCTCTCTCTCTCTCTCTCTCTCTCTCTCTCACACACACACACACAATAAGACAAAACAAACCCCAAGCTCTTTCTGCTTTCTCTGATCATGTTGCATTTTTGCCTTTCTCTGGTCTTACCCCTCTCTCCAATTGGCCTCTTAGTCCACTAACTCTGTGTCTACGAGTATAAAGGTGTCCTGAGCACTAAGGACCAACAGGAGACTTCAGCGAAGCATGGAGAAGTTCTTCAGAACATAGCGTGTCGGGGGGGTTGAGGCTGCTTTGGTTTGTCTCCATGGTGTCTTTAACCAGCAGAAGGAGGCTGAGGGTGCAGAGAGTGGCTGGCCACACAGGCCAGCCTTGTTTCTGTACATGTTCAGTGCAGAGAATCGCTACCAGGACACAGTGGTGGACACCGTGAGTCAGGGAGACTTGAGTGCAAATCCTCCTGTGGGGAGAAGTCACTCAAATTCTGTGTGTGTGACATTTTGCTTGGATATAAAATCAGCAGGACTGCTGACATATTAGCGAGATTTTCCTCTACTTGGACAAAACAGCTGACACTTGTGATGTGAAGGATGTTTACTGTGGCTCACATTTTCAGAGGTTTAAGTCCATGATGAGCTAGCTTTAAGGCAGGTACATCATGGCAGAGGATGTGGCAGAAGACAGCTGCTCAGCCCAGGGCTCCTGGGCAGTAGAGAGCAGGGGACATGGCCCGGAAAGGGAGAGACCAGGGCCAGCTGCAGTCCCCCAGATTGTAACCCACTAGACACACCTGGAAGCACGCATCACTAACTTCTGTGCATCTCTTAAACCAATCCAACTGATAAGCAAGGCTGATCACCACAGGTGGGAAAGGGGAAGGAATCTGTGGATGGCCGGCGTGGAGCAGAGGGCCCGACAAACAGCACATGCTTGGTGGGTGGGGAGCATTTAGAAGGGGACCGCTGCTATTAATTGTTTCTATCTCCAAAGCAGAGTTAGATGCCAGTGTCTCCAGTATACCGTTTCATAAAAGCACACAAGGGGTGATCTAAATATATGTTAACTGTTTAAGGTAAAAAAGTGAATACCGTGCAATTTCTGGCTGTTTGCCAACGTCAAAATGAAAGGCAAACATTTGGAATGGATTGAAGACACCAAGACAGCTATGACAGAGCAACAAAAGAAACCTACAAAAGAAGGCTTCCAGAACTGCCCCAGAAAGTGGCAAGAAGATAAGTGTGTTCAGAAGGGGGGTGTATTTCAGGGAGATTCATATCATCATTTTTAAAACCTTGCACAGTCATGGTGTATTTGGGTTACGTTGCACATCCTTTCTCCTTCTCTTTAATCCTCTCTCCATGTCCTTCCTTCTTTTCTTCTCCATTAACAGATATTTCCTGAAAGGCCATTTTGCCATTGAACTATGCTACTTGGTCTGCCATGCACAGCCGCTTCCCAGAACGTGGCTCGCTGGCCTGCTGCCCCTGGAAGCTGTGCTCATTGCTGTTCACTGACAGTGCTCCTGTCTTCCTTTTGTCCCTGTCTCTAACTGGGGCTTGGGCTGGCTTCCCTGGAGAGGAATTCGATGGTGTGGCCATAATGAGTTTGTGGCGTTATGTCTCTCTCGGCCCCTCTTGGAGGGATCGTAATGAAGCTGTCATTGCTCAGTGGCCAGAACAGTCCCCAGAAAAAAATGAGACTAACTGAGACTAACCTTTCCCCCAAGTGGCAGCATTTGGGGCTTAATTGTATTCTGTTAATCAGGAAAACAATTAATTTGGCTGCTGCCTCTTCGGTGAGGTGTTTTTTTCTTTTCTTTTCTTTTCTTTTTTTTTAATATAGGGGATGCTGCTAAGACGATCCATGTGATTTTCCAGAATCAGTCTCTCTCTCTCCCTAAGGCAAGCAATGACTCCTCTCTCTATCCATGACACCTGCAGACAGCAGGGCAGGGGGTGGGTTTTCCAAAGAAAGCTGGTTTCTAGAACTTTCTGTCTGCTTCATGCCTTGTCACCTCTCCCAGTCTTATGAATGGTAGTGACACTGGAGTACTCAGTGACAAATCCTGGGCCCACTGCAGAGCACAGAGTTAGAAGGCTGTGTTTTTGTTCCTTCCCCCCAGCTCTCCCAAGGTGACAGAAATGGTGAAATCAGTACTTTATCCTGTGGGAGCCACAGTACTGGCCTCGGAGAATCACTAGATTAAGAATCTGGAAGGTGGGCATGGGGAGACAGGACGTGGTGTGCCTCCCTGGATGAGCCACTGTGTGACTCAGGCAGGACAAGGTTCCAGTAACACTCTAGAATGCAACCCCTATGCTAAGATGAGGATGCCAAGGTGAACGCTGAGCTTAGGAGGGTGATCATTAAGTGATTTAATGTGGATTTCAATGGCCTCTAGAGACCCAATGTTAAAGAATTGGTTCCTAGAGAGATGGTGGAAAGCTGAGGAGGTGGGTGGAAATCCGTAGGTCTTTGGGAGGTGTGCCCTCCCAGGGGCTACTGGGACCCCAGCTGTCTGCTCATCTCCTTTGCCCCTGGCTTATGTAAGGGGCTGTGCTTTGTCATGCTCTTCTGCTCTGATATGCTACCCAAAAAGCAATGGATCCACTCAGTCATGGGCTGGAATCTTTAAAACTGTGAGCCAAATACACTTTTCTCTTTATAACTTAAATATCTAGTGTATTTCATTGTACTGACAGAAAGTTGACTAAGACACCAATTCATTTCAAATCATGCCTTGTGACCACAACAGTGCTTGGGGTTGAGCCTGTGTAACTCTGGCCCTGGATGGAGTTGCCAGTGTCAAGCAGGATGTGCAGGGTGCCCTCTGTAAGGGCTGTGCCCCTTTCTTCTGGGCACTGAAGTACCCTTAGAAGATTCCAGAACATGAGGACTGCTCCAGTAAGGACTGAAGGAAAGTTATGGGAGAAAATTCAATGCAGAAGATGCTAAGCCCTTGTTATTTGTGCCAGAGAGTCTGGATTGGAATGGCTGGAAACACCAGTCTGTCTTTTAGGATCAGCTGGACTAAAGATTCCCTTCTGATGAGAGAGGAAGGCTTCTCTTTGTGGAAGAGTCAGTGACCAGTTCCACAGCAAGGACTGATGACAAGGGATGAGGACAAGCCTTCCCCAAGGGGCTGCCAAGTGCCTGGAACTGTGCTAGGTTTTCTTTTTAATAGAAAATATCTAATTTTTTTCCTTAAAAGAACTATGTGAAATGTGTTCACGTTTCTATAATTGAAGAAACTAAGGTTCAGAGAAATTAGGTGGCTTACCCAATGTCACAGAGCTGGACGAGCCAGTTCCCCCCAGGCCGATCTGTCTTGCATCAGCTGAGGGTCACCTGTGTGTTCTGCAGTTCTTAACCTAGTAAGAAAAACCAGGCTCCCAGGGGCTCTCTCCAGAAAAGTCAAATTCCTAACCAGTTCTATTGAAAGGTTGTTTATTTCTTTTTTACCACAGAGCATGCATATCTTTGCCACAATGTCTTGTTACTACTTCAGCAAGAGCATGTTAGGCATTATTGCCCTGAGCCACAACCTGTGTTTATGGGAGTTGCCGGAGCTTCACCCCAAGGGCTACTGCTCAGCATTCCCGGACAGGCTTTGGGAGGAGATGGAGGCTGATATCACCCCAGTGCTCTGCTTGTGAGAGGCTGTAGGGCATCCTCCTTCTCCTCTGCTTCCCTCTTCCCAGAAAAGGGGCAGCAATTATGAACCAGTGCTGAGGACCAGGTAAGCAGGGAGGACAGCTGAGGCCATGAACAGTCAGCAACGAAATACCCTTAGTGGACTTTTCGTTGGATGAGTCCTGTAAGCTTTGGGGGACCTATAGCTAATTCTCTTAAGCCATTTCCTTAGGTCAGAAGCCATCTCTACAACATTGCTGTGAGACACACAGTGTCCCCATGCCACAGATGGAGGACTTGAGACTTCAGGATGTTGCACTTAAGGCCTGAGTCCACAAGGAGGGTCCCCCAGCCAGAGATCAGTAGGGTCCTCCACACCCTGGCCTCCAGCCTTCCCAGGAGACTGGGGGTTTTCCTCTGTGGGTGACACCGCTCCTACCCTATAGGACGCACGGCCTGCCAGGAGACATGTTGGCTGTCCTGGCTGGATGGGCAGTGCTCTTAGGACCTGTGAGTGGAGACTGAGATGCTAGTTTCAGCAGCCCAGGGAACAAGCCCACAACAGAGGATGCCCAGGTCCCGGCGTTGATAGACAATGTACAGGTTAGAAAGCTGCTCCTCAGGGAAATTCCTAGCGAGGCATCAGGAAACCCGAGAGGAGGAAGTGCCCTGTTTGAACAACCGACCTGCCCCGTAGAGGACCAGTGTCCTGGAGCAGGGTGCCCCCTGGCTTCTGTGATACAAGGATCTCCCAGTCACCTGTTGATGCTATATTTTCTCAATTCCCTCTCCTGAAGGTCTACATCCAAATTTTTTTTAATTAAAAAAATCTTCTAAAAAATTTTCTGTTTGAATAAGACTCTTGGGTGTTTTTAATTTCAATTTATGTTTTTAGTTTTTATGTATTTATCCTCAGAAAAGTTTGGAAGTTGCCTCAGGGAACCTCAGCAGGCACAGGCCACTCCTGGCAGGACAGTCATCAGGTAACAGCACTCCTGGTTGTAGAGATAACTCCGTTCTCTGAGTTACCTGCTTTCCCTACCATGATGCAGAGGTAGAAGTGGGACTTGACAGAGCATGCTCAGATCCCGGGAAATTAGTTAGGGGAAAGTAGTTGAGTAACTCATAGCCTCAACCCTGTTGGCAGGTACATAGTTTAGCAAGGACAACTCCCTCAGCGTCTACCTGTCTTGCTTCTTCTGATGGGCAGAGAGGGGTGACAGGAACATTATATGTAGAACTGTGGACTAGACCATGTCTTCAGATGTTAGCCTCACTAAATGTACCACCCAGTGTCCTCAGCCTCAGTTTTCCCATCTATAAATTGGGTCTAAGGATATGTGTCCTATTTGTCTTTTAGGGCATCATGAAGATCAACAAGCTGAGGTTGACCAGAGCTCATGTTCTGGTCAGATATCAGAGTTGTCTAAGAGCCATTTCATAACGATATCTGCCTAGGTCATATCCCAGACCTGCTCCTTAAGAGTCTTTGGGACAAGGACTATGCTTTAAAAGCAATGCTCCTTTAAGAAGCCTCTCAAATAAGTCTCTTAGAAACTGTGATGCTCCCCCAAAAATGTCCTGTGGATAGAACAGTGGTGTCCTCATAAGAGAGGCTTAAATGCCATGATGGCTGACCTCGGCCATAAATGTCACCACTGCTGCCTCTTATTTGCCCTTGTCCAACCCTCATACACATCTGACCACCTAAGCAGATGGTGCCATGACTCGTGGGTATTTTGCAAAACTAGAACAGGCTCCCATCTGTGCTTGAAGATTCAGGGGCCGCCTGTCTTTCCCAGAGCAGGGGTAGTGAATGTCCTCTGAGGTTCCCTTTAGCACTAGGAAGACTTGGCAATGCCTCCTTCAAGGGTGGAGCCATCCTGGGAGAATGCTTATACCAACAAAGGAGAAGGGTATCCCCCAACTGAAGCCCACCAGTGCAGGTGATAGGAAGAGGACCCAGAACCTGTGTGGCTTGTCCCCTCTGCCAGAAGAAGGTCCCTGGTGGGCCTGAGTCTGAAGGATTTAAGGGCTGGAGTTGGGGAATCTTCCTCCTTCCTTGACCACATATCCAGGGCGTGGGAGAAAGGTGACAGTAGAGGACCTTGCTAGCTATCAAACTCCACACAGTTGGAAGGACTCACTGCAGTCACCTTGCTAGGGTGGTTAATATGACTGGGGGCTTCTGTCTTTTCCCACAATAAGCTGACCCCTGTAGAACAGCTGTATCCTATTCCAGCACTTCTTCAACCTGAGGCTGAAGCAGGAGGAAGCCTGCAGGCTGGGGTGGTGCTGGCAGACATGCTTTTCCTCAGCAGAAGGGAGAGTGGTAGCCACTTTAGATTGTACAGACTGGACCCCACACTTACCCTGAGGACTTACCTCAAGGTGACTGTAGTGTTTCTCTCAGTGGGGGTTGGCTGTGGTTGGGAAGGGCTCATCCTTTACAGGAGTAAGATTAACTCTGATTTTGAAACGAAATGCCTCCTCCATGCCTGAAAGTATTGAAAGTCCATGGCCAGTCAGCTCCTAGCGGCCTCTTTGTTATTCTCTCTGGCCCCTCCTCCAACACCAGCCAAGTGCTTGCAAGCTGGATTTGGCATGCTCACCTCTGCTGACTTCATTAGGGAATATAATGGCCTTCACTGGCTTGGAGCTGTCTTCCTCCCTTTCCTGCATTTAGTGTTCTGCCTGCCTGCTCTGTGGAGGAAGGTTCTGTCCATACTGGTTCTGGGGTTTGGGAGGCCTTTGCCAGGGAAGGATGCAAATCTGGTCTATGAGAAAGCATTGGACCATGGCACTATCCTTCCAGCCCCCTGTGAGAACAGGACATTACTGGTCAATGTGAGCTGCTGGTCCATGTGCCCCACTTGGTCATGGCTGAGTCTGTCTCACTGTCATGGAGAACTGGGGCACAATGAAAGGTGAGGTATGGGCTGGAGGATCATGGGGTAGATCTTTGCTAATTTCAATAGCACATAGCTCATTTTAGGCAGAAGCAAAGGAGAATATTAAAGAAGTATAAAGTTCATTTGCAACTACTCCAACTTATAGATCATGATAATCCAAAGTTTGGACTTCAGAGTAGAGAAAAGTATTCACATCAGGTTAGGATGTTGGCTAGTTCAGAATGCCACATTGTATCAGAAAATGTGCCTCCTGTCCTTTACCAAGATACCCCAGTTTCTTGGTTGCCCAGGTGATAGTTCCTGTTCCAGTTCCATTTGCTCCTTTCTGTTAAAAACAGCTGATCACTGTGATGCATAGCTGGTCATGAGGATATCCATTGTAAGAACCAATCCCCAGTTGACAAGCCATTCCGCCTCTCTACCTCCTGTTCGCTTATACAGTATAAGCCCTAGACCACCAAAAATCAGGTCCTGATATTTGGGGAGTGATCCCAATCAGTGTCCATCAACTTAAATAGATCAGCCTCCAAATCCTGGGTGTCGTTTCCATCTTTTTGCTCTCCATTGCAATTTAATCCACTCTCTTCTTGTCCTGCACTCCCTTGTGCTCCTGAACATGCATGTGTGCATGTACAAATACATTCACAAACATGTAAACATATACACTTTTGAACACAAGCCTACCTGGCCTGGGCATTCTGGTCACAGGTATGGCCCAACATTATCACTGGAGGGTTTCTATAATGGCCCTTTTGCCGGTCTGTGAAATACAGATCCCTCTTTTTTCCTTTTCATTTCTTCCTTTGTTTTTCTCAGTGCTGGCGACTGAACCAAGGATCTTGGCATTGAGCCATAGTGAGAAGTGGGGCTCACTAAATCACAAAATTGCATGGGCTAGGCTTGAACTTGTGGTCTTCTTGCTGCACCTTTCTCAGGCTAGGATTATAGGTGTGTGCCGTGCTTCTTGGATCAGGTCTCTTCTTATTATTTGTATTGCACCTGAAGACTTATGAGGAGCCTAATTCCTCACCCCTAACCCCCAGAAGGTAGGCTTCGGTTACTGGGCAGATGGGACGTTGTGGTGGATGGATACTTGGTGGTCAACTTGTAACACCTAGCTGAACTGAGCCAGTGTGGTGCCAGGTATAGGAGGCCCACCTGGGGATTGTTGCCAGCAGCCAAAGAGGCAGAAGAGAGGCTGGAGAAGAGCTGTTAGTGAAGCTGTTGGAAATCTGTAGGGAACTGTTGGTTTTTCTGGAAGAACTTGTTACCCTGGCTTTCTTGTTGAACTAGGTTGCTTTCATTGTTGAAGGAACTTGGGACCTTACTGTCACTGAAAATGGCTACAGTTCACTTTGGAGGAGCTCTGGTCCTCATTTTGAGCATCACTTCCTGGTTCTGAAAGGGAAGACAGTGCTCTGCTCAGTCTCCTAGAGAAGCTTGTCCTGTTGGCTTTACTGATGAGAACTTGGCTGTTCTCATCACTGGAGGAGCTCAGGACCTCAATGTTGCTGAGGATGGTTGTGGTACTTTGTCCTTACTTCGAGCATTACTTCTTGGCTCCAGCGAAGACCCTTCAGCCTGCTAAGCACACAGATCCTTCATCCCTCTGGCACAGACTTTCTAGCTTCCACCACTGACCTGTGGGCCTTCCCAGTGCAGATCTGTGAAATGGGCCTGCGTGAGACATTGTCGTGGGCTCTAGGCCTCCAACTGGACTAGTGGGAAGCACTGTGATGCTCTCTGGGTCTTCAGCTGGCCTCATGCACGCACTGCCGTGGGATCCCAGACCTCAGCTGGATTCTTTGGTCTTTAGTGTGTGGACAGATTTCCTGCACTATCTTTGTATATGACTCTGGTTGACCACTATAAAATAATTCTATAAATTATGTGTTCTGTATTGTTCCCCTTGCAAAATCTCAAACTACATCAGATCCCAAGGGTGGGACAATGGGTCTTTCTTACTTGTCTTTGAGTTCCTATTGCCTACATAGTGGGTAATCAGTATTTGTTTATGAACCCAGAGTATGGCACCTGACTGTAGGTAATGAAATTTGGTGGAGACTGTGCCAGCCCTCAAGATCCATTCCTCCTTTTGGGCATGCCACTGGAATAGTGGCTCTTTCCTGATGTCAGATTAGGCCATAGGACTGAAACCTAGAACTCAAAAATGATGAGTGCCACTTCTAGGTCTGCCCCCTTCTGGCTGGCTGAGTACTTACACCCAGGAAACACTTGGGAGGCCATCACTGCTGGTAGCAAAGCAGTGACCACCTGAGTTCTCTGTGGCCAATAGAGTCAGTGATGACTCTATTAACCTGAGTTCTCTGTGGCCTTGTGGAATGGGTCTATGTCTCTCACTTGAAACTCCATATAAGTAACAAGTGGACTTGTTTACCTCCAAGTGCTTTGGATCTGTTTGTTGGCACAGCTTTGTGTCCCTTGCTTTCACCTGCCATGTGATCATGGGACTGGTTATCACCACCCTTGCCCTGGGCTCACAAGAAAAGGCTATGTGTACACGGAGCCATCGTGCTAAATTGGGCAGAGAAAGAGCTTGTATCTCTGTGGCTACACAGTCTCCTCCTTTAGACCTCTACTAACAAGACCCTGCAGCAGGAGTGGCATAAGAGAAATAAAGTCAGAGAATTTCCTCTCAGGTTCTGGGCTGGAGGATGACTCCAGTGCTCTCTGCTGCACGGCCCACCCTGGGTCCACCCTCTGCTCTACCTGTTTTCTTACTTAAAATTAGAATGAGCAGGATGAATGTGTGTCTGTGGGATAAGAAGGAAGGACTTATTAAGGACAACATCTTCAGGACTTAAAATAAACTATTTAGAGCAGAGAGAGTGAAACAATGTGGTGCATAGGGAAAGAGCCCGGGGGAGAAGCCAGCAGACTCTGCAGGAATGCTAATCTAGGGGCTGTCAGTCAAGGAGGCGACAGCTGCCGCCGCTCCGCCTGCAAGCTACACATTTAATTCGGGGACAGTGTTTGGCCCCATCCCAGGGGTCAGGGTCACCTCCTGTCATGTCCCTGGTGCACCTTGAGCTGTAGAGTGTGTGCTAGGATGGACCCTGTCCAAGGTCCTGGACATGTGGGGCACCTTTTTGAGGACTTGGCAGCTGCCTAGGCTTAGGTTTCTTACTGTGGCTGGCGACCTTTGTCACATGCCTCCTTGATGGGCTAATGAGAAATCCCAAGGGGGGGGGGACAAGGACCCCATTCCCTTCCCTGGGAACTGCCATCTGATTATAGCAAGTGCAATAAATAAGTGTATTCCCAGGCAAATAAGAGAGTTCTTTTAAAGATGGAAATCATTTTTCAAATTACAAAAGAAAGACATCAATATGGAAGAAAATGGGAAAATTCAAATGCAAAGAAAAGAATTAAGTGCTGCAACTCCATCCCCCAGAGGTTATCACTGTCAATACTTTATGCTATGTGTCTTTTTCTTCTCTCTCTCTCTCTCTCCCCCTCCCCCTTTCTCCAATCCAATAGACCCAATCATACCTATCTAACTATATTTAAACATAACAGAATCTTTTCAATGGCTGCTCTTTTAGCATATTCCATATCAATTAATGGAACTTCATTTTAAATAGCTGAGACTGCTATATGGTTGGATGACAAAAATTTTTTTTTGTTTTATTTCCTTTTCCCAAGGATTTCTATGCCCTCACCACTCAGTATGGTCCAACGGCAGCCCATCCCACCTCCAGATCCACTGACAGACATGCACGTTAACAAGCCCCCTGCCCAAGTGATTCGTGGGTGTGTAAGATGTGAACCATGCTAGACTAGCATGTGTCTAGAAAACAGGAACATGGATGTCAGTAAGGACTACATTAGCTCTTTTCATTCTTTCCACCAGCTTGCATCTGGGGCAAATGTTACCACAATCCCTGCTCTAGTTGAGATGTAGGAAACCGGGGGTCAGCAGGCTTCAGCCACTTTCCCAAGGCCATGAGGCTGAAAGCTCTGATTGGAAATAGGAGGCTTAAAGCTAGAGTCCTAGTGCTTCCAAGGAATTCGGCACACTCTTCCATTGCCTTGGGCACCAAGAGACACCAGCAGACCTAGGCCCAGTGCCTGTCAGTTATGTGAACTTGGATGTGCTCTGCCATGTGTGGAATCCTCAATGTCCTCATTAGGACTACAGGCCTTGGTCGCATGAAGTAGTGTGCAGAAAGCACATTGCCAGTGTTGCCTGTTAACATTTAGACATCCCTCTAAGACCTCTTCTTTGCTTCACTGTGACATGGGGGTTAAGGGCAAATAATGACAGTGGTACCCCTCATCTCCAAGGACAGTTGTCCTGAACACAGAGCACCATTCACATGCTATAAAACATAAGATGGAAAAAATATGAATGCAGAAGTCCCAGAGACAACGAAGTGAAAGGAAAACCTCCTGGAGGCTCTTTCCTTGCAATGGGCTGAATATATCTGCCCATCCCCAACTTTCCATTTGTACACTCAAGTCCTAACCACCAAGGTGACAGTATTAAGAGATGGTCTTCAGGATACAATGAGATTCTTTTTTTTTTGTCTTTTTGAGACAGGGTCTCATTATGCAGTTCAGGCTGGCCTTGAGCTCACTTTGTAGCCCAGGCTGGTCTTGAACTTGGCGATGTTCCTCCTGCATCAGCCTCCAGAGATTATGGGATCTTAAGGACACAGCCTTCATGAATGGAATTACTAGCTCCAGGAGAGGCCACAGAGAGCCCTCTCCTCTCTCTGGCTTAGCAGAACACTTCTCTCTCTTCCCAAGCACTGTATCTTTTTTTGATCTTAGGCCTCCCAGCTTCTAAGACCATAAAATATAAGTCTTCATTGTAAATATGTCCTCCTATCTACAGTATTTTGTTATTGCAGACTGTCCCATTTGGAGAATAAAAATATCACTCTTGCCCCTCTGGCTCTTGGGGAAAGGGAATTTGCAACATTCACGACAACTGTGTTTTTACCATGAGGTCCAGGGCTATGCTTGGAGGAGGCTGGTTGGCCAGGATTAGAGCCTAGAGGCTCTTCCTGACTGCTGCATAAGGAAGGAGGCCCAGAGAGTGAGCCCTCTGAGTTCCTTCTCATTCACGGGTAATTGGCCAACCAGATTGAAGACAGGCTTGCTCATCCAATCAACACAAGGTGGGAGAGGGCCCCCATTAGTGTCCTCCTTTGTGGGGTTGTCCACTTAGTTCTGGGGAGCTTGTTGGTACCTTTGGCAAGAGGAAGGCAGCTCCTGCCTCTCATTCTGTCAATCCACACATGCTATCACATCTCCCTGGAACTCGGCATGGCAAAACTCTTGTCCCCAGGAGTTTCATTAAATCTTCCTTTTATTCTCTCCAAGTCATCACAAACTCACAAGTATCCCGGAGATTCAATCACTTTCATAACTAGCTACTCTACTCCCAAATTCAGACCCTTCTTCTGGGGTGTGAGTCTGGAGGGAGTGTCGGAGGCCCTCTCTCCCTAGGCTGTGCAAGCCCTGCTTGTGCCTGAGCCTCTCACGCACCAATTATCCTAATGGTCTCCTAACTCTTCTTGCTGCTATCATTCTGCCCTTTTCCAATGTATTTCCGATATGCACTGTTAATTGTTATATGTCAGATTAAGTATGAACCACCTAGCTAATGGCGAAATGGGCATGGTTGTGGATGATTGATAGGTAGCCCAGCAAACTGAGAGGTGGGGAAAACCCACCCCAGCTATGGATGTCACCAACCAATCAGCATTGTTTTCTGGTTAAAATGAAAGCAGAAAGAAGAAGGAAACTTGTTCCTTTTTGAAGGAGTGCAGGTCTTTGCTATTGCCTTTGGCCATTGTCTCCAGCGTCCTCAGCCTTCCACTGCAGACTCTTGACTTCTCGGGCAGACTCTCACCGGTGATGCCCTGCATTGAGCTTTCAAGCCCTTAGCCTGCCACTTGGGTTTCTGCTACCCAGATGCAGCAGTCAGCCCCAGGGATTTTTCTGCTTCTGGTCCTGTAAGCCTAATAAATCCCTGAATAATCATGCACATATTTTACATTGAATTTGTTCCTGTAGAGAACCTAACTAACACTCCATGTAATAACCAGAATTTTCTGTGGTGAATCACGTCTGATCACGTTACTGTCTTCAACTGTGGGCTGCCCTTTGCCAAGACTCTGGCATGAAGGCAAAAACACCATCATCTGTCAATACTTACCCACTCCTGCTGCATTTGTACCCCGTGTTCTCCCTGAAGACTGATTATTCCTAGAACAGTCTGGTCTTTTAACTGTTAGAAGGTTTTCTCATTTTGGATATTTTGGGGAATTCCACGGTTCCTCTCCTACCAACTTGGAAATTTTCCTTCCATGCCCAGGTCTTCTAGCATCCTGCAACTGCTTTTGGAGTTTCTCCTCAGAGTTGATGCCCCTCCCACCTGCTTCCCATGATGCTGTACCCGCAGCCACCTGCAGAGCCTTTTTACTACCCTCATCACTTACATTTGTGCCTCTCCTGCCAGGCTGTGGCCTCTTCTGTGCCAGCCAGCTTTGTTTGCATTTTTACATTCCAGGGCCACCAGGAATGATTTGTAGGAAGGTAGACTTCCATACTCACTTCCTCAGTTGATGGAATCTGAGAGATTCTGCACTATGGGGAGAAAAAAGGTACAAATGTAGGAGGCATAGTTTTTTTAGATTCTGGAGGAACAGGAGGTTAAGAAAAACAGCTCTGTTCTTTTTGTGTTCCCTGGCTGAGAGTTCGACGTGAATTCTTGAGGCCAACTTATCGTGAGAAGAATTAGGTTAGTTCTTTGTACTCCCCACTTGAGGTCAAGAGCTCTTCTTTCAGGTCTTTGTTCTTTTTCACTTATGATTTTGAAAGAATTTCAAACACAGATTTCAAAAGAAAAATTACAAAGAATGCCCTCACACGTTCACTTATTGTTAGTATTTTGTCTCCTTTTCCATGTTATCTTTTTTTTTTTTTTTTGGTGGAACCGGGGATTGAACTCAGTCCTTTGGCTTGCCAGGGAAGCACTTATTCCACTGAGCCATCTCACCGGCCCCCCATGCCATGTTATCTTTCAAAATATATACGCACATCATTTATTTCATTAACCATTTGAGAGTAAATTCCATATATAATGGTCTTTTATCCTTTAATAATTTAGTATCTGTTACCTGAGAACAGGACCTTTCTCTTGCTTAACGTTAGTACAATCCTGAAATTAAGGCATTTAACAGTGATACGATATAGGATATGGTACAGCCTATATTCTGGTTACAACAGTGGTCCCAATATTGCCCTTTAAAGCAATTTTTTTTTTTTTCTGGCTCAGAATCACCCATTACCATTAGAAGCTGTGTTTCTTTACATTCCTGTTGGGAGTTGTTCTCTTGCCTTTCCTGTTTATTGTGACCTTGACATTTCTAAAGAGCGCAGACCATTTTTTTCACCTGGTGTTCCTGGATTTGGGCCTATCTGTGGTTTCCTCTGGTTTAGGAAGGAGCACAGAAGCTCTACTGTGCTCTGCCTCCATGAGGAAAAAGCAGATGGCCTGGGGTCAACCCATCGTTGGTGACTTTCCCTCAGGTTTGTGCCCCAGGTGGTATCTGACGAGTTTCTCAGCTCTTAAGCACTTTTTCTTTTTCTTCTGTTTTTGACACTTAATCTGTGGGAAGATATATTAAAACTTCTTGAGCATTTTTTTTTTCCTTGACCACTGTTGCAATACTCAGAAACACATTCTTAGGTGTTTGCCTTTTGTGTCCTGGTCATTGCTACTTTTCCTCAACACTTTTCCTTCCTGGGGGCTCTGGCAAAACTGTCCTTTGAGTGGACGGGGGGTAAGTACAGGGCCTGAACCCCCTAGCACTTGGCTCCTGGTCTTCTAGGGGGAGATAGGGTGTTAGCTGGCTCAGCCTACAGTTATCCACTCTGGCTGTGCATCCCCTCCTGGAGTTCAGAGTGAGCATCCTGATTCATTGCTTGGTTGCCATGTGGATTTCAGAGCTAAAGGGGAGAAAAGTTTTGAACCAAAGAAATAGGATCAGGAGCAGAGAGTAGGAGAATCCAATTTTAGCCTCATCCCAAAACACTCCCTGGTAGAGGGGACAGTAGGAGATATAGCTGGAGATAAACAGTTTTCAGGGTGGAGAAAAGTGTCTACACGAAGAGTTGGGAGACCAGCAGGCTGGATCATGATCTGTGTGGGCAGACATGTTTGACTTGAGGATGGAGAGGTCCTGGGCCAGTTCTGTAGTGACCTTGCTTGTCCCATAGAGGAGTGCTGACATTGTCCTTTAGGGCAGATGGAACCCAGATTCAGCAGAGGAGTGTAGGCAACACAGTTTAAGTTTTAGCCTGATGCTCTTGGTACACGAGGAAGGAGACAGGGAAGGAGGGAGGCAGGGGAGACAAGGATTGCACACAGGCCTGGGAAGACCCTCCAAGGGTGAAAGGATCACACTGTTTCAGCACCTCAGTGGCCATGACTCATGGAAAAGGCCATAGATCTACTAGCCAACCCTAAGCCTTCCTAGCTTAGCCCAGAGTCTAGCCTATTTCTTTTGTGAAGAGATAGAACCAGAGGAAGAGAAACACACTTTTCTAACTTTGTTCCATATGTACACTTTTGTCTTAGATGATTGCTTGAGGAAGGTGAATTTATCTCTAGCTCCCTCTCCCAGGAGAGCAAGGCATGGCTCTTGATTGTTCTCATTCTCACTGTTGGTCTGAGAAAGGTCACATGACTTAGTCTTGGTCAATGAGAAATGAGAGTAGTTATGGAGTAATTTCTGCAAAAAAGATTTCCAGGCTGGCCATGTAATGCCTGCCTATAATTCTAGTACTTGGGAGGCTGAGGCAGGAGGATCATCAAGAGTTCGAGGTCAGCCTAGACTATGTAGTGAATTCAAGGTCAGCCTGAGCTACATAGCGAGACCCTGTGTAAAACAAACAAACAAACAAACAAACGATTTCTAATTGACAAAAAAAAGACTCATGATAAGAAAAGTTATTTTCTTTAATTGGATAGTTTCATGACCACATGAGATATCTGGAGCTGTGCTAGGCATCCTGTGAGATGAGGAACAAGATCAGCTAAGTACGTGACAGTGAACAATGATGGGAAGAACCGGAGATCTTGATGACATGGTTGAATAGATATTAAACCTGTAGCCAGCTAGCCTACCTTCAGGATTCTTGCTACAGAACTCTAAAATGTTATCATTTAATATACATGTATCTGGTCTTCCTGGGTTTTGTAGTAGAAATCATCCTAAATGATAAATAAGGATTTGCTTAAAGTAGGTTTACCGATAGCCTTGTCTGATTCAGTGCTGGGCACCAGGCAGGGAGCATCTGCTCCTGGAATCGACTAATGGAATTACTTGTAAAGAATGTGAGTGGCCTTTCAGCAAAAGGATAGAGGATTCCTGCTGCTTCTTAGATTCAGTTCTTTCTTTCTTTCTTTCTTTCTTTCTTTCTTTCTTTCTTTCTTTCTTTCTTTCTTTCTT
>NW_004524591.1:25549905-25575059 GCF_000260255.1 Octodon degus | reverse complement strand
TGTTTGCCAGGCAAGCACTTATTCTATTAGCTTCAGTTCTGATTCTGTTCTTGACTGCAGTGTTGACAATATGGGATATGGGAAGTTATGGCATTAAGAAATGGTCTTGATGTTGGTTGCAACACAAATTCAAGAAACTCAATCTAGATCTCCCACTTGAACCAGATCCAAATGAAATTAGGGTGTAAAAAAATTTGTCTTTGGTATACCAAGGTTCTTAGGAATAAATCTGATGACAAACTCATTCCAGATCACTATTCTCTGACCTATTTTCTATATTTTATCTTGTGCTCAAGTCATGGGGTTATCCCCCCTAAGCAGGGTTGTATTTATTTAAATTATTGATTGATTGATTTTTGAGACAGGGTCTTACTGTGCAGTTCATTTTGGTCTTGAGATCATTTTGTAGGGCAGGCTCATCTCCAGTGCACAACAACCTTCCTGCCTTAGCCACAGTGTTGGGATTACATGCATATACTACCATGTCCAACTTATTTAAATTATTAAAAAACCAATTTATGTAGCCCAAATAATGAATGTCCAGTGGTAGAATTTCAGATCTTATCATCTATAAGTGGTGCAATTTTAGACCTGAGCAATATTTCTAAAATCTCACTGTATCAATAGATACCAATACCCTGCTTAAGGCTAGCTTCACTCTTGCCTTATCTGTTATGACTTGTTTGCCCATCTCAGCTGTCATGACCCTTTCTCTATACTCTGCCTTGGTGCAGAGTTTGGCTAGCTGCATTGGTCAGTGGGTACTTTTATTTTCCTCAATTAAAAGGGCCTCAGTTGGGCTGGGGATGTAGCTCAGTAGTAGAGCTCACTTGCCTAGTATGCATGAGGTCTCAGATTTGATCCTCTGCACTAGAACAGAAAAAAGGATCCATTGTGCAGGAAGGTAATGATGGGCCAAAGGCCTCCCTGGGTACGTCTGGCAGTGAATTATACCAATTCCTTCTTAACCTCTCAGGAACAGGAAGAAGAACAAAATCACTTGGGTTCATGCAATCATGTGGCCCAAACACTGTGGGCTGCCCAGGTAGGGAGCGAAGCCCCCTCCGCCCCATGCAGCAATCTTCTCAGTCTGCTGGTTCAGGAAGAAAGAAGCACAGGCTGTGTACTATTAGTTCCTCTGCATTTGTCTCCCTCGTGGTCATGCTGAGAAACCCCTGGGAGAGGGGTCACTGAAGGGGCAGGGCTGTTGCCAAGGAGACCAGAGGATGGTGCAGGGGAGACACAGGCTCCTTGGTGCACTGTTAAAGCTTCCTAGCAGAAGGAAGGATGGAGGGGGATGCTCAAGAAAGAGGGTGGTCATCCCTCCTTCACCCCCTAGGCTGCAGACAAGTGGCCTCTGGAGAGTTTCCCACTGAAATGTCTACTTAGCTCCTCTCAGTGACCTGTCTTCACAGAGGCATTCTGCTCTTCAGCCTGCATCTGGCCTCAGCTCACCTTATGGGGTGACAATGCTTGTTTTTATGGTACTGAGCAGTGAATCCAGAATTACTCAACCATTGAACTAAATCCCTAGCCTAATTTTTAAATTTTGAGGTACAATCTTGTGAATTTGCCTCAGCTCTTTTTAAAATTGATCCTCCTGCTTGAGCTCCATGAAAATAGGTGGGGTGATAAGCCCGAGACATCACACCTGGCTTATGAAGTAGATTTTAAAGGTGGAGAAACTGAAGCTTCAGACAGTGAATAAGTCCTCAAGTAAGAAACCAAGCTTTGAGCTCTTGGTGGGACTGACTTTGAAGAGATCACAGAGCTTATTGTTGACATGAATCACAGTGCTTAGAGGACAGCTACAATGCCCCCCATGTCAACAGCCATTTGGGGGAGTATACAGACAGATCTGGTTCTAAGTGCCCATGCAGTATCCTTTCTGCGGCTCTGATATCCCTTTGGTGGTGGTGCAGGAAGGGGTAGCATCTTAGTTACTTTTATTGTTGCTGGGACAAAAGACCTGCCACCCAGAATGAAAGGATTATTTTATCACAGTTTGTAGGGGTTATACTCAATGGTCAGTGGACTCCTAGGCAGAGTAGTATGGCACAGGGGCATGACAGAGGAGAAATAGCTCATGGCAGGGCAGGTGGGTAAGAACAAGTGAGGCAGCAGCAGCAGCAACAACAAAACCCCCTTTCCTTTTTATCCACTAACCCTTTGGGTGGTGCCACCCACATTCAGGGTGGGGTTTGCTATTTCACACACCTAGAATTATACTATATCAATTAGTGGACTAATCCATTACCTTAATCCCAGTCTCACACCCTAGATCCAGCTACCTCCAAAAGACCCACCTATGAGCACATGAGCATTTAGGGAGCATCTAGAACAAGCCAAAGCAGGTGGTGGTGGTGGGGGCATAGATCGCTTTCTCTGGAGTGATCCAGAGAGCCATGATATGACTAAACTGCCCTGTGCATTCCCCAAACTCCTGTGGACTTGTGCCCTGAAGCTAAGGCTAGACTACAGCTCTGTAAAGGCCACCTCTGGGGTTCCTCTTCCTATTTTAGTTGCATAAGCCTAAGTCCTCTTGGCCCCTTGCATGGTCCCCATTGTATCCCTCAGGCTTTGAGGGCTATCAGCTTCTTCCTCTCCAGAAGACTTTAGTCTCCGACAAGCATCGTTGTAAAGTGACAATGTCTTGGACCACACACTCAACAACTTTAAAGGGATACCTGTGAAGGGTGGAATGAAATTGTACTGCCCAGTAGAACTTTCGAAAATAATAACATTGTATCTTCTCTTCATTGTCTAAGAAATGGCCACAGGGTCACATGTACCTATGGTGCATGTAAAATGTGGCCAGTGGGTCTGAAGAACTGAATTTTAAACTTTATTTCATTTTAAGGCTGGGCAGAGTGCTGCATGCATATAATTCCAGTACTGAGGGAGGTGGTCAGGAGGACTGAAAGTCTGGGATTAGTCTGGGGAATTTAGTGAAGCACTGTCTCAAGTAAGTGATTAAGAAAATAGACTATGGATGCAGCTTAATTATAAGCCCGCATCAATCCCTAGTTCAGTTTGAATTCAGTTCCCTGTATGGGATGTGTCTCATTTTGATGAACTGACATTTAAATTCAAAGAGCTGCGTGAGGCCAGTGCCTACCATACTGGACAGAACAGAGAAAGACAGGCCTTCTGCCCAAAGGCAGTGCCTGTGGGACCCAAGCAATAGGAGACAATGTATGGTTCTCCCAAATGGCCCTCCTCAAGAGCAAAACACTGCAAAGAAGATGGTACTTCTCAGGAGAAATGACAAATCCTTGTCTACCGAGTGTCTTTTTCTTGCTAGAAGGTCTGGGCATGTGCAGGACACAAACCCAGAAAAAAGCACAGAAATAAACCCCTACATGTAAGCGTCAGCACAGCAAACAGGAAGAGGAGCCCAGGGCAGGGGAAACACATGGTGGGCTGGTAGAACAGAAGCCAGACCCCATCATTTCCCAGGCAGTCCTGCAGGGACTCAAAGCTGCAGGAGAGACTAAGGCCGCAATTAACCCTCAGCATGTACACTGTAGCATGCTCTTTCTTTTGGGGAGGCCGCAGTTGAAATTTCACTGTAATAAGATCCTTTTGTTTTTTTTTTTCTCCCTAAGTGCTAAGCTAAGGTCTAAGTCAGCCTGTTCTAATAGCACAGCACATCAAGGAAAAACAAAGTACCAGCACATCAGTGTTTGCGGAGTCCTGGAATCCTGGGAGAGCCCACAGAGCACTGGCTTTTCATTTTTCACTGAGCTTAGTCATCTGTGAGATGTCTAGAGATTATTCCAGGAAGAAAGGCTGGTTGGATGGCAGCCGATGAGTCTGAGGTCTGAAGAGTTGAGAGGAGGGACTGAGATTGTCTGGGGCGCTGGCTAACATGATTGGGCTTGCCAGTCCCACCCTGACTTGTCTCCCATCTCAGTCCCCTGCATTGTAGAAGACAGCGTGCTATCTACTCACTTCCCAGAAGGACTTGGCAGGGATCATCTCAGGCATCTCCTGGATACCCCCTCTCCCTCCCTCCACATCAAGTCTGTTGCCAAGCCTTGCTGATTCTATTCCAGTCAGGTTCCCAAATCCCTCACGTTGGCCCTTCCCCATCTCCGTGGAGTCGTGAATGAAGTGAAATGAAAATTGGGGACCCCTATTAAAGAACTATATAGTGCTGACTTTGCATCCTGCTATACTACTGAATTTGGTTATTAAATCTACAAGTCTCTTGGTGGAGTTTTGGGGGTCTGCTATGCAGAGTATCATGTCATCTGTGAATAGCGATAATTTTACTTTTTTCTTTCCAATCATTATTCCTTTTATTTCTTTCTTGTCTAATTGCTCTGGCTAATGTTTCCAGAACTACAGTGAATAAGAGTGGTGACAGTAAACATCCTTGTCTTGTTCCTGATTTTATTTTTAAATCCACTTATTTATTTATTTGGTACAGGATCTTGCTGCGCAGCTCAAACTTGTAGTGATTGCCTTGTCTCAGCCTCTCCAGTGCTGGGATTGCAGGCATGTATCACCAGTTTCAGTAGCAGGCCAGGCATACTTGGGGTTCCAGAGCAGGCATGGCACATGGTGTGTGTTACTGGGGTCCAATCTGGGCCCTTGCTTTTGCCAGGCAGGTGCTTAGACCACCCAGCTATCTCCTCAGCCCTTGTTCCTGATTTTAAAGTGAAGGCTTTCAGGCTTTGTCCATTTCCTATGATGCTGACTATCAGTTTATCATAGATGGTTTTTTATCAGGTTGAGGTCAAGACCACCTACTCTGATTTCTGTAAGGTTTTTATCATGAACGAGTGTTAAGCTTTGTCAATTTTTTTTCTTCATCTATTAAGATGATCATGTGACTTTTGTCTTTGGCTTTGTTGATGTGTATTACATTTATTGATTTGTGGACATTGATTTCTTTCTACTATTCTTGTTCTCTTTAAAAGATAGAAAATTAATAAAACATTATTGAAACTCTAGATGGTGACAGCAGAGCATTAAGCAGCCTTGCCTTTCTAACTGCTAAGTGTGGGGCACACACAGAGGTTTACAGGAGTTACACCTGCGAAGCCTGCCCGGGAGGAAGCACCCCAGCCCCTTAACAGAGGAGACGTTCCTGTGGCTATCTCCACCAAGGGTTCTGTCTCTTTCACATCCCCACATTTACGAATGTATAACAACCACATTGTGCTGATGTGGTACAGTTTTGTGGATCACTGGAGCTGGTTCCTTTCAAATACAGGAGGGAAATAACAGTGTGCTTAAAAGCAATTAGTTGAAGCAACAAAAAGAACAAAGGAACAACAAGAAAGCTATTATGCAAATGTGTGTGGCCATTCACTGCCACTCTGCCTTGGGGAGCCTTGTGGGAGATTCAAGTTTCTGCCTTTCTGAATTATTAGGTTCCTTTATACTTAACATCGAGCCTCAGAACAAGCACTTAGGTTTTTCACCCCCTCAGCACATTAGTGACTGGCCTCTCCCATCTCCTGGTCTCATGTGGGCTTGAGTGCTGTCTTGACTAAGAACATAGTAAGGGAAGGCAAAGGGAGGCCAGCTCCACGGGAGGCACAGCAGATAAAGGCATCCACGAGACAGGTGCAATTCCATTCTGCTCTGTAAGGACCTGGAGAAAGAGGAAGCTGATGGACGCCTTCCTCCAAGTTCCTGTGGAGGGGAAAAGGGAGGCGGCTTCAGCCACTGTCCTTGGTCCTGAATATTGATGTTTCCTACTTCTTTTAGACCCTAGCAAGGCATTATGGAATCTGGGTTTTCCTGTCCCTTTCAAACAAGACAGAGAAGGAGGAGAAAAAGGCTGAGGCAGGAGGAAGAAAGTGAAGGTGGAGAAAAAGAAGATGAGGAAGGAGAGGTGGAAGAGGAAGAGAAGAGAGCAGAGGAAGAAGAAACAACAAAAGGCCTAATAAACACATTTCAGACAGCATTTGGCCTGTAGTAAATATATCTTCCAGGTTTTTTTTTTTTTTTTTTTACCTAAGTGACTCAGTTTCAACTAAATAACCAAAGGCATAAAGTTTACTTCTTACTGACCTTTTGTTAGGGACCTAAGCCACAAAATGTGTGGCTCTGACCAGTTTGACTTGGCTTCAGAGACTCCATGTTCTGGGTCCTCTCTGTCCTCACAGAGACTCAGGCTCAGCCTGTGAGCTGTCCACACTGGGAGGACTTCACTGAGCGCTTGGTGTGCAAATGCAAAGAAGATCATTATAGGAGCTTCTTTTTACTGACTCTGAAATAATTTCTGAGTAAGTAAGTGAAGCGTTCAGATGCACAGGATGACCCTGCGTTGAAGGTTTGGCAGACTTGCCAGGACTTAGATGACAAGAAAAGCTATCGTGTATTAAGGCACTGAGCTTTCTACTGAAAATAAAATGAGCTGGCCCAATCTACACTCTGTTACTCACTAGCTGTGTGACGTCAGGAGTTTCACTAGTGGCAAATTGTCCCCTGGTGACACATTATCTCCTGGAGGTAAGTGCTCCTGACACTGTGTGAGGGTGCAGGTAGTCATATAGAGCAAGCACTGCCCCCAAAGCCAAGAATCCTGTGCCCCACTGGGTATGGTGGCACACGGCTAGAGTCCCAGCTAGTTAGGAGGAAGAGGTGGGAAGAGTACTTGAGCCTGAAAACTGGAGCCCAGCCTGGGAAGCACAACGAGAGCTCATCTGAAAAGAAAAAAAAAAAAAAAAGGAAAAGGAAAGAAAAAATTCATCCCTTCCCTGAAAACAAGATCTAGCTGGGAAATAATCAGCCTTGATAACTAGAGATCAAAAATGCCAGCTGCAATCAGCCTATGCTTGCCTTACCTGTCATCGCTATTCTCTGGGTGGGTGGCTACTCTATAAGGCAGGGAAAGCCAGGATAGGAGGCTCTAGTTCTCAAGCTGATTATTGAGGGAAGCATGGTCATCATTGTCATCTTTTCCACACATGTGTGCAGCCCTGAAATACTGTCCTTCCTCACTGCCTTGAAGGAGAGGTTGGGATGGGAAGGCAGTAGCCAGAATCCACTGCATGGCTTCTGAGTTTCTGGTGGCTGGGTGGGCACTGTCTGAGGCTGGGTGCCTACTCTCCATAGTGACCTTGTACACCAAACATGTGTGTGAGCTCACGGGGGTGGGCCTTGGCTGTCTCTGTCCTTGACACAGTACCCTGGAACAACTTCTCCTGTTCTGCCTCCAGTGAAACCGGGCTTCATATCAGGGGTGAGGTGGACATTGGCCTCAGTTCACCTGCAGTTTGTGCTTCTTAGACTTTACTCTCTGCCTGCCCTCCTCCCCACAACCACACACCATCCAGTATTTCTGATCTGATCAAAATAGAAAAAAAATCACAGTTTTGCTTTTGAGCATTCCTTGTTCTTTGTCAGACCACCCTGCCGATAGATTAGTCAGGAAGAAGGTGCCTGATGAGCTGCTAAGAGGTTGACTGGCCACCACTCTCAAAGAAAGCATTTGCTTTCTGGCCAGGGTCTTCTGCAGTTGGTGCCAGGAGAGCCACTGCACATGCACTAGTGAGGTCCCAGGAGGACCCAGGGAAGAGCTCTGTGAGGACTTGATTGCAGAGCTTGGAGTATTAGCTCTGGCCTTGGCTCAGGAACAAGTGACCCGACTGGCTCCTGCGGGGAGACCCTGTTTTCTCCCCCTACCTTCTCTGCCCACTTAGGTCTATGGTGCCAGCATCAGCTCCAGGACACTCTGTCATCAAGATGCTCACTTACCCAGTCCCTTCCCCCTCCTCAGGAACTCTGGGAATAAGCTCCACGTGCCTGATGGCCCCACTGAGGACTGGGTGGGGGAATGACACCCCACCCCTAGCTCAGCCTCATCTTCTTAATGGATCCTAATTACCTTGTCCTGCTAGTGGCTTCTCTCTAGGGCCCACCTGCCTTGATGATGGATGAGGTGAATGGGAGATGTGGTCAGCTGGGGCGGGAGGGGCTCCCCCTTCTCTAGCAGGGTGGGGGCATGAAAACTTCACAGCAGCCCCATGGAGTCTTAGGACAGGGTAGCCTCGTTGGGCATGGTGGTGCATGCCTTTCACCCTAGCACTCTGGGAAGGCTGAGTCTGAAGGATCACAAGTTCAAGCCTAGCCTGAGCAACTTAGTGAGACCCTGTCTTGAAACAATAAAAATGCAAAGGGGCTGGGATGTAGCTCAGTGTGAATGTCCTAGGTTCAGTGCTCAGGACTGAAAACAGAAAGGAAGGCCTTATCACGGGGTGTCTCTTCTCTCCTCAGGTCCCCACACTTGAGCCAGGGGAGGGGTAGCTTAAGAGCAATGCAATAAGGAAACAGGGCAGAGGATAACTGACTACAGATGTACTCTGATGTGCTGTCCAGGGGACACGTGGTGAGGGAGGAGGGGAGGGCTGGCAGCCCCATGAGGGACTCAGGGATGACCATGAGGGCCAGGTGAACACATTTGAAGGCTGGCTGTGGCCAGAGGTAAGCAGCTTGCACTGTGTCAAGGTTGCGCCATCAGTCTCAGACTTACTCTGTCGACACAGTAGGGGCTCTGTAAATGAACTACGGACTGTCCCGGGCTCTGGTCCAGATCTTGGACTGTCGGATCAAGAGTAGTGGATGATGGCATGGTCCTGATTCTGTTTTTCTGAAGATTAGTCAGGTAAGGGAGAAAGAATCAGAGTTCTGCTGTAAGTCACATCTAAATGAAAGACTGGAGCTTCCCTTTCTTTGGCCATGACTACAATCCGATGCGCTCTGGAGGTAGCAATCACTTATTCCGTGTGGTCGGGAGCTGTACACTACAAGCTTCTAGAGCACAGCAGACACCTTACTCATCTGCATGCACTCAGCACTGTCCCTTCTGCCCCAGTGACATGATTGAAGGTCATCATGGGCACAGAGGACAAGCCAACTCCTGGGTCCTTAGCCTGCTATTCCTTGAAAGCATCATTTGTATTTTTTCCTGAGGCAGTCAGGGCTTTAGAAACTGCTTTTGCTAAAAACCAAACCAAACCAAAACAGAACAAGTGACCCTTAGGCCTACAAATGCCCAATGGGTAATTCAAACCTTGTCCTTCACTTCATATTTCTCCTCTTTGCCACCTTAAAATTTTGAGTCAGACCCTGGCTCTGCTCCGCATATAGGAATGGCAATCATGACTACTTCGGAGGGCATCTACCTGAGAGCTGGCATCGATGAGTTTGCTAGGCCCTAAACTTACGTAATCCATCTAACCCCCTTCAGGATTAAGGTCATCCAGAGAAGAGATGTACAGGAACTTCAATTACCAGTGGGTACCTAGCACTCTGGTCATTCTGGATTCCAGTGGCTCCACAGTGCTGAGACTGCTTCAGGCAGAAAGTCAGCTCCTAGAGACCAAGTGCACTTTCCAGAAACAAAGGCTTCTTCAGAGTCACCTTGCACAACCAGGACTGAGACAGTGATCCAGCAGACCCTCGTCCACTGTGACAAACCCATACAAATTGATCTTTTTCCTTTGTTAATAGGTCAGCCTGATCTTCCTCTGAGTTGTGCTGCCTAAACTGAAGTCTTTCCCCATTTCCCCTTACTTTCTAACTCTGCTGAGTAAATTAGCCCATGCTTCTCACTGACATCTCCTAAAATGTTCCTTTTAATGTTTTCTGTGACAAGGAACCAAGAACCTGCTGGGCCAAGTTGAAGTCACCATCTCTTCTTCACAGTGACTGTCTTGGACTGCATCGGATGACATCAAGACTTGGCAGATGTGGCTCAGTTACACACACACACACACACACACACACACACACACACACACACACCCCTCAGGGCAAACCAAGGAAAAGAATCGACCCTCTTCTCACAACTAAGAAGTTAGTCCCAGCTTTCTATGGAGACAATGCAGCTCCAGGAGGCGAGAGTGTGAGCCAGTGCTGCTTCCCCCAGGCCTGCTTTGCATCCACTTTCCTAACTGCTGAGCATGAGGCAGCTTTGAGCACAGTGAGCTCAAGTCTACTGGATGGCCTCTTTCAGAGGGATTAGTTCAGCTGTGAGGCAAGTGAGGTAAGCTGTGAGCATCTTATTTTCCTATTTTGTCTCTCTGTTCCTTTCCCTTCCTCTTTCCTCCTTACTTCTACATAGTGTGAAGGACTGAACCCAAGGACCTATGAATACTGACTAAGCAAGCAGTCTACCACTGAGCTACACCACCAGCCCTGAGAATGCCAGTTGGCCACACATCTAAGATATGCATGAGCAAAGCAATGTGCTCCAAGGGACATGGCCGGGGCTTCCTTGAGGAAGGCACAGTCCCTGCTACTGTTTGGAAAAAGGCTGCAGACATCCATGCAGACATACCTTAGGTATGGCCAGGAAGGTTGGCAGAGGCACTAGGCACCAGTGGAATCAGGGGATGGGAGTGGTTGAAGATCTCCCACCCCTTGGAGAGGGCTGAGATCTACAGTGGTAACAGGAAGTGGAAACTGAAAACAGCCACCAGAGTAAAAGATAAGGCTGTAACATCAGGCAGAGGAGTGATACCAAGACCTCAAGTGTGGACTAGGCTTTCCTGCCAAGGTCAGAAGGCCTGCCTCCACAGTGATTGGGAAGGGGGCCCAGGCCTTGCACCAGGAAGCAAAATTGTTCTAGTTTCTGTCTGGATGTCCCACCAAGCCCCGTACATTCATAGGTGGAAGTTTGAATCATGGCGGCATTTATAACTAAATGTGCTGTTAGAGGTGGGGTTCAGTGGAAGGAAAAGGTGGGGTGTCACTGGGGGCGTGACCTGGAAGGCTGTGTCTCCCTCCTTGGCTCATCTCTTCTTGGTCTTTGCTTCATCTGCTGGGGCCGCTTCCACTTCATGTTTCTTCTTGGAGCTGGCCATCTGTGGACCAAAGTAAAACTCTTCTTTAAGTTGTGGGTGGTGGGTATTGTGTCCCAGAGACAGGAAGGTGACTGTGACCCTTGTGAACAGCAACCCTGTTAGTAATGCATTTAAATTTTCATGACAACCCTTTGAGATAAATATTATCTCTATTTTTCACAAAAGGCAAAAGGAGACTAAAGGAATATAGAGATTGAGAGACTCGCCCGTCGCATCTGTATTAGTCAGCTTTCTGTCACCGTAATGAAGCACCTGGGACAGGACTTTATGAAGGGAAGAGATGTTTATTTAGCTGCTCATAGTTCTGGAAATTCTGGTCTGAGAACAGTCACCCCAATTTCTTTGGTCACCCTGCTTTTGGTCTGGTGAGGACACAGATGGCAGGGAGTGTGGCTGGGAGCAAACTCCCATTGTGAAGTCGGAAGCAGAGAGAGGCTCTAAGAGACTGAGACCTCGGACCTCACATTTCCGTCTTGAGGTCCCCGATGGCCTAAGGCCCTCTCACTAGGTTCCACTTCCCAAAGTCTCAGAGCGTCTCCCAGGGGTGTCACCTTGGTGACTAAGGCTTTAAAGTTTGAATCCCTGGGGGACACTATATTCCTATTCCAACCCCAGCAGCATTGCAGACAGTTGGATTCAGAGCTTTGACCTCTGCCTCCATGGACCTGTCCTGGCCCCAGGGGTTGAGTGGTTTAGCTTAGTGGTCCAGATCACATAGTCCAGACTGCACGGCTAGTCTCAACTCCTGGCTTCTTTGCCTAGAAATCTCATGGCCCAGGGCAAGGCACTTTGTTTCTCTCAGTTTTCTCATCTCTAAAGTGGAGGTGGTAGACTATTCCTTGAGGGTTACAATACATACTCTGAGATTCAAAAGTCATAAGGTAAAGGCTTTGAAGCACAGGGGAGTGCCGGTGGTCATTACTCCCTCAACTCTTCAGGACCTGTAAGGACACAAAGGACGTGATTCTTAGAACGAATTTGGATCCAACAGTGTCTAAACAAGACACCAATGTGTGACCAAGTTGTTGAACTGGGCCATTTATGTGTAAGTTGCTTCCTCTTTCCCTTTTTTTTTCCCTAACCCAAATCAAGCATCTCAAGGGAGTAAGATGGCTGATGGATCCAGGGATTTCCTGAGCCCTTGCAGGTAGCCAAGACCTGAACTTTCCAGGCAAGAAGAGCCTTTCTTTGGGGCTGAGAATGACAGATCCCTTAGTGGTGGCCCCAGGCTATGAATGGAGGGGCTTGGCTCCCTGGGGGGGGGAGGGTCACACTACTTCTCTTTTGTATGGGGAGCTGGAAATGATCATGAGTCTGCAAGGGTTGGCTTGAGGCTGTCAGAGCAGCACCTCCCTGAGGGAAAGGCCCAGGCGGTGTTTCCTGCTTCTTGCCTGCCAAACCAAAAAGGAGCAGCTAAGTGTTATTGATCTAACTCCACGGGGAGTGTTTGCTAGGAGGTCTGCTGGCACCATCCCACCACTTAGCTGGTATCATTATTCAGTGGTGGGGAGAGGGAGTGAAGGGCTGGCACACTGCCACAGAGTGAGTGTGGCCCCTTCTCCTTGCTGGGGATGAGTGATGCATGAGCTAGAAGAGCCAGAGAGCACAGAAGAGGCCAAGGACGATGAGCTCTCATCTGGGTGCGTCATACTAGGAGGAATTCTTCCTTCAGGGTGGCCCTGGCCTTCTCAGGCTCTGCAAACTCTCACCTTTGGCTGGAGCAGGGAGAAAAAAAATCCTTGGATGTACCAGACCTGACTGCCCTCTTTTGGTCATTTCATATGCCTCAGTTTCCTCAAATACCTGCTGACATAACTCACTTTTAATGGTGCATTGCAAAGTAACTAGGCTTTACAGCTAGAAATGCTAATTGATCCCTGAGGTCCTAGAGTAGATCAGAATAATGCACTAAATAAAGTCTGAAGCAGGTGGATTTTGCCACTTTCTAAGCCTGTGTTTGACCTACCTGGGCGAGAGTTGTCCAATTAGGCAGTGCTTTGAGACAGGTAACACATCAAACAAATATCAGCTATCACTAGCACATGCTTATTGTTGCTGCAATCATCTTTCAAAAATAGATGTCCAAAAAACATACTGCAACCTTAACAATCACTATGAGAAATGATACAACCTAGGACATGAAGAAGGCTGTTCAGAACAGCACTATTTGGAAAAAAACTCACATGTCCATGGAGAAAAAAATGGGTGAATACATTATGGTCTCTTCACGGAGTAAAATGCTTCATGGCAAGGGAAATGGAAAGGAATGTACTGCACATAGTAACATGGGCTCCACTTGACATGCAGTGAGTAGGCAGATGCAGATCTTAGGAGGCTCACGGTAAGCCTCAGTATTCAAACTACAAGTTATGCAATGTTGGCATACAGTTTTAGGGGATACTGCTGGGAAGTAAAGCAAAGGAAAGAGCACAAGATTTAGTACATTGGTCACTGCTGGCAGAGGTGAGTGGTGAGAGCAGGGTCTGGGCTGGGCAAAGAACACAGACATGTTAAGCATATTATTCTAGATGTTTGAGTTGGATGGTGAATAAAGAGGAATGTATGAACAATGAGCAAGGAAGTGACTATCTGTGGAAAAATGTTGACAGTGGTTCATACCCAGGTGTTCGTATTAATCCAATGTTGATCATGTGGAGTCCAGTGGACATTGTTTTTTCTTTTAAAGTCTGTTTTGTAGCTGTTTAGCATTGGATTCTTAAGTAGATACACTAGGCGCACAATAACTTTTCCCCATCAGGTTGGAGTTGTCTCTCAAGAACATAACGTACTCAGAAATAAACTTGCCAGATACTGTGTTGGGAAAGGGTAGGTTCTAGTTTCTTAAGTTTGATGTTGATATGCAAAAGGAGGGTGTGTACCTAAAAATATGTACATTCAGAGCAGCATATTTATAGTTTCTGCATCTATAGATTCAACCAACCACTGGTCAAAAATATTTTAAAAATTGTATCTGTTGTGAGCTTACACTGTCTCAGTTACTCTTCTCTCATTACCTGACACCCAAAATGAAGGAAGGAAAGGTTTATTTAGCCCACAGCTACTGGAGGTTTCAGTCCATACTCAGCTGGCTCCAATGCACACTGGCACATGGCAGAGGGCAGCAGTTCATGGTGGCGGCAAAGAGCAAGAGAGCAAAAGGGAGGAGTAGCAGCAACAGAGATAGAGGAAGTCTGTTTCTGTCTCTCTCTTACATTACATTCAGGCTATCTGCCCCAGGGTGGGTGCAGTACTCACACCCATAATCCCAGCAGTACTAAGATCCATAATCCCAGCAGATCATGAGTTAATCTCAAACTCTAGAAGTCTCCACCCCATGACCGCATGAGGCTTTGGGGGGGGACAACTAGATACAAATCATAACATACACAAACATTTTTCTTGTCATTATTCTTTAAACAAGAAAATTTAACAACTATTTATGTAGCATTTGCATCATATTAGGTATTGTAAGTCGTTTAGAGATGATGTAGTGTGCATAAGTTTATATGTGTAGATTGGCTGCAAATACTCTCCTACTTTAAATGACAATTGCAGCACCCACAGATTTTGTTATCTGCAGGAGGGTGAAAGCAAAGATTTGGTGGAACCTAAGAGATAACTTCTTTGTCCTTGGGGAGAATTTGTAACTAGCACCAAACTATGGTCAAGAATGTTTCTATAAATATCTGTGTATGTGTATTCTAGAGTATATTTGTAAATTTTCTTTACACATATCTAGTGGAATTTCTGGATCACGCAGTACATATATGTGGATAGATAACGCTAGTTTTCTGAAGTAGTTGAACAAATTTATGTTCTTACCAGAAGGTTTTAGAATTCTAGTTTCTCTGCATTTTCACCAAAATTTAGTATCATGCTTTATTCTAATTTTCATTACTGTGCTGGATGAGGTTGTAGCACTTCTTTTTTTTTTTTTTTTTTTGCATTTATTTTAAGGTTAATGATCTTGAGTTTAACTTCACATATTTATTGTGTGCTTGGATATTTTTCTTCGTGAAGTACTGGAACCCTTCTCCATTTCCTGCTGAATGATTTGTCTTCTTTTAATTGAATTTTGATATTTTTATATGTTCTGATATGCTGTGTAAGAGTTGTATGAGCCCTTTGAATAAAATATGTATGTATCCACATGTGTTTTAAGACTGCCTTAGCTTTTCTTTGATCTTTGATTTTTCACTTAAATCTTAAGTCTGAATTGTATCTATTAATGAAAATTAATGAAAATAACTCTGCTCCGCTCAATGTGAGAGCAGAAGACTAAGTGGAGGTGCAGGCACAGAGAAGAGTATTACAGGGCTGTCGGAGTGGATGAACTCTGCCATGTGCGGCGAGGCTGAGGAGCATTGACAAAGCTCTAATATGTAAGGGAAAGATCAGAACAGGACCTACAGCACATTGCTTAAAACCACCGAAATTAAAACTGAATACATATTTTAAATACATACAAGTATGTTAAAATTGTATTAAAAAAGGAAGTAAGGCAACAGTGGACCTGTGGTTCGGGGTGGTGGATACTTGGGTAATGGTAGCAGAAGCCCAGGACGGGATTTCTAAATGTATGGATGGAAATTATTGTCAAGGAGCTAGCCTTCAGGTTGGATGATTTGTGAACACTTCCATGTACATATATGTAAATAAACGAAGGACCAAGGATTAGATGCGCTGTGAATCAATGGTCATGCTTAATCTGATCTGGAGCAGCTGAGGTCTACTTCAAGCTAAAAGGCACTAGAAGGTGTACTTTTTTCTCCCTACACCTCAGTGTATCTTGTGCATTCCTGGTGGAGTAGATTGGCTAATGAGCCACTTGTAACACCTAGCTGAACTGAATCAGAGTGCTGCTGGATGTGGAAGGCCCACCAGAGGATTGTTGCCAAAGGCATATGAAAGAGAACTAGAGGGGAAGATGATGTGCTGTTGATTTTCTCGGAGAGGCTTGTTATGCTGATTTTTCTGATATGAACCCAGCTGTTCTCATTAGTGGAGGAGGAGGTTGGGACCTTGCTGTCACTGAGGATGGCTGCAGTTCTTTTTGGGGGAGCTCTCATCTTTACCTTGAACATCAATTGCTGGCTTCAGTGCAGATACCTCAGCCTGCAAGCACATATCCTTCATCCACTAGTGCAGATTTTCTAGCTTCCACGACTGATGTTTGGGCCTTTCCAGTGCAGATCCTGTTCCAGACTTGTATGAGACATTGCCATGGACTTAGATCTTCAGCTCAACTTGTGCAGGACACTGCTGTGGAATCCACACACTCAGCTAGATTTTTTGGGCCTCTAGTGTGTGGACAGACCTCTCACTCTTTTGCATTTGACTCTTTGGGTGAATATTATAAAATAATCTTATAAATTAGGTGTCCTATATTATTATTACTATTATTTATTTATTTATTTATTTATTTATTTATTTAGGTAAACTTTGACTACAACACCTGGCAATTTGGAGACTTTGCCTCTAAGGAAATGGCCTCTTCAGTTTTAGATAGACTCTTTAATTTTAGGTAGACTTTCCTTCTGGAAGGAAAAGGGTGAGAGTCAAGGCAATGGGGACAGGTAGTAGACTGTCAGTCTCTCCCAATTTGAGAAGACTAGAGATAAAGCTGGGTTTGTCACAAGGGAGGAGGAAAAGAAATTTGAGAGAGATTTAAGAGAAGAAAGCCATATGAAGTAGTTCATGCCTGTGATCCCAGAACGCAGAAGCTGAGGCATGAAGATTTTAAGTAATTTAGGAAGACTGTCTCAAAGAGCAAGCTGAAGATGTAGCACAGTGACAATGTCTGGGGGGTGGGGTGGGGAGAGAGAGAGAGAGAGAGAGAGAGAGAGAGAGAGAGAGAGAGAGAATGATGCTGCTGGAATCTGGAAGCCACTAGTTGGGGGTGTGGCTGGTACTCAGTAAAGTGTGGCACAGCTACCTCTCAATTTCCTGAGGGTGGTTCCTTCTGCTTCCTTTGATAATCATTCATCCATCAATGACTTTGGATACGGCTTGAGGAAGATGGAACTCGAAGTTTAGAAGGATTCTGGAGCGGCCTTAGTGGATCCATTGTCAATTTGGGAACAGGCAAGGCCTCAATCCTTAGAGGTTTGGGGAAGAAGACCACATTAGGCCACAGACACCAAAGTCTTGACATATTAGGGCAGAGATCACATGTTCCACTGGGAAATCCAAAGCCTAAGTCTGTTGAGACACCAGGCCAACCCCTTCACTCATTAATTGTAAGTGGAGGTGAAGAACTGCATGCATCTTGACTCAGGTGCAGACACTGCTAGGAAGAATGCAAGTAATATTGTAGCTGAACAACCTGTCTCCACCACCTGAGAGTCCTGTGACTCTCGGAGAATGAAAAACCGTCCTGGTCTAGCCATCCTGGTCTTATAGGTGGGTGGTTATGAGAATGGGTATGTGACCAGGGTGGGCACAGAGGAGAGCTTCACAAATCTCAACTTTCCTCTTTGCTCTTTGGTGCTAAGTGAAGGAAGAGGGGCCCTGGGCCGGATGTGGACAGGTTGCAGATGACAATGTAGACACTGCCTGTGGCTTTTAGGAGCTGTTTCTCTCCAGCAGAGGATGGGAGAAATGTAGATGACAAAGAAGTTGCAAGAGGAAAGGAAGTCATCTAAAGGGGGATGACATACAGGACATAAAGGAAAGAGTGGAGCTCTGGAGCCAGAAACTGCAAGAAGGTCACATTCTGCTCAAGTTCTAGTTTTCCCACCTATGAACCTGACAATTCTCTGCTTGCTGTGAACGTTGGGATGAGATCAGGCGCCTCAAGCTCCCGGAAGACAGCAGGTGACCCCTGAGCAGGAAGTGGCTGTTCTGTCTACTTCCTCAGACCTCTGTTTAGGACAAAGTTTTTCTTTTGTGGGCTGATTCTAAGTATAGGTCAGGGCACAGGAAGGCCAAGAAAATTCACCAAAAGTAATTCATGGAGCAGTCAATTCATTGATTTAATACTGCCAAATGATGATTTGGCTTCTCACCAACTGAGTCTTGGGAAAATTGCTTTTGGTGAGAGAGTCTGCCTCCCAAGGGAGCCATAAGGAGTGGGACTGATTCGATTACAGGTTTTGCCAGGCTCGTGGTTAGCATGATGAAGGATAGGGCAGGAAATGGTTTCCTTTATTGTGGCTAACAATAGAGCTATCTTGTTATTTTCCTACTGTATCTCTGCCACAAATGTGGAGGCAACTGGAAGAGTTCTTGCCTGAGAGGAGGGCAATTGCTGAAGGGAACCAGGCTCAGGGTGCAGGCATGCTGAGCCTCAAGGCTCGAGGAAGGGACACAGCGATGTTCTTGGAATTCCAACCCTAGGCTCCAGAGGCCTCCTATGACTCCCACCTCAGGATGAAAGAGAGAGAAGGGTCAGGCAACTGATGGCACTTGAGGATGCAGGTAATGGAGGCAGAAGGTAGCAGGATGGGAGCCCTGATTCATGAAGGGCTGTCTGAGTCCACTGTGTCTCTTGCATAGGTCATGACTCCATGGCTGCAAACAGAGGAAAAGAAGTCATCTAAAAGGAGTTCCTAGCATAGAAAAAAGGCTTAAAAACAAGGCTTGTGCGTAGGTAAGAACCAAGGCAGGACCAGGGACCTGGAAGCGCCTACCACATGTAGCATCCAGTTAGAAAGCGCCTGCTCACAATGCAGCAGCAACCAATTGTTTCTGATGGGTTTGCTTGGGGTTCCAAGGCATAGGAAACTAGAGGTGCCTGGTAGCTCTGTGCTCTGGTCTCCCTATGTGAAGGACTTCTACCAACCCCTCTTGGTCCAGGGCACATGCCAGTCTGAAGAGGTGGGGGAGCACAGGGGCAGACAGGCAGATGTGAGCTCTGTACAGCAAACAAAGGAAAGCAGACGTGGTACACAGATTTAAGACTTAACCAAGGGAGAACTAAATTGACATTTTATTGACTTGCAGAGGGAGTTGTTAGACAGGTCATGGCACCAAGGGTAGTGTTTGATTGAGAGGAAGGGAGAGGACTCAGCCATCAAAGGCATCAAACTTGAAGGCCAGTGGTACCCCAAGGGGTGCGGTGAGCACATGCTTTTGAGCTCACATTTGAATAGTTGCCAGCAAACCCCCTCCCAAACAACTCCCAGAGCCCAGCTCTGGAGGATGAATAAAAGCAAAGTGTTCTAGATTTGACTCTCACAGATACCTTCTCTGCCACAACCTGACCCCTGGCCCCACTGGGAGCTTCAAAGATTGAATTCCCCAGGCTTTAAGATAGAAATGGGATCTGGCAAAACCACTCCATTGCTTTCAGTTAAAAAAAATAGATGATTGCACTCTATTTCCTTTTTGCAGCACTGGAGATTGAACTCAGGGTTTTCCCACTAAGTTGCCCACCCAGATCTCTTTTATTTTATTTTTTATACTGAGACAAGGTCTCACAAAATCACTAATTTGTACAGGCTGGGCATAAATTGTGATCTTCCTGCTTCAGCCTCCCAGAGGGCTGGGATTGCAGGTTGTGTCATCACCATGGTAGATGATGCCTCTTGAAAGCCCCTCTCCAGGGGTCCCTGCATGCCCTGTGGCTCTGCAGAGATGCAAGCTTGCAGGGGAGCTCAGAGTGGTGCTGAGTCCATCTCAAAAGAACCTGGCTTTGGGCCTTGGTGCAGTGGGGGTGGGAGACACCAGAGAGCCTGGAGAGGGAAGGCACACACTTGAGGAGAGGGAAATGACAGGGCCCGGGCTGGACAGAAAGAGCAACCGGCCTGTGTACCACTCAGGTCTCCTCTTCCAATAGATGAGGGACTGCAGACAAGGAGGGATGATGATTTTTGTCCCAGAAGCCTTCTATCTGGAGGCTCATCATGCCCTTATTTGTCCTGTCCCCTGCATTCCCTCCTAAAGCTTCTCTGCTGCTCCTGAGACATAAACCACATCTTTGTAAGTTTTCTGAATGGCTCCCTGTCCCTCCTTAGCCTTGCCATCTGAGGCAGTGTCTAGGTCCAGTGGCACCAACAGAAAACCTGTGACTTCAGCTGTAGAATTCTGCTCTGTCAGTCACTGGCTCTCTGGGGGAGATCCAGAGAAGTTAAGGGCAATATTATGAACAACAACTTCTCATATAGAGTCCTCACAGATATCTGTTATTGTGTACTATGGGAAGTAGCACCGAAAGTCTTAACCTCGCTTCCTTTCCCACCCTTCCTCTCTTTCAGAGAACCTACCTGCCTGGGCTCTTCCCTTAGCTCTCAGGGTGTCTTCTGCACAGCAACCCTTCTTGATCCTCACTGTCGCTGGTTTTGCCTGGACTGAGCAATAGGGGAAAAGGAGCTTTTGGTTCAGAAAAGATTTGAAAGTCACCTTCATTGAGTCCTAAAAGAGATAACAATCTCTTCAATCAACAAGGCTGGCTCCTCTGATACTAAAATAGCAACTGTAGAGTCAATCTGCTCTCCCCCCTCTTTTCTTCAGGACAACACAAAGAAACTCTAGGGGTGAACAAGGAGATCACAGTGTCTTTTAACAGCCTTGTTGCCTGAAAAGAAAGTTTCTCTGTGCATTTTCAGTTTGTCAGTACAGAAAAGCTAATTATCTCAGCACTGTTGTTACCACCCTGCATTCAGCAAACTCTTGTCCTTCCAATTTTGATCTTATTTCTTCTATCAACAGCCTCGAGTATGTGAGGGCCCAGCAATAGTGCACCCATTTTAGATAGCAGGTGACCAAGGTCCAGGGAAGAAAGGTGCCTATGCAAGGCGTAGAGTGGCCAGAGGAACAGCTGCAGCCTAAGGGTTTCTTTAGTTGGTTTCCACTGGGAATGACATGCATTTTCAGGGCTTGATTTTGGGCCACTGAAGCATTTGATACAAGGATTATTATTTTATAGCAATCTTAGCAGTGCCTGCTGGCTCCCTCTCCATTTCTCTTCTTCCAGGGTGGGCCCTGAGCTGCTGTGCTCTGCTACTGTCACATCTGGTAGGCATTTGCCAAGGTAGAAAGGACAGAATGGGGAAGGAAAGCTCCTCTAGCTTGCAGAGGGGGGTGATGACAGGATTTTTCAGGTTGGACTTGAGGATGCGTATGTAAGATGGCCATTTGTTGATGGGAGAGAAAAGCCTCATAAGTAGAATGATACATCCACATCATTGTCCTTTTGAAAAAAAATGAAATAAAAGGTAATCTAGGAACACAACAGCTCTTCATGGCTCCTATTAAAGCCTGGAACAGGCAGACCTCATGGAGGTTTTCTACAACCAGAAGACACTACAACCTACTAAGAACTGACAGGTGGTGTTGCTTAGAATCAGAGCAAAAGCAAGTGCCACCTGTGTAGAAAAGGACGTGGCCAGAAACCATGGTCAGGTTTACTTTGTAGAAAGATTTTAGGACCATAATCTGTTGAAATTAGGAGACTTAAAGTTATCTCGTTCCACTCCTTCAATATTCAGATGAGAAAACCAAATTTAGTGACACACTCAAGTCAACGTTGCTACCAGGCAACAGAATGGAACAGGACTCTTCTAGAGCAGGTTCTGGAAGCTCTCTTGCCTGGGGTCAGCACATCTGACCAAGTGCGCATTACTCTGTGATATAAGGTCCAGGGATGTCATAGGAAGGCCAGCTGACCCGAAGCCTGGAGAGTACACAGCTGAGAGTGGAAAGGTCCCAGAGCCACTACGAGCACTGAACCTGCACCGAGTCCAGTTCAGCAGACCTAAAAACTGCTGCTTCAGGAGATACACCCCAGCCAGGAGTGGAAGTGCAGGTCTGTACTTCCAACATTCTGGGCTGTGGAGGCAGGAGCATCTCAAGCTCAAGGTCAGCCTGGGCAACCTAGTGACTTAGTAAGAGCCTGTTTAAATTAAAAAAATAAATCAAAGGGCCAGCCAAATAACTCGGTGGATTAAAGCATCTGCAAGCAGGTGCAGGGGTCAGGGGTTCGATCCCTGGGCCTGCTGTGCTCCCCCAGGGTATGCTGAGATGGCAATTGAAACTGGGCATGGTGACGCGTACCTGTAATCCCTGCTCTTGGTAGGCTGTAAAGCAGGTGGATCTCTATGAGTCTGATCTAGTAGTGAGATCCTGAACATCCTGTAGACCCTTTTTAAAATTAAAAAAAAAATCAGAAAGGGTTAGAGATGTAGAGTATTGCTAGGGCCTTAGGTTCAATTCCAGTGCAATAAATAAACAAATCAAACTACAAACAAATAAGAAAAAAATATGTAAATAGAAAGAACACAGTGCAAAGGAAGTGCATAGGAAGAAGGAAAATAGCGAGGCAAAATGGGACAATGGGAAGGGCACTGACTCCCACTGACAACCACAGCAGAGCACATGGCACTTCATCTATGTCTTCACTTTATTCAACTGAAAAATCAAAGCAAAATGTGTGCAACAATGACTTTCAGATACTGGGAAGCAGCTGGACCATATGTAGACCATGAGAAAGGGGAAACAAAACAGATGACTCTTAGTATCCACCATCTTTCTCTTAGAGCTGGTGTCTAGTTCACCATAGGGCAAGGGTATGAAACAAAATGTTGCTTTGCAACCATGTTGGCTTGAAAAGATAGACCGTAGGGCTTGGAGAACCCAGGGCAACTGGAATTTTGAAGGCATCCTAGCACAGAGGTGGACTGGCACTCCAGAGTAAACAGCAGAGATGTGGAGAGAAATCCTCTTGTGATCGCCATGTGAAAAACACTTCCGGCCAGGAGACTCCCCCTAGAAAGCAACAGACTTGAACAACCCCTAGAGCTCAGGGAGGGTGGGGCTAATAGGTGTGCCCATCAACTAGAGTGAAAGGGTCTCCTAACAAATAGGGCATTGAGTAGAATCCTCAGAATATCTGCTCAGTGTAAGAAGGCTCTAGACTCCCCCAGGTAAATGGTTGTTCTGGACCTGCTCTAACAAGGCTTTACAGCGAGCCTCAAAGTTATCCAACTGACTCTAAGTCACTTCACTGTGCATGAGAGCAAAATATAACACAGACGATAGCTAATTTTAAGACATTATGGAAATGAGGAATATGATAAATAACTGGGTAGTGAGAGTCAGTTGATAGAAATGGAACAGAACATTGTATGGAAGATGGAACTAGCAGGTAAAGATGTTAAAACAATAATTATAAAAATGATCTATATGTCAAGAAAGTTTAGGAACGCTGAACATGAGAAGAAATATAGAAGATACTTATATGAATCTCTATGTATGTATGTACGTATGTACAGAAGTCAAATGATATTTTTAGAGATGACAAGTTAGCTGGAATGAAAATCACATAGAATGGAGTTGCCAGTGGGTAGGATTCTGCAGAACTTGAAGAAGAACTTGAAGAAGTATCATAAAAATGATCCAAAATTATATATAGGAGGAAAAGTACTAAAACAGAAACAATGGGCTGGCCACCAGTGGCGCAGTCTGAAATGGCCCACTGCACGTAATTGGAATCAGTGAGGGGGAGGAGAAAAGAGGCAGTGAAAAGATCATTTAAAAAATAATGGCCAACTGGAGACATTTGTAGGAAAACACACAGCCTGAGGCCATAATGGTAAGTGAAGTAAGTCAGGCACACAAGATTAAATATTGCCTGGTTTTTCTCTATAAGAAACCCAAAATATAAATACACCCTAGAGTCAAAGATTACAGGAAGTAGAGAGACCAGGCTTTCTCAGAAGGGACAGGGACCAAGAAATGGAGGGAGGCAGGGCAGGGCAGGAGAAAAGGCACTGATGAGTGTTCTGTGCGTGCATGTACCGGCTCCACACAAGGCATGCAAACATACGCTCGGCAAGCATGTGCTAATAAAAATAAATAAATATGAAAAAAATGACCAAAATATTTCTAAATTTGAGGGAAAAAATTAAAAACCATCCAAAAGATCTGACAAAATCAAAGTAGATGAAATGAAACCAGGGCAGAGCACATCATAATCATGTTACTTAATGCCAGAGATAATCAGGAAATTATACAAGGAGAAAGAGGAGAGAATGACATGCAGTATACAAAGAAGCAAAGATAAACATGAAAGCACACTTTTAAAAAATAAATTTATTGAGAAACAAATAGCAATGAGACAGCTTCAAAACTGATTACTAGCACAGTTTCAATAATTAATACATTGCATATTGCTGTCTTAGTGGTTATTCATTATACAAGATGCAGACATGATATCCTGTCTATGAACACTGTTAGAACAAATCTCTCTGTTCATTGAATTAAAAGAATGCAGCTGTAAGATACAAAATAGTCATTCATTTGTATCCCCCTTTTTTGTTTAGTTTGGTCGGAGAAGGGTATTCCATTGTCATTTAATTATTGTAGGTGTGTGAATTCAGAAAAATATTCCAATATATTCCAGTAGTCCATAAAAGTAGTGGGTTTTCCATAAGACTGGCAATGTCAGAAGTTGTTGACTTGAGACTTTTACAGCTCAGCATATTAATATGCCTTTACTTTTTATTTTTTATTTTTCCATAATTTTATTGAGAAACAAATAGCAATGAGACAGTTTCAAATCAAATTGGTAGGACAGTTTCAATAATTAACATATTGCATGCATTCTTCCTAGTGGTTAATTGCTGTACAAGACACGTACTTGATATCTTATTTACAAACACCATTAGAGCAAATCCCTCTATTTATTAAGAGAATGTAACTATATATCTATCCTAACCATTTTGAAGACACAGATACAAAATGGATATTCATCTGTATCCCCTTTTTTTGTTAAGTTCCATCATTTAAATATTATAGGTGTGTAAACTCAGCAAAATATTCTAAAAGAGTGCAGTAGCCAATAATAGTATTGGGTCTTCCGTTGGACTAGCAATGTAAGAAATTGTTGACCTGAGTCCCCGACAGCTCAACATAACAGCATAGCTTTACTTCTTACATTTCGTTTTTATATTTTTCTGCTGGATGGTTAAGACAAAGGTAAAACAGGACCTATGCAACAAGAGTTGTAGCTTTTGAGTCTGATAAGGTTAGTGAAATCCCCTCAGGATTTATCCAGAGATCCTGTATCTCAGATTGTAGAACTTTTGTCAGTGTCAGTCATGTGGATGAGTCACCACCATTGCTTGGCCAAAGTGCTTTCTGTGAAAGCCTGAAAGAATGTTTTCTTTCCATGTGACTCTCATTAGGTACACTCTACATCATCAATCACTTTCCTCTTTGGCCCCATAATCTCCTTGATCAGAAAATTTGGGACACTACCCAGTTACATGACGTTAGAGTACAAATATGTCCTGAGTCTTAATTGACTTTGGAAGTCTAGGGCCAAAATGTTGGCTTTCCTTGCAGCCCTCCTTTTCATCTAATTTTGGTCTGCAAACTTAGGTT
>NW_004524591.1:25542725-25543699 GCF_000260255.1 Octodon degus | reverse complement strand
TTTTTCTAATCTCCTCTATTTTTTATAAATCAATGTCTTCTTTAGAAGCAGTTATAAATTCTTTTACTGCAGTGTTTTTTTTCAGATTGGGTTTCCTCCCTATGTTTTTGTAGTTGAATCTTTACTTCAGATGCTATGAGTTCTGAGAATTGTTTTTTTATTTCAGAGAGGAATTCCGCTCTGAGTTCCTTTATAACTTTCTGCTGTTGCTTTTTTACTATCGATGCTATTATTTTGTACATTTGAGCTGAGCTAGTGTCTTCTGCAGTTGTTCTGGGTGGGCATTAGGTTACCTCCATATGTTTCTGCATTTATTCTTTACTTCAGATGTTATTAATTCAGGGATTTCTTTTTTCTTTTCCAAGCTGAGTTCCTCTATACTTTTCTGCAGCTGTTTCTTTATTTCAGAAGCCGTTTATTCATTTCTTTCAGCTGTGTGATTCCAAATTTGTTGTGTGTTAGTGTCCTCTGTACTTGTTATGGGTGGGCTTGGGTTCTGACATTGCATTTTGCTCCTTCTCATTGTCTTTTTGTGTAGCACTGTCTTCTGACCTTTGTTGTAGATCTTTGTTACCGTTATAGCCTTAACACCTACTGAAGTTCAGGTGTAGATCTCCAAAGTTTGGATTTATTCAGCTGTGCCTGGCTTGGTTCTGGCTGCTGTGGTCAGTTCCTTCCTGTTGCTGCCCTTAGTGGTTAACTTGTGTCCCTCTGGGAAGTTGTTCTGTTCCTGGACTAGCTGGTTGGTTCTGTCCCCTACACTCTTTGCAGGGATTGCAGGTAAAGGGTTTCATCCCAGGCCTGTGTGCCAGGCCTGAGCTGAGTCTGGAGTTCACAAGGTGCTGTAGGGGTAGAGGCAGCTCTCCCACACAGTCACCAGACCTGGACTAGGACTGGATCTGGTGGTTCACAGAATGCAATAGAAATTCCTACTCGGTGGGCAGGCTTTGGGGGTGTACTACAGAGTGATGGGG
>NW_004524591.1:25530299-25541789 GCF_000260255.1 Octodon degus | reverse complement strand
ACTAGAATCAAAATGTTGGCTATCCTTGCAGCCCTTATTTTTCTCTAATTTTTGGTGTGCAAACTTAGATTGTTAACCCTCCAGAAGAGAAGCTTAATATTATTACTGTACAGTATAGGCAGTTGAGCTTAACCTCACTATCTGTCTGAATATCAAACATCTTAGGCATAACATGGAACAGGTATTTTCCATCAAGTATTGATATGTTAAAGTTTAACTTCCTACAGAATATGAAGAAAAAAATTTAAAAAAGGGAATAAACAGTTGCATATTTTTATACAGAAATTTAGAAATCTAACCATGTACAGCATTGTAGCAGTATAGCCCTGTGACATTTTTTTCTTGTCTCTCTTTTTCATTTATTGACCTTCTTTAAAAAACCAAAACATTTACTTGACAGACAGTATGGCAGCAATTGGTATGTCATGACAAAGCAGTATGCATTTAGAAGACCAAAATGACAGGCATTCCAAGCATGACCCTAGTATTACACACTGCTATCCTCAGTGCAGTTGCTCAGCTCACAGGTATTAGTATATGTAGTTAGTCAGGGGAAAGCACACTTCTTATAAATTAAGCAAGCCAGAAGTTCAAGAATCAACATTTTAAGTTATGATAGAAAGTAAACTCTCAAGCTAGAATTCTATACCTAGCAAAAACATGCTTAGAATATAAAGGTGAAGGGAAAGCTTTTTCAGACAAACAAAAGATGAGACAATAATCTGTCACTGCAGAACCAACCTGAAAAAGAATAACTTTTTTTCTGGAACAAAAAATCTGAGAAGAGTTGGAAATTTAGATCTATATAGAAGAATAAGGAGTCCTACAAGTGCTAACTATACGGAGTGATATAAAATCAATTATTTCTCATTTCTAAATATTTCTACTTATTTATAATAATTAACATTTTTGAGAAAAATACATAGTGGGTGATTTTTAGTTTATCCTAGTGGTTGAAATCAATGTATGGCAATAGGGAATGATTGTAGGAAGAAGTGGCGACCTACTACTGTGAGGTTCTTATGCTACATATGAGGAAGCCCAATACTGCATGATAGACTAAGATCACATCTAAACTCTCAACGCAGTTCCTGAAAAATAATGCTAAAGATAGAGCCAGTTTTGAAGGCAAAACAGTGCTGAAGACGCAATTTAAAAAAAGAGAAATGCAAGGAAAAAAAGGGAACCGATGGCACAGGTAGAAAACAAGCAATATGTTAGTAAATATAAACTGGACAAGATGAATAATTGTGGGCTGGGGAGGTGGCTCAGTAGAATAAGCGCTTCCCTGGCAAGTGCAAGGGCCTCGGTTCAATCTCTGGTTCTGCCAAAAAAAAAAAAAAAATTAAAAAGATGAATAATTGTATTGAATGTAAAAAGTATAATGATTCTAATTAAAAGGATTATCAAAAAAGTCAAAAAAAGGATTATCAAGATAAAAATTAGAACTAACTATATGTTACCTACAAAAACACACTCTAAGTATAAAGATGAGGATAGATTAAAAGTAAAAAAAAAAACAAAAAGACACAGCATGATAATAGAAAAAGCTGGAGTACTTTTATTAATATCAGACTTCAGAACAAGGAGATACAAGAGATACAAAGGGACATCACATGATAATTGAAGGATAAAAAAAGTCAGTGTGCATACTCCAAAACACACAGCCTTAAACTACATGATGCAAGAATGGTAAGACTAAAAATGAAAATAAACCACAGCTGGAGACGTCAGTAGCCTATTTATTTATTTTTGTGGTACCGGGGTTTGAACTCAGGAACCTGTGCTTTTAAGGCAAGCACTTATTCTACTGCACTGTCTCCCTGGTTCTCAGTAGTCTTTTTTAAAAAAACCTATAGAATAATTACACACACAAAAAAATTGTAAGGCCTGGAAGTCCTGAACACTTTTAGCAATCTTGACCTCATTAATATTTATAAATCATTCCATATTTCAAAAGTAGGCTTTTTAAATGCACACAGTTGTTCACCACTAGACTCTATTCTGGGACATAAAATAAATCTTGATGAAAATTAAATATATAATTTGTAATTTAAGAAATTACTTGTAGGGCCAGTGAGATAGCTCAGTGGACTAAATGCCTGTTTAGGCAAGCACAGGGACTGGGCTTCCATCCCTGGCACCATTTGCCCCACTGGCCCTGACCCTGGCACGCTGAGCCAGCCACCGAGACCAGGAGTGTGTGGCACACTTCTGTAATCTCAGTGCTGGGGAGGCTGGAAACAAGAGGATCACTACAAGTCCAAGTTCTGTAGGGAGACCCTGTACCAAATATATTAAAAAAAAAAAGAAAGAAATTACTTGTAATTTAAATTTAAGAGATTCAATTTGTAAGACAGTGTATTTTTTAAAATTAATTTTATTGAGAAAGAAATAGCAATGAGACAGTTTCAAAAACAGGTTAGTAGGACAGTTAGAATAATTAATACATTGCATATTGTTGTCTTCATAGTAGTTATTCATAGTACAAGATGCAGACATGATATCTTGTCTAAACACTATTAGTACAAATCTTTGTTCTCATTGAACTAAGAGAAAATAGTTGTATATCTATTCTAACTAATTTGTATATATATATATATATATCACTACAAAATGGTCCTTCATTTATATCCCCCTTTTTTGTTTAGTTTTGTCAGAGGTGCGTATTTAGGAAACTAGAAAAAGAAGATCAAATGAAACCTGAAGAAAGTAGTAAATAGAGGAGTGAAAATGAATGAAATAGGAAACAGAAATGCAGCACAATTTGATGAAAGTAAATGAAACTGATAAAGCCCTAGCCTGATTGGCTGAGTATCAAATAAAAGATATAAATTTCTAATAATAGGAAGGAGAGAATGGGCCTGACTATAGATCTTACAAATATTGAAGAGATATAAAAGAGAAAGAAAAACCCTTTTCTCCAGTAAATTTGATAAGATGGTCCAACTCCTGGAAAATACGAGTGACTAATGCTTACCAGAACTTGTCAGTAACCCGATTACATTTATGTTTATCAAGGAGATTGATTCATAGTTTAAATCTTACAAACAAAACAAAACAAAAATAAAGCTTTCAAGAAAGAAATCGCTAGGCCCAGATGTTCTCAATAATGAGCTCTATCAAACACTAAATGAAAAAGTAATAAGAAAATGAAGAGATATTTAGTGAGGCCAGTATTACCCTGATAAGAAAACGGAACATCACAAGAAAATAAAACTGGCATATTTCACATAAATGTTGATAAAACGTCCAGAAAATTTTAACAAATTCAAATCCTTTAGCACTATATAGAAAACTATAGCATATTGGGATCAAATGAAGCTTGTCCCAGGAATGATGGGTTCCTTTATCATTTACAACCTATCAATTTAAAAAGAAAACCTGGAAGGTCATCTAAATTAATGTAGAAAATAAAGAAATGCTGGAAATTAAAAAACAATAGATCTCCATTCTGAAAACCGAAACAATGTGGAAGGAAATGAAGGAAGACAATGAATGGGCAACTGTGTTACATTCCTGGTGAGACTCTGCAAAGATTAACAGGATGAACAATATCCTAATAAAAATGGACAAGATTTGAACAGATACTTCACCAAAGAAGGTCTACAAGCAGTGAGTGAGCGCACAAAAGCGAAGACCAATCGGTAGGGAAATGTAAGTTAACCTTGCAGCAAGCGTCGCTGTCACTGATGTTGGAAGGGCTGACACTTTCTGATGAAGTCGTGGGGTGACGTGAGCTCTCATATGTGGCTGCCGAGATCGCAGCATGGTAGCCACTTCGCAAAGTAGCTTCCCAGATTCCTAAAATGCGTACATGCTTTTAGTATTTCACCCAGAAATACCACTCTGAGGAGTGCACCCAAGAGAACTGAAAACAAAAGCCCGCACAAAGACTTGTATTTAAAGGCTCCTAGTGACTTTATGTTTATTGGTTCTAAATTGAACACAAATCAATTGCCCACTGACTGGCAAATGAATAAATGTATGCATTGCTTATCCACACAAGGACTACTACACAGCACTGAAAAACAATGAACAAGTGGTACAGGAAACAACAGGAAAACTCTCAAAACCTTATGCTAAGTGAAAGGCCAGGAACAGTAAAGAAGAATGAAGCAATATCATTTGAGGGAAACTCATGCAAATGGAGATCATCATAGTAAGCAAAATAAGCCAGACTCAGATAAATAACATGTTTTCTCTTATAAGAGCAATGTAAAAAATAAAATAAAGGAAAAATGACAGGAAATTAGAGGGCAAACTTTTTCAAAAAAATTATTTATCTGATACAGGGTCTTAACATACAGCTGGAACTTCTAGAAATCCTCCTATTTTAGCCTCTCCAGTGATTATGGGCCTGCACCACCACACCTGGTCTTGGTGGGCTTGGGGTGGGGCTGGCACAGCAGGTGGTATGAGGGATTGAACCCAGATGCTTGTGCTTGCCAGGCAGGCACTTAGACCAGTGAGCTATCTGCCTGGCCCTGGAAGGTATATGTTTAGAGATGATGAAGGGGGTGGAGGGGAGAAGAGGAGGGTGATCAGGATGAAAATAATCAAAAATGTTACCATGCTCGGACCTGTATCATAAAAGAATCTCATTATTCTGTATTAAAAATATGCACTAATAAAACCCTTTATGGCATCTAATAAAGCACCCTTTGAAGAAAATCTTACTGATTTGATAAATAAAAGCTTCATGATTAAACAAAAAAGGAGCCAAGTACAAAAGTACATTTTTAATCATTTTATTGCTGTGATTTTTCTGCAAAAGGCAAAACTGCAGGGGCAAAAAACAGATAGTGTTTCTAGGGAGGGAGAGGACAAAGACTGCAAAAAGCAAAGCAAAACAAAACAAAAAAACTAACCGAAGAACCACAAAGAAATGCTTTAGGTGACAGAAACCTTCTGTATTTTGATTGTGGCGGCAGGCACATGTTAATATCTATTTGTCAAACTCACTAAATGAAGGGCTAAAATTTGATGAAATTTATTTTATATAAATTGTACTTCCTTTAAGCAAATTAAAGATGATGCATCTTTGTGCCTGATGTGAATGCAGAGACCGGTGGGTGGATCCCAGTGACTTGGAGACGGTTCTGTACTAGGAGGCTCTTGTGATAAGGAAACTGTGGGTCTCTGTGAGCCACCACTGGAGATGGGTCCAGGGGCAGGAGGCGGTTGGGTAGAGGGTGTGTGTCTGCACAGGAGGGTGTGTGTGTGTACACGAGGAGGGTGTGTGCATGCACGAGGAGAGGGTGGTGTCTGCTTGAGGAGGACAGGAAGTGGTCAGAGCACCTCAGGGCAGCTGTGCAGTGTGGGCAAGTTGGAGTGCTTACGTAAAGTAGCAATTCTGTGCTTACGAAGCCACACATCCATGCGACTAAGGAGCAGCAAGCACAACTGGGACACCAGGGGCAGCCCTGCCAGCAGCAGGAGCGTGCTGGGAATGTAGCAGTGCTGTGTTCAAGTCGACAAGGGTGGGAGGCTGCATGGCGCTTCATGGTTGTTTCTAGGCAGCTGTGGAAGGGATCTTCTGAAGGCCAGATTTCGAATGTGGGGGTCCATAAGTGAGGCAGTAGACCCAACAGAGGCCCTTGTGATATTTAATATCTTAGTTTGTATCATGGATTGAATTGTGTCCCCAGCCTTATGGGAAAGTCTTAATTACCACAGGTATAGAATGTGTTCCCATTTGGAAGCAGAGTCAGTGGCCAGCCTTTGAACTGCAAGACAATACATTCTGTTGTTCTAAGCCATCTAGGGTTTCCAGTGGCTGCTGCTATGACAACTCCAATACTCTGAAAGTTATCTGTGGAATAATCCCATGCGTGGCTGCATACTTGTTGGGTATCTCAGATTGTAAGGAGAGATACCCTGTGAGTCTCAGGAAACCGAGGGGAATGGAGGGACAAGAGAGGTCCTCTGTTCCTGGATGGACAGACTCTACAGAAGACCTGAGGTCTGACACCTTTAGAGAACACCCTGACATTGAAGGACATGCTTCTGTGACAATTTCCAACAGTGCAGTGTAAACAACTTAATGTCACAAAGCACTTAGAAGTAGGCTGACACGCAGAGGGTGCTATATAGGCATTATTTTCTAACCAATCTAAGGATGGCTTCTCTTGAGTTTCAGCTTTCAGATAACTGCTTTCCATTTACGAGCAAAGCCCTGGCCCAGTTCTCACGAGTGGTGCCTTCTCTTTGAGAAGCACCCTGTACTCTTGTGAACAAAACAGAAGGCAGGAAGAGCTGCTTAGATCTTCTTTTAACATCAAAAATTGCATATGGCCAGCAGTAAAAGCTTAGTGGATTTGTGAATATACCTACTACAACGTAGTCAATACATGGAGGAAACTAGATGGATGGATGCAGAGCTGGATGAGTGGATGGGTGGAAGGGTGGATGGACGGTGGAATGGAAGAACCCGCCATGACTCAAGGAAGAAGGTAAAGAAGTGGGTGAATTGCACGAAAGGCATTTGTGTGTTTGGAGAGAGGAGGTTTTGGAGGATCTAAATGTATGTGTGTCCTTCGATTCTCCTCAAATACACTCCAAGATAGATTGGGATTTTACACGTTAAATAGTCCACCCCCCAGCTCAGTGTGCTTTACACCTAGATAAACGGGGCCATAGATCTCTCCCAGCAGAGCATGCCTCAGCCCCGCCTTCCACCTTCTCCAGGAGATGTTACTTGGAAATGCAGCTGAACAGTCAGTGACGGGTCCTAGCATCTGTGGAGCAGTCCAGATAAGGGAGAATTTGCATTTTCCTGCGATCCTTTTCAAATTATTTAGAGGTACATTAATTTTATTGCCATATACTGCCATCTGTGCCCAAGTGACCGGGTGGCAGGGATTTAAGTGGCAGTTTTGTTTGGCGTTTTGGCCTCGGAAATGCTCCCTTCTGGTAAACCCAGGCTTAGGGAAAAGGAGCTGTTCTGCGGAGAATGCGGTTGTCTCAACTCCCTGGAACGGTTGCAGTTTCAAACCTATGTTGCTGTGAGTGTTTTCCAGATCTGTACGTCAGCTGCTTAAACATCAAGTCAGCACACATCACTCTGCTGTCTCCCACCTCAGCTGCGGAAACCCTCACACAGGTAGCTCCATCTCCCTCTCGCAGGAATGGCGCCTGTGCTGGGAGAGGCTGGCAGCAGCGAACACCATATGGCTCTCCTGCAAGGGATCTTGCTGGGAGAAGGGAAATCTTAGAGGAATCCTCCAGCTCCGTAGAGGAGCCAGAGTCTGACACCGGTCTGCAGATGACTCACTGGTCACAGCCACTTCAAAGGGCCCGGATGGGCCAAGGGGACCAGTTTACCCTTCAACCTCCTGGGAGCCCCGGCAGGAGGGGAGGATGTCAAATGGAGACAAAACCACGAGTCCTGCTCTCCAAGAGGGACTCTTCTGTGCGATACCTCCTCAGACAAGGACACATCATGGTCGGACGCACTCCCCTCTCCTTGGTTTCCTCCAACCTTCACGATCCAGGACTTTGTTTAGCCTCATCAGTCACGTTTCCTGCCACAGCTCCAATCCACTCCCTTATCCAGAGGCAGAGAAGAGCCCTTCTCCCACTCCACATCCCTGTATTCCTTCAACAAATTCTCAGAATGCTATCCAGTAAGTTAATAAGCAGCCTTTTAAAAATGAGAATAATTTCTGTTTCTCTACCCTCATTTGCATTTGTCCATTTCCCGAGGTTCCATGCTATTACATTTTAATTTGCTCCCCTCTCCACAATTCTCGCAGAGTCGACCTCAGCGTCTTCCTTCACCGGCTCAAGATCCCCTGGGCCCCAGCAGATTGCGCTCCTGGGCAGGCCGGAAGTGCTTTGCCCCATAGTGATTTTTAGTTGTAGCATTTTTTACAGTTCTATTTATTCTTGTTATAGTAAACTTTCATGCCCAGTTTTCAGCAGTTTTGTGTGGGTGTTTTAAAATATTTGTTTTGTTGCAGTAAGAACACTTGATAAAAACTTTCTTAATATTTTAAGTATATTAAGTATATAATCAGGCGCAGCGTTGTACCGCAGATCACTAAAGCTTATTTATCTCTCTTAACTAAAACCTTCTCCCCACTTCCTCCCATCGCCAGCCACAGGCAGCCTCCCCTCTGCTCTTGAGTCTATGGACTTGACTAATTTAGATAATGTATGCACGTGGAATCACACGGTAATTAGCTTTGTAGTCCAGTCTGGACTTGAACTTGCATAACCTCGGCTAGTTTGAACTCACAGTGCGCCTCCTGACTCGGGCCTCTAACTGCTGGGGTTGCAGGTGGGCAGCACCGTGCCTGGCTCTACAGCTTCTCTCTTTATTCACCTGCTGATGGGCATTTAGGTTGCTTCCACGTCTTGGCTACTGTGAATAGCGACATAATGAGCACGGGATTGTTAACACAACTTCGATTCTTTTTACGTTGATATTATACCATTTAAAAAAAATAATGCCAAAGGTTAATAGAAACAGCGAAGAACCCAGTAATTAAAATGCAAGCCATGTAAAATCCCAACTAAAACCCTGAAGTATCTAATGTATTCATTCATTAGCTAACTAAAAGCCCCCAAAAGACAAGACTTTGCAGTATAATAAAGTATTGCTTCAGTTATCAAAGCTGATGATTTTGCATTTTGTATCCTTTTCTCAATCAGGAAAAAAATTCTTTTCAAATGTTATATAACATACATATAAAACAAGAAAGAAAAATAAAAACTTGTAACAATGGCTACAAATGCATTATCTTTCATGTTTCTCATAGGCAATAGGTTGGTTATGGTACATAGATAGCGTGAAACTACTAAGGCAATAAAAAATAGGCAAAAAAAATGCAGGTCAGCTGTCCGATAACATACCAGCGACACTCCCCATCTACCACACTAAAATGTTACATGATACTGTCAGATAAAAGTCTTAAAAACTACATATTTTATTTATTTATTTATTTTTCTTTTTTCCATAATTTTATTGATAAACAAATAGCAATGAGACAGTTTCAAATCAAATTGGTAGGACAGTTTCAATAATTAACACATTGCATACATTCCTCCCAGTGGTTAATTGCTGTACAAGATGCGGACATGATATCCTATCTACAAACACCATTAGAACAAATCACTCTATTCTTTAAGAGAATGTAACTATATATCTATCCTAACCACTTTGAATACACAGATACAAAATGGACATTCATCTCTATACCCTTTTTTTGTTAAGTTCTGTTATTTGAATATTATAGGTGTGTTAACTCAGCAAAATAATCTAAAAGAGTTCAGCAGCCCATAACAGTATTGGGTCCTCCACTTGACTGACAATGTCAGAAATTATTGACCTGAGTCCCCTACAGCTCAACATAACCACATGGCTTTACTTCTTATATTTCGTTTTTATACTTTTCTACTAGGTGGTTAAGACCAAGGTAAAGCAGGACCTATGCAACAAGAGTTGTAGCTTTTGGATCTGATAAGGTCAGTGAAAACCCCTCAGGATTTATCCTGAGATCCTGTACCTCAGATTGTAGAACCTTTGTCAGTGTCAGCCATGTGGATGAGTCACGGCCATTGCTTGGCCAGTGTGCTCTCTGTGAAAGCCTGAGAGAACGAAAAGCTACATATTTTAATAAGAAATAAATTTAAGTTTTGAGATTTTGGTTTCAAATTTTTTAGGTGAATACTCTGAAGTTGTGGTTGCTGGATATATTGTGATGTTGCTCTTCGTATTTTCAGAGTCCTCCACAGTGGTTTCCATGGCAGCCACACCATTTGGCTTTCCAGCAGACTGTACAAGGACCCCAAGTTCTTGACATCCTCACCAGCACTTGCTGTCTTTTGCTTCTTTGGTTGTTTGTTTGACGGGAGCTATGCTGACAGGTGAGGACTGATGTTGTGCTTTTGATTTCATTTCTCTGATGTCCAGTCACTTTGAGAATTTAAACATTTATTCAAGTGTTTAGCTCATTTAAAACCACATGATGAGGATTCTGCAGGCGTACTAATGCATTTTGGAGATTAACCTATTACCAGGCATCTGGCTGGCATTGTTCTAGGATACCTTTTACTAGTTTCTCCTTTTCTCTAGGTTGCCTTTCATTCTATCAATTAATACATTTTTAGATCCTAATAACTAGCTATCTAAAAAAGAAACTTAAGAAACAATCTCACTTACGATAGTTAAAAATGATAAAATGCTCAGGAATAAACTGAAACGGTGAAAGATTTGTGTGCTTAAAACTGAAACACTAAACATCTGCAAGCAGGTGCAGGGGCAGGGGGTTCAATCCCCCCGGGCCAGCCCTGCCAGCTCTGCCCCCCATGGCTTGCTGAGTTGGCAGTTGAGACTGGGTGTGGTGGCACGTGCCTATAATCCCAGCACTTGGGAGGCTGTAAAAAGGTGGATCACAAGTCTGATCTAGTAGTGAGACCTGAATACCCTGTAGACCCTTCCTTAAAATACAAAAACAAAAAAACCCAACAAAACCCAAAAAACAAAAACAAAAACAAAAAACCTGAAACACTAATAGAAGAAATTAAGGTAACACAAACAAATACAAAACCCTTTTATACTTATAGACTGGAAGACTTGATATTGTTAAAATGTCCAGATTATACAATGCACTGTCTAGATTCAATGCAAGTCTTACAAAAATACAAATGGCATTTTTATCCCACAAAAGTGAGAAAAAATAATTCTTTAAGATCATACGAAACCCTAAAAGATCTCAAGGAGCCAAGTTATTTGAAGAAGAAGAACAACAACCACAACAAAGCTTAAGGCATCGCAGGTCCTGATCTTAAAATGTTCTGCAAAGCTACAGTAATCAAGACAGTATAGTGCTGGTATAAAAACAGATGTGTGGGCCACTGGAAGAGCAGAGCTCCTAAATCCAAATCTATACATATGCCATAAGCTGATTTTTGTAATGGGGCAAAGATAAGTTTTTCAAAAAAAGGAATTGAGAAATCAGGATATTCAGATTAAAAAAAAAAAAAGATGAAACCGGACCTTTATCTCATGTCATGCACGAAAGTGACTTAAGATGGACTAATGACATAAATGTACTATCTGAAACTCAAGAATTTCTAGAATAAAACAAGGAAGGCTTCTTGACATTATTTTTGGCAGGGACTTTGCTGATATGACACCAAAAGCACAGAAGACAAGACTTAAGTGAATGCGGCTGCAAGAACTTAGAGGTTTGTCAGAGCAGGGACGCAGCTGTGCTCTGCCTGATTTCCTCTGTTAAGTCTTTCAGCTTGTGTATTTGTGAGCTGAGGGGAAGGAGGGTGGGAAGGTGAGGTACTCAGTCCTCGTCACCTTCTTGTATTTTAAAACATACAAAGTGAACACAGAAATGTGGATTGGTTTGGTGGCTTGGAAGGAGGCACTAGAAAATAGATTCAATGTACATTTGTCATTTTTGTAAGTCAAAAATACCAATTTTATATGGTTCAATCTAATATAATCAACTCTCATTTATCTGGACTAAT
>NW_004524591.1:25488101-25503518 GCF_000260255.1 Octodon degus | reverse complement strand
ATAAAATGTGTTCAAAGTGAGCATGAAGGAATATTTTGAACAGAATTAATGGTAATTTTTTTTTTTTTTTTGTATTGAGAATCTAACTCAGGACCTTGCACTTGCCAGGCAGGCTCTTGTGCTGCTGAGCTGTATCCCCAGCCCCACCAATGTGTCTTCTACTGTAATAAAATTTAAAAAATTCAACAAATGTTGTATTTGTTGGTCACGCTCTGTATAATAGTTATATTTAGGATTTTTCAAGTTTACAATGGTTCAAAAGTGATAAGCATTCAGTAGAAATAGTGCTTTGAAGATTGAATTCTCTTCTTTTTCTAGGCTAATCACACATGATGCCTAGTACAGTCTTTTCTTATGATTCTGGTAGCAGCCAGAAGTTGCAGTTTCTGGCCACCCACATGATTGTGAGGGGAAATACCTGGTACTTTTCAGTGGGCTGTGTTACTAGATTTTGGTCTTCCATAAATCAAATGCATTACATGTATTTTTGCCTTTCAGTGCTTTAAACATGGCATGAATTTCTTTTTGTATAAACCATAATAAGTCAACAAACCATTTATTTCTATAAAATGATTTTTAAAGGTTCTTTCTCAATAACAGTCTTTTGTCCATTTGAAACATTCCTGCTTATCTGAACTAGAAGATGTATAGGTGAATGAGAAGATGAAGGAAAGGTCACTACCTGGTGTCCATCATGTCTCTTTTGCTTTATCACTACCCACAGATAAAGAGGACAGAACTCATCACATCCTCTTGTGTAGTGAAGACAGAGCAGCCCATCCAGTGTATCACACACAAGACCTTCGCAGACGATGTTTGCTCTGAACTTCAATCTTACACATTTCTATTCTAAATCCAAATGCCTGGATTTTGTCCTTTGTCAGAACGAACACAAAAGGCAAATTATTCACTTGAAGATTCATATATTTGTTCACATGAACAGCTACGTTGTGTGAAGAACGGTGTTAGGAATCAAGACATAGAAAAAGATGTAGTCTTTGTACTCAAGCTGCTTTATTGATAGAGACAGACAGACAGACAGACAAATAGTTACAGTATAATGCAATTAGTGCTGATAGAAATGTGTACAGAGGGGCCAGGGAGATGGCTCAGTGGAATAAGGGCTTCCCTGGCAAGTGCAAGAATGTGAGTTTAATCCCTGGTTCCGAAAAAAAAAAAAAAAAGAATTGTGTACAGAGCGCCCTGGGGCTCAGAAGAATGGCTACCTCAGCCCCATTCATAACCCTCCCCTGGCACCAAGACAGTTAATGTCATTGCCTTGCCTGTGAGGGAGGCCTTGCCCAATGAGATGGATGTTGTGTCAGTGCAAGATGCCAGCTCCACATCATACCTGCACTTTGTTCTTAGATTGGTAATGTCAGCCTAGACTGGTCCTCTCCCCTGGTTGTGAGGTAAATGGCACAGTTGCTGTTAGATGTGGTAGATGTCCATGATGGGTTGGGAGTAGCTGTGGGTGAATCCCTTCATCTCATCTCACTGTGAGCCTTCCTAGGGCCTTTTCCTCTAGGAAGGCTGCAGGCAGTCTAGTTGCCCAACAGTCACCATGGCAACAGGTCTCTCTTTCCATCTTCTTTCAGGGCAGAGTCCTCCCTTGCTGGAGTTTGGGCCCCTGAGCAGCACCCCTGCCAAGACACAGGCTCTGTGTCTGTCTCCCTGGAGTGTTTCATTTTTTCCCAGGTATTGATAATGTCCTAGGAGGTGTTGGAGTTCCCCTTGTCCAGGACTGACCCCTAGGCTAATGAGATCAAATAGCATCTTGGAGTGAAGGTGACAGATGAAGTCCTGAATGTCCAGGTTGCCAGTTGCTGAAGACAAGGTGGCCACACAGGAGAGATGAGCTGGGAGCTTGTTCTGGACAAATTAGGGCATGTTTATTGCTGGGTAACTAGGATGACAAAGAGAGTCATGCAATGCGTGAACAAAGAAACTAGTGATGCATAGATTGGAGAAGAGAAATATCACAGAGAACATATTTACTGACTAAAGATTGCACAGAAAATGGAGCAGACTCAGTCTGCAGGCCTCTTTTTGGATCACTGAGAATAATGTTTGGGAAAGGCCAAGATAATTTATTCCCCTCCACATTGTTCTGTAAAATCTCTAGCTGCTTAAGCCTTTCAGGGTAGAGGGAACTGCCTCTGAAGAGCTGAGATCCCCCTCAATGAACATAATCAAGCAGCAGTTCAGCGGGTCTTGGGTGGGCATTCAAGGGTGAGATAGAGCCTCTAGTGTCCTACCTGTGTTAGTTATTTTCCAGTCGCTGGGACAAAATACCCGACATTCACAATTTCAGTGAGAAGAGATTTCTTGTGGCTCATAGTCTTGGAGGGTGCAGTCCAGGCTGCAGGGTGAAATGGCGTGGTAGGAAGCATGGTCGAGGAAAACTGTTCATGCCACGTGGTCAAGGAGTAGAGAGAAAGTAAGGAGGAGCTGAAGACAAGGCTATTTCCTTCTACCTCATAGCCCTCCGACTCACCCTCAACCAATCCCCACCTTGACTTGTACCTGCTCTTGCCCAGGCATATTCAGGGCTACTTCCACCTGGCATAGGTGGTGCCACGCTGAGGAGTTATCAGTGACCAATACTATGCACGTGCAACATGGCAGGAGCAGTATATATCTCAAGTAACCATAGGTTTCAAATTAAAAAGAAGTCTGGCTGTCAATTCTTAACTTTGTGCCTTGCTGTTAGATAAACTCTGAGATACTTAAATAGAGTTGCTAATGAAGGTGACATAAATATATGACTTCTGTAAAAGCAATTTGTGCAAATGACTGTGGGTGGGGTGTACACTGTATAATAAAAATGCCTAGTAAATTTTAACTGGCTTCCCTTAAAAGCCTGAGTAGGAGGTTGAGGTGGGAGGGCTTGGCCACCAGGTCTGCTTGGCATGGCTTCTAAGCTACAGATTTATCTGGCATAATGTTGCTGGGGAAATTGAAACATCAAATGTCAAATAAGATCTCTCTGCTCTAAATCTTTATTCAGGCCCATGGGGAATAATGTATCCAATGTGACAGCCCAATAAGCTCTAACCTTGTCTCCATGTGCTATGTAAGAATCTCCCCCTTTCTTAAAACCAGTCTTCCTTTATTAAAGTCAACGGAAGCAAAGACTGCCAATTGGAAACCATACCATCTATGTGTATATGGTGGGCTCTTCATTGGCTTACAGCTTCCAACATGGAAAAGTCTCACACTTCCTATGCTGGTCTTACTTTTATCTCCAGGTGAATCGTGATGATAACAAAGCTCCTAGTGTGTCCCTAAGGCCCTTAACTCATAATGAAATGGGACGAAGAGAACAGTATTTCTGCTTTTTAGGGGCTGCAATCCAAAGCCTGGTTCTTCACCTGTGTAGTGTGGAAGGGATAGTAGGTCCCGGCTAGAAGTAAGAGAAACTGGTACTGGAAGGATGAGGCCAAGGGGTGCTTGGGCAGGTATTTCATCTTGCCTTTTGGCTAAACCCAAGTATCTGCGACACTGTAGTAATAATGTCCTCTGAAGAGTTTGAATTCCAGACAGACTAGCCTATCCTGCCATGGATTAGCCCTAAGCCACTAGGAAAGGAGCCAGACATTCAGTGAGAAGAGCAGAGCTGGGCATTGCTGGCCTTGCTTCTGCTTCCAGGAAAGTTCCAAAATCCCAGAGCCCACTCTGTCCCCAGCACCCTCTGCCTTCCAATCTCAACATTCCTTGCATCCAAGGGGGGTATAAAAATGACAGAAATCTTGGGGATCAGGTAAGGCTATGGTTCAAGAGGGACTTGGGGACAATGGTCACAGTGTTGTTGGTAGCAGTGATGAGCCAGACATAACTTACTCAAGGTAAAATAAAGCCCTGGTCCTCTCTCAGAAACCCTGACCTTGGCAATTATATTGTGTTCTTGATGTGGTCTCAGGCCACACAGAACACCTGGGCACCTAATATAGATTCAGTATTAGAAAGCTCCTTCTTTACCTGACTTGGCCTCCATCTCTTTCATTTGCCCCCATTGGTTCTGGTCAATAATCTGGAGCTACACACGATACATCTGGTATCTTCTATGGACTGTGCACTCAGTGTTAAATACATCGGCCCTGGTCTCAGTGGTGGTTTTCAAAGCGTGCCTCCGGCCAAGCTCTCCTGGCCAAGCTCAGGAAAAAAGTTCCTCTTTCCAGTGTTTGCACACATTATGCTGGTGGATTTGAGCTCAGAAGTCCTCTGGCAAAGGTCTGCTATCCTCAGCTCACTGGAGCTGAGTCTGTGCGAGGAGTACGCTTGTGACAGCCTTCTGCACTGCAGCCTCCCTTATGGGGAGAGCAAAGAGAAGGCGAAGGAAACCTTTCGGAGCAGAGCCCAGGAAAAGAGTGCTCTGAGGGCCACCAGAGACAGGAAGGCAGGATGTTGCTGTAATGCCCAGAGACTTGATGCTCCCTTGACAGAGACTCTATCTTTCAAAATCTAGTGGTCTGAAGCCTCCCTCAAATCAGCGCAAGGCTGCACAAGGGCACAGAATCACCATCACTCCCATCCCTGACCTCCCCTTCCACAGGATGTTTACCACGGTGGGCACAACTGTGATGACATCATCCGTGGTGTGAGGCTGACTCACCCAGCGTCTCTGAATCACTGAGAACACAGCCAGACAATGCTGGCTGCAGCAGTCTGAAGTCTTTTCCTGTTGTCATTGCTATCACTTCCTAAATGTTTTTCTTTCTTTCTTTTGAAACAATCTCAGGCATTTAGAAGAACCATGAATATGGTGTAAGAATCTTTGTTTCTCCTGAACTGTTTCCAAGTGTACCACTGAACCAATGGTCCCCACCCACAACACTTCAGTTAATACATTCTCCAGATGAAGACATGCCCCACATGATCATGAGCTAGCCATCAGAAGGAGGAAATGAGCTGCTTCATTATAACATTAGACCCCATTTAAGTTTTGCCAATTGCCTTAGTAATGATGTTTTAGCAGAAAGATCCATCCCAAGATCACACATTAGATTTAGTTGTCATCTCTCAGTAGGATCCTTCTGCCTGGAACAATTCCCCAGCCATTCTTAAACTCCCAAGGCCTCACCACTGTTGAGGACCGCAGGCCAACTATTTTGATTAATGTCCCTCTCTTTGGGTTTGTCTGATGTTTCTTCTTGATTAGATTCAGACTGCATATCTTAGAGTTTCATAGCATCTTATCAGGTGGCACATGATTTGATTTGTCCCAAAGCTATTGATGCTAACTTTGATCACTTGCTTACCATGGTGTCTGTCAGATGTCTCCTCTAGGAAGTCATTTTTTTTTCCCTTTGCAAGTAACTGTGTGTGGAGACACTTAGAAATTGGGTTTGCTCATTCATTTATAACAGCAAGAAGCAATGATTTTACATCTCATTTAATGATTTATAACCTAATACTCTGATTATTTATTTTGATGGGCTGATTACCTCAGTGGGAGTTGCTCCAGGTGGCTTCCATACTTTTTTCATGCATTGTCATTCTTCAAGCATGTTCTTACTTCTGGAACGATAAATTACTTCAAACTCATCTGATACTTTCCTGCCTTCCAAGGAGACCTGATTCTTTTCAGTGGAGAGTGATATTTGGAGCCTAAGATCAGGAGATGGAGTGTGCTCCCTGGAATCAGGGTGCTCCTGGGTTGCTTGATGGATAGAGTGAAGAAACTGTATGTATGTGTGTACATGTGCAGCTGTGTGAACTCCTGGTTCCTGTTTGTCTGTCTGTCTGTCTGTCTGTCTGTCTGTCTGTCTGTCTGTCTGTCTCTCTCTGTATCTCTATCTCTATCTATCATCTATCACCTATCTATCTATGTAATGGTGAGTTCGTATACATACCATAAATTCCAATGGATAAAGGGGTGGTTTGGAGCAACAAAAGGAGAAAGAGGAAGATGAGGAGGAGGAGGAACAAGAAATACTACTTCTTATAATCTTAGCTTCACAAAGTGGTCCTTTCTCCTCCATTCAAATGAAGAATCAGGGACTTCTGCTTGCAAAAAGCTGGGGTTTCCGAAGGCCTGTTCGTTGGGCAATCTGTGTGTTGGCACATTAAGGTAAAGTGCAGTGGGGACTGAGGTCGCCTTTGGGTAATATGTAGATTATCCCATTCTGAGGCACATTAACGAAGTGCTAATTGTGCTTTCTGGATGCAATTTGGTGCCAGTTGCAGGAATAACTCTGGCACCTGCTTGGACTTTAGACTTGCAGATTAACTCACATGGAAAGAGTAGCAAAACAGGGAATAATTTGTTCTCTAATAAGCCACTTGGAAGCCAACTCATTTCTACAGTTGGTGTCAGAAAAGTGCAGCTCAGTGATTGGAACAGGAAGCTGTGTATCTGGTACACCGAGTTCTGGGCTGTTTTTGCCAGACCTGGCTGAGCAACCCACCTTGTTTTGTATCTCAGAGCCTCAGTTTCCCTTCCCTCTAGTACAGATGAGTCATTTATTTATGTTGCACAAACTGGATGCCAAGAGCACTTTTTTTCCTGCGTTTGTCACTTATAATCATATGGGCAGTCTGATAAACACGACCAGAAGGCACAGGGCAGGGAATGAATACCTGCATTAGTGGTCCCTTCTCAAGGATGTGGCTCTCAAGTGAGGTCCAGAGACAGCAGCATTGAGCTCACCAGAGAGACTGTTGGACATGCCCAAATGTGCAAACTCACCTACTACTGAGCCCTTCCCTTCTCCCTGTCTTTGTTCAGTTGGCTCTGTGGGGAGGGTGGTGGCTCCCTGGCACAGGAAGTCTGTTTGTCATCAGCTGCATGGCGATAGCATCATTGTCATTTTCCAGGGGCCAGATATGGGCAATATTAAAAAAGAAATCATGTGATATGCTGACAGCACTTAATGGGTAATTCAAGGCGCCTTATTATTCCTATACATCATGTCTGGCTGTGACAGGCACTGAGCTCCCTGGCATGGGGGCAGAGCTCACTTGCCTTCAGTTTGCATTTTGCTTTTCTTCTGGAGGAGACAACTGGTGGCCAAGATGCTACTTGGATAGGTGGTCATGAGTCTCATCAGGGACCAGTGGGTGATGAACGGGTGTTAGGACAGGAGAGGTGCTCAGTGAAATGAAGGAGATGGCCCTGGAATGGGTGGTAGCTGAATAATGTTCAGCAACCCAAGGTTTCCAAGAGAGAATATCTGGGAGGGCATACCTAAGCCAACACGGGCAGGGGACAATGTGGGCTTCTGCTCCTACCAGAGTTGAGTCAGAGACTATTTTAGAGTTTTGAGATGAGGACAGATTTTTATCTCTAAAAAATATTTCTCACACAGTGTGTGTGTGTGTGCGTGCGCGCGTGTGCATTTTCTCATCCACTGTGTCAGCATTGATCATCATTCTCGGTTTGGGCACACATTTGTTTCCCCAGTGTGATTTCTGAAACTGAAGACATCTAGGGAATGGATAGATGGGAAATAGGCGCTGTGGAGGGATAGGGCATTCATCCCAGATCTTCAGAGCCAGGACAGTCCATATCCCAGCAGGGACCGTAATAAGACACTTGTCCAATGTTTGGGTGGGTTATTCTATCCCCATTGTACAGGGATGCCCAGTTTGGGAGATTTGCAGCTCTTGGAAGGGCCATCTCCTTGGCCAAGTGGCATGTGCCCAGAATTGTGCCTGGTATGCACCACACATCCAAAATGCTATAGTAAAAGTAAGGAAGTAAATTTACTGCTTTTATTTTTTTTTTTTGGGGGGGCGTGGAGTTGGCTAAGGCTGCCTTAAGGACAGGTCTAGTAAGGCATGTGGATCTGGGGATCGAACAGCAATCTCCTGTGCCTGACTGGGTTTGCTTGAGCAAGCACTTAAACAACTGAGCCAACCTGCAAGCCCTTAAGTTCACTTCTTTAGAATATTCTTTCTAATATGTCAATCTCCTGACACACTCATTGACTGTGTCTACAGGGGATGCCAGGCAAGTTGAACCCCAGAGTGAATCTGCCCACCTCCTGCTCACTTTTGTAGGGATTGTCTCAAAGATGGCTCAGAAAAGGATGTAGGAGAGCTAGGGAGACAGCTCAGTGGTATAAGCACCTGCCTGGTGAGTGCAAGGTCCTGAGTTCAATCCCTGGTACCAAGAAGACCCACAAAAACAAAATAGTTGGCTATAGAAAGGACACAGGAGCACATTATTGATGCAGCTACCCACTTAGGAAGGCAAGATAACTTGCTTATTCAGTGGGCCAGTCTAGAAGCCTCTACCCTCAACACTTGGCCCATTCCACCTCCAGCTGTTCTTCATGGTCTTGTGTTCAGACCTGACATTTGTCTCAGTCTCTCAGTTACAGAGTGATCAAAATCACTGTACCACCTCTTGAAAGTCCCCCAAAGGTAAAATCAGGTAGTCAATATGAACATACTATGAGTTAGTTAAAAGTAAAAATATAATTATTTTCATATTAAATGTATTGGTAATACAGAAGTAGTGATAAGTCAAAAGTGAAAGAATTTAGTGCTAATTCTCTTGCTGATGCACTAGGAGGCTTTGGGCAAGTGATGCATTTTACACTTGGTGTCCCTTGAGTTGACTTACTGCACATTTACTGGACAGCTCTTAAATGCATAGGCTGGGATGCAGAAAAGGTATAGGATGGTAGAGGCCCTGGAGGCTGTTCCTTCCCCTGTGGAGGTAGGAGAGACTCAGGAAGCCCTGCAAAGAGTGGAGGGCGAGGGTGCCAGCCCTGTCCTGGGGCTGAATACTCTGCAAAGCATTGTTTCCCTACATCACACGTCATACTCATGACAAATGAGTTCAGACTATGAGAAGACACAGAGACGATGCCACACATCTGAGGTGGAAACTGTCTGCAAAACAATGGAATATCAGAAATTACACAGAAGGCCGTGGGAACTGGGTAGGTGAAAGAAGGACACAGATAATGAAGGCTGTGCAGAGCAAAGCTGAGCGTGTCCCCTGGCTGTACTCTGTGGCACTGGCTGTGGCACGAACAGACCGCTCATCTACCCAGGCCCCTGTCTGGGGAGCTCTGTGTCTTTTCCCAGAAGATGCCCTCGGTCAAGGGCACTTTCCAGAGTGAAACTTTCTGTTGCCTCATAAACTTCTTTCCTGCCTAGTTGCTAAGCAATGATGGCGCTCACCAGAGGGGCTGCTCCGAAGCTGGGTGGCCATTCACCATCCCATCTGCAATTTAAATTCCCTGACAGGCAGAGGCAGCCAAGCTGTTCACTTGAGATTGCAAAAAGTTAGATTGAAATACAAGGAATATCCAATGCCTCGAGCCCTTCATAAATTTTGCTTTGATAGTAACTGGGAGAGAGACGAGGAGAGAGGAGCGAGATGGAGCCGAGGAGGGGGAAGCGTTGCAATGTAGACCTACACAGTCGATTTACATTTGATCACTGTGCTCCATTCCTTTCTGCCCCCAGCATGTGCCTGCTCTCCATCCTCTTGTTTCTCGTCCCAGCTCTCCCTACTCAACTCTTTTCCCCACTGTTCAGTTAGTACGCTTCAAGCATCCCTCCGCCATTTCCAAGGTTGTCTGGACAAGATGAAGCAGGGACATAACCCTTGGCTAACTATAAGGACCACGCAGGCCTCACTGTGTCTCTGTCCCCTTGTCTTCTCTGTCCTGGAGCAGCCTGCATCCCTTGAAGGCCTGTAACAGACAGGCCTTGAACAGGCCAGAGCTACAGCTGGATTGTTGCAGCTGGGCAGCATTCTGGGTCCCTGACTGGGATTTACTGGGTACCCAAGGCTTCCCTGGATCCCAACAGGAGCCCCAGGAGTAGCTGTGCCCCTCAGCCCTCCAAGCTGGCTGCGGCTAAGGTGTCAGGAAGGTTTGTCATCAGTGCTTGCTGTTCTCCAGATCAGAACCACCAGGCAGCAGAAGCAGTGCTGAGAAGAACTTCGGACTGCCTCTCCGGAGATGTGATTCTGTGGTTAGTCCCCTCTTTCAATCTCTCCTCTTTTCCATTTTCTCCCTTGTGTCCTGCCTTTTTAATCTGGCTCCTGCAACTTAAAAAATTTTGTTATTAATGCAAGTCCACAGTAAATAATGATTGCACTTTGTGGGAGTTGATTCATATACATAATGCACTTTAATTCTTTTCACTTCTCCTCCCTACCAGCATTTCAAAATGCTATTTTATTTCCTCTTTTTCCTTATTCATCAGAAACCATTTTTAAGTCACCTGGCATCCTGGGTTCTACTGAAAGCCAGACAGGGCATCTTGCAGTCAAGGTCCAACACAGGCACCTGAAGATGCTGGCCTTTCCTGCTGACAGGCCAGGCATGGACGCACTCCCCTGTGGCAGCAGGGTGAGAATGCAAGGCTGCAGGGAACCACGTGTAATTCCCACCTGCAGGGAGCTTTCAGTCTCAAGCCATGTTTGTTACACTGAATGCGCTGTAAGATGAGGACTGAGATCAGTATGAGGATCTTGGGTGTTGAGAGGGGGTCAGAATGAAATGAATCTACTTCCGTCTACTAGGATAACTATAATCAAAACGTGCAAAATTAGCAGAGTTGGCAAGGATGTGCAGAAACTGGAACCTTCATGCATTGCTGGTGGGAATGCAAAGTGGTGTGAGGTGGGAAGAAATTTGGCAGTTCTTTAAAAGTATAAATGTAGAATTAACATGTGGCCCGTGATTGCACTCCAAGGGACATGGTCCAAAAAATTCAAAATGGGGACTTAAACAGATGTGTATACACCCAAGTTCACAGAGGCCTTATTGACGATGTCCAAAAGTATCCATGGGTATATGATGGACATTTAAGGCACATACAGCAGAATATTAATCAGTTATAAGAATGAAAATTTGGGGGCTGGGGGATAGCTTGGCAGTCTAAGTACCTCCCTGGCAAGCTTAAGGACCTGAGTTCGATCCCTGGTACTGCTGAGCCTGAACTGTGTAGTGAGACCATGTATGAAAAAAAAAAAAGAATGAAACTTTTATATATGGATCTTAGAAATATTATGCTAAGTGAAATAAGGAAATAAGCACAGATACAGATTACAGAATGGCAAATACTGTGTAATCCCACTCATATGGGATCCCTAGAGTGGTCAAATTCACAGAGGCAGAAAGCAGACTAGAAATCACCAGGAGATGAGAGGGGGTGGAGGTGGTAGGGACAGGGGGAGTTGTTGACTAGGTACAGAGCTTCTGTTGCAGGAGATGAGAAACTTTTCAGTATGGATAATGAAAATAGCCCTGTGATATGGTGAATGCACTTAAGGCGATCAAACTGTTCCCTTAGAAATGCTAAAATGATAAATACTATGCATATGCCACCACAATGAAAAAGAGGGAAGCAACAAACACGGTGAGGATGGTTGTGGGAACATCCTCTTGTGATAACAGTCGGGCAGAGGAAGGGGAGCTGGGCTGTGGATGTGAAGGCTGAAAGGCACAGGCCTTACTGGGGGCAGAGAGGGGGTACCCACACAGTGATGAGGCTGGGCAGCGAGACCAAAGGGTGAGAGAGTGGTGGTAAGAAGGGCTCTAGTTAGAGGTAATAGCCAGAAAGTACTGACCATGGTGCTTACTTTGCAGGTGACAAAACCAAGGCCTAAGGCCCAGACATTTTTTCAGGATGTGGAAAGAACATAAAGTGAGACAGAATGTCAAGTCATCTCAGGAAGCACTACATTTAGGCTGAAGGATGAATCAGTCTCCTTTCTTAATACTGCAACCAGTTTCCAATCTACATGGAGGGCAGCGTTGACGGGGACTGAAGGAGAGGGGCTCTCAGACCATGAGGGACGTGATGAGGGAGGCTTACTGTAGCTACCAGGTGTCCCACCCTGAGAGCACTTTTGCTAAGGTCGTCATGTGTTTCGTCCTGCCTGTCTTGCTTCTGTGTCCTGCCACCTCCTGTCTAGAGCATCAGCCATCCTCCATCTCCCATCACCATTCCAAGTTGAGCCTTAGAGACCCACTCACTGCCTTGGGTCCTTTCCCCCTCCCCACTGGACATCACAGGGGCAGGTTGAAGCCAGGGCGACAGAGGAGCGCAATCCAATTGGGGCAGGGAGCAAACGCGGTGGAGGGATGCATAGTGTTCTACTGGTACAGCCTGGGGCTGACCATCCACTGCACCCTGGGCTCAGCATGATGCTGATCTCCCCTTCCCAGTGCACAGAGCTTTCTGGCCTTTGTCCCTCTCCTCCCCTCCCTTTCTCTGCTCATCCCCACTCCATCTCCCCTGACCTTCCCATAGGAAGCCCCGAGCAGTGGCTCCTGAGGCAGGCGGCCATGTACCAATGCCAGCCATGCTCACAGCAAGGAGCCTGGCTTTCTAGGTGAGCCAGAGGAGCTCCTCCGCCATTTGATCTTTATGCTGCTCATGCGTCTCGTGGTTACAAATAGCTCAACCTTCTGCATGCTGACGGCAGCGCTGGGACATTACAGTAATGTGCCCATTCAAATCAAGTGGATGCAAAGATTGCTACGGCAGCTTTTAGCCATGGAACATTTAGCCTCCAATAATAGCATTTCGGGTCCCTCTGGAACTTTCCTCCACACACGCACCAGGGATGCCGAGCCCTCCTCCCACCGCAACCCTGGGACCCCAAGAGGAACAAAGACTGTTCTTGCTTTTGTTGATGAGGAAACAAAAATTCAAATAAGGGAACATCATGCAGAAAATAAGTGGGTTAGGACTGATAGATGATGATGATCATCATAATAACAATAATTTGTGTGCATTTCCTCTATGCTACTTATGGAGTGAAGCAGTTTACTGCAGCGAGGTAGGCTTAATGGCCCCCATTAATGATGAGGTAAAGGAGGCTGAGGGCTGAGGGGTGCAGCCGCTGTCCTGTGGACTGGGGTGGAACACTGCTGCCAGCTACTTCTCCCCAAAGCCTGCACTCTTGGCCTCTCAGCTCTGGAAGTCAGCTCAGGGCTGGCCTCAGGACAATTCCAGACTCAGAGAAAGCTGGCCTTGCCCGCCCCTCCAAGCCAGTCCTAGGGCCCCTGGCATTGTCCTCTGACCTTTCCCCCGCCCTTCCTGCAGTGCTTCCCGCATCCCTGTCTGGAGTCCTTACCTTCAGCAAGGCTGGTTTTCACTGACTGCTGCGTTCTCAGCTACAGCACGCGTGCATACATGATCTTGAGGGAGCCTGGCCCTTTCCAACCTTTCCTTCCCTAAAAAAGCAAGCCTGGCCCTAGTTAAGGTAGGAGGCAAAGTTGTCAGAGCTAGAATGTGTTCCCTGGAGAAAGGGGGTGTGCGGGTTTCTAAGATACACTCAGGGGTATCTAAGCAGAGAGGAAGAGCTAGGTAGATGGCCTGGGCTCTAGGTAGATAGCCACACCCTCCCACAAATAATGCTCTTTTTTTTGAGGAACCGGGGATTGAACTCATAATGCTCATTTTGTTGGCAAGAAAGCCAGGTCTTGAGCAGGGTGACACCACCCCTGTTTGATAAAACTGCCACATGCCTGCTACATAGAAGGCCCATTTTACAGGCAAGAAAACTGAGGCACAATAAGGACAAGTGGCCTGGCTATAGTAAATAAGTAGAAGAAACAGAACCAAATCCCAGGCGCCCTTTTCCTAGTTCTGTATTCTATCTGGTATGACCAAGGCTTAAGCCTACAAAGTGAAGATTTTCAGAGTTTTTTCAAAGCCACTTAGTGAAGTCTTTGGCACATACACCGTGGCTCCCACGGGGTCCTCTGTGGTCTTTTGATTGCTGAGATGGGAGGAACATCTAGCAATATATGCATAGGGCAACACAGAGAAGGGGCCAGGACTTGACCTTGCTCTAAATCTCAAAGGCAGGAATCCCCTACTTCCCCCCAGAGAGCCCAGGCACCCCCTCTTCTCCCCTCAGGCTGCACTCCTTCACTGCAGAACAGAAAGGGTTTCTGGCTTCATTTCCTCCAGCGCCCCATTCAGGGAAGATCCTTGCGCACAGGCCGAGGCCCACAATCCATCGTTCAGCCAGCAGAGGGCGGTCCTGTCCAGGGAGAACAAACCGTGCCTGCCGCACAGCCCCTTTCTCCTGCGTCCCCTGAGTCCTAGGTTCTTGGAATCCAATTCAGAGGGAGGGGAGAGGGGCGCTTTGAGAGGGAATCTCAGGTGGACTGCCGAGCCGGCACAGTGTATTCCCAATTCCATGCCTCTTAGGAAGCGGAAGAATGGAGGGATGGGTTGGCAAAAGCAGAGTCCCGGGCCTTGGGGCTGGCTGCTGGCTAGAGCAAGTCAGCCTGAGTTAGCATCCTCCGCTGAGCACAGGGCAAGACTTGTTCTGGTTGGGGTGTCAGAAGGACCAACCCCAAGTGGGAGAATGGGTGGAAAGAGTTTGTCAACTTGGCCCTATCCGTGTGACCTTGGGCCAGACATTGAGCCTCTGTGTGCTCAATTTCTGTACTCAGATGAGAAGATGATTAAAATAAGAAGTTATTTCCCTTCCGGGGCCCAGAGGCTCTATGCCAACATCTTTCTTTCTGAGGATCAAACTGGTCGGCGCAACGCTGACACTGTGACGCGCCGCATGTCAGAACTGATGGGTTGGGGGATGGGGAATCAAGGTCTGCCCGAGAAGTGGGATGCTCATTCTGTGTGGTGTGCCCCCCCTCTACCCAGAGAAGATCTCTACCTGGTCCTCACATACTAGAGACAGCCTGAATGTCAGTCCAGGAAGGATGCTGTAACTGGTTCATGCTTTGGTAACACCAGTCTCATTGCTACCAGTCTCCTTTTACACAGCTCTGACCTGCATAGGAAAGACCTATGGAAACAGTTTCTCCACAAGGCAGGGTGGTGGGAGAGGCTGGGAGCATCATGGCCCAGCTTTCAGCTCTTTTGTGATGCCTGGGCCACCTGGGAGAACCGCTCAGCATATCTGAGCCTCAGTTTGCGCATCAACCAGGCTGGAGGTGGTTTCTGTGGCCCTTTCCTCTCCTGACGTCTGCGCAGTGGGTCCTTGTGGGGTCTGCTGTATGTACAGCTCTCAGCAGAGAGAAAATGAGGAAGGAGGGAAGGCAAAGGACAATTTAAGAAGAGATCAGAAAAGGGAGGAGCAAAAGGACGCGGGGAAATGCTGGTTTAGTTGGCACCTGCTCAGAAGAGGGCAGCTGTCCTTTGAGGAATGTGCCTCTCAGCATTGCAGGCAGCAGAACTGGGTCCTGGAAACATGAGAGACTGCTCCTGGGTAGAAATCTGAGCGCCTGTCCATCTGTGTAGAATATGGGTAGACACCCAAAAATTGGAAATGAAGCACATGGCTGTGCTTGTGGTGTGTGTGTGTGTGTGTGTGTGTGTGTGTGTTATGCAGATATACATGCAATAGACATGTAAGCACAACACCCTTGTACAGTTGGGCATCTCTGGCATTTATGCACACAGAGACACTTAGAAACTCATGCACACTGATAAAAGCCAATCTCTGTCTCTCTCTCT